>NC_137806.1:16666757-16851757 GCF_963383645.1 Muscardinus avellanarius
ATGACAAAATTCCCACTAGGAAAATGAACAAGAAGCATGAATAGCCAATTCACAGAAGGAATAAACAAAAACATGAAGAGATTTTCAGTTTTAATGAATAAATGTAAATTAAAACAATGAAATGCCAACTTCTTGCCCACTTTTTTGAAAAACTCTTAAAAATGTAAAAATATTGAAAAGGGTATGAGGAAATGGACATTTGTATTATTTTAGAGAAATTATAGGCAATTTAGAATCTAATTTGGGGAGGCAGCTTGATAATATGTATTGAAAGTCATCAAATGTTTAAAACTTTGAACTGATTATCTAATTCTAGTAATTAATTCTAAATCAGTAATAATAATAAAAGAGAGGGAAAATTATGTGCTAAGATATGTATCATGGCATTTTATATAAATCATTGAATATTTTGGAACAACTTAAATACCCAAATATATAAAATGGTTAGATGAAAGAGCTTAAAGCTTTCTCAAAAATTAAAAATAAGATTATTATATGATTCAGCAATCCCACTTCTTATATATCCAAAGGAATCAAAGTTGGTATGTTGAAGAGATGCCTGTATGCTCATGTTTGTTCATTTAAGCATTATCCACAATGGTCATATAGAAGAAATGTAGGTGTTCACCAATGAATGAAAAGACCATAAATGTGACATAGACGTACAATGGCATACTCTATAGCATCAAAAAAAGAAATTCTATCACTTGTGGTAGTATGGATCAATCTGGAGGATATTCTGCTAAATCTAAACATATGATAGAATGGTTATAATATTTGAATTTTAAAATGTAGGAAATAGAAGGAATAAAGGAGTCACTAGTCCCAAGCAATTTTCAAGCAAATTTCAGTAGGTTTCTAGGTCTGGGAATAAACCTCTATGGCTTGATAGATACTCTGCCCTCTGGGTCTCTAGCTCTTTCCTCGGGTCTCCTGGTCCTGTCCTGTGCCTCTCTAACCGCAGCCCTACCCTCTAGACGGAAGGTTCTGCTCTCAAAGCCAACCTTTCTTTTTCGTGGAGGTATTATGTTCAGAAGAAATCTTGGAAATTGGGGAAGGAATAAATGAGTGCTGTGTACATGTATGCTCTACCATGTTATACCCCAGTGAGATGCATGACAGCAGTGCATCAATAAAAAAAAGAAAAAAATAGGCAATAGGTGATTATAAATTTTAACTCTGACCATTCGATTCAAGTAAACACTTTCAATAGTACTGCTTTTCAAATAAACAGTGATCTAAGAACTGAAGTTAATCACCATGAGTTTCAAGTCAATTAAGATTAATAGATGTCTATGACCTGGTAAAGTTTAGATTGTAAGTTAACTTTATAACAAAACACTTTCTTCTTCTAATTTTGAAAACCCACCAGACATCTATTATTATAGCCTAATGCAAGCTGTAATGAATCTGTAGTTCCTCTCTCTCTCTTCCTCTGTCTGGAAGCTCTAGAAAAGAAAGTATTTGTCACCTGCTATCATTCCTTGGATTATGGCTGCAAACTCCAAACACTGCCTCTGTCTTCATATCACATTCTTGTGGTGTGTGTGTGTGTGTGTGTGTGTGTGTGTGTGTGTGTGTTCAAATTTCCTTTTTCCTCCCTACTGGAAGACATTTCTTGATTACATCTAAGTCCTTTCAGATAATCAAGGATAACACTCCCATCTCAAAAATCCTTAACCTAAGAAAACTCATTTTTATCCCCAAATAATAAAAAATATTTACAGGGTAGAAAGGTTATGATGGATATACTGGGGAAGTAATTTTTGGCCTACCATAATATTCAAACAATTTTGATATCTTTGAAACTGATATGTGGATTCTAAAATGTGGATGGAAGATTAAAGTATAAGGAAGTGCCAGAATGATATTGAAGGACAACAATAAGAAAAGAAGGACTCACCTCTGGAGATGCACAAACTGAAACCTTGAACGAATAAGAAGTTATATGTGATCAGAGAAAGGAAGAGATACATTGTTGGATTGGAAAAGACAGTTCAGAAAGTGATCCATAAAGATAAGGGCATTTGGCAAATTACAGAGTTAGCATTATCCATCAAAGTGCAAAAGATGGATTATTCAATACATGATATTTGGACCATTAGCTCTCCAGATGGTAGAAAGTGAAATGAAATGTCTACCCAATGTGACATACAATAACTTCCATATGGATTAAAGATCTCAATGTTAATATCAAATCTTTAATCTTTAAATGAAAATATCTTTGTTAGTTTGATGTAAGGTAGAATTGCTTAATTAAGGAATGAAATCACACACCTTAAAATAAGTGACACATGTGACCACAATAAAAATTATAATTTTGGGGGATTCAAACCTAAAACGCCAAGTCGGGTGTGGTGGTGCACACTTGTAATCCCCGTGCTGGGGAGGCGGAGACAGGAGGATCACACAGGTTCGAAGCCAGCCGCGCTGGCTTCAGAGACCCTGTTTCCAAAATAAAATAGGTCTAGGAGTGTAGCCCAGAGGTAGAAGGGCTTCCAGGAACCCCAGTAACACCAAAACAAAACAAAACAAAACAAACAAACAAAAAAATCCTAAAACACCAATAAAAAAGTTTATAAACCCGAGATGGAAGATTTTTACAAGTTGTATAACCATCAAAAGTAATATTAGAATGGAGAAAGAATTCTTGCAAATATCTCAGAAAAAAAACAAAAAAATCTGATAGAATAAGGGACATTGAATAAGCACCATGAAACATCCAACATGAAAATTTACTTATCAATTCATTACTATGGAAAAATAAGTTTAATGATAACAGGTGTATGTGAAAATATTAGCAAATGAAAATTCTAATAAACTGCTATAAAGTGTTCTAATTGTTAGTGGGGTATTGGCATTGGGTAGCCACCTCCAACAATATGCATATTCTATGATGTAAGCCATATATGATTTATCATATTCTATGATAAACACCCTACTATTAGGTTAATGCCCTCGAGCAGGGATATTCAATATAACTTCTTGTGATAATGGAAATGTCTTGTCTTTGTCCTATTTGATAAAGAAGTCACAGCTCTGAGAGTACTACAGTGGCCAATGGGTACCTAAAATGTGGTTAATATGACTAAGAAACAAATGTTTAATTTAAAATAATAATAATTTAAATGGAAATAACATGTTGCTAAATGCTACGATATTGGACAGAACTGCTTTGGAAAAACTCTCACAGGTATATAACTGATATGTTGAAAGCGGTTCAATGCTGCATTTCTCCTAAGAGCTAAGAACTATAAGCAAGCATCATGAATGTCCATAAAGAAAGAAACAGATAAATACATTTAGGTTCCCTGGGGCAGTTAAAATGAATAAACAAGAACTCTCTATATTATATTGGTTGGGGGAAAACATAGCTATTAACAATGAAAACTTGAAATTTGGTGGCTTAATCGATATGAAAATTTATTTCTTGCTCACCTGACAGTCTATATAAGGTGATCTGTCAGCCAGGAACTCAGGTCCTGTCTGTCTTTGTTCTGCTACAGCCTAGGACAGGGGCCTCATTTTTACAACCAAAGTGAGGTGATGAGCCAGGCCACAGACTCCAGGGCAAGGAAAGGGAGCAAAGAGTAGTCCATCAAGCAGCAGGGAGTTTTATACATCAATTCTGCTAGCATTCCTTTTTCCTTTTTCCTTTTAGTACTGGGGATTGAACTCAAGGGCATTTTACCTCCAAGATATATCCCCAACCATTTTTAAAATTTTATTTATTTATTTAAGTTTGTTTCAAAACAGGCTTTTGCCAGGTTGCTGAGCATCTTATTACTTTTCTGAAGCTGTCCTCAAACCTGCAACCCTCCTGTCTCAGCCAAGTACTGGGCTTACAGGAGTATGCTGTCATGCCGGGCCTCAAAATTCTTTATGGACCTTTTTCTTAAACTTGCATACTTTATTTCCTGAATTCTGTGATCCTATGCCATTCCAAATGAGAGAGGCAATGGGAAGTCTGCCTAGGCTAAAGGCCCTAAAAGGTAGTACACTGTCCACACAGAATTTAAAAGGAATAGGAGATCAAGGATGCCATTAGCAACTCAGTGAGACACTGTTCAAAATAAAAATGGAAAATAGGACTGGAGGTGTAGCTCAAAGGCAGAATGCCCCTGGTTCAATCCCAGTGCCATAAAAAAGGTATTAGTTACCACTTCTCAGTTTTTAATGGATTTATTTCAAGGTCAGTCATAAATGGCACCTTCTTCCTCTATATCTACGATTGGCAACATAAGTACATTTATTTACTAAAAGAAATATCATGTTTGGCTTCATGCAAATGTTTTAAACCTTGGCATAGTCGTAACATTCAAATCTACTTCTATTCATACATCTTACAAATGAAGATACATCCTAGAGATTCAGCTTTAGGAACAGGTACAACAGGACTTATTTTGATGCACAAGAAAAGTTGATGTCAGCTATGCCACATTATGTATAAGCAAGAGATCAAGGTAGGTTTGTGTTCTGTGCCGCGGGACCCAGCTTCCTACTCAGAGTCGGGTCCCCATCTGTTCCTGCTGTTTTTTCTTTTACCCTCAATGGTCTTCTTTCTTATTCAACAACATGGCCCTGTGAACTGGCAAGAAAATCAAGTACTATATTGGTATTTCCCTCATCTGATGTGAGAAACTTCTCCTATGTACTTAGAAGCTCTCCATTTCCTTCAGTTAGAATGGACTTCATTATAACTGTTCCCAAACCCTTTGTTTTGCATGTTAAATAAATTCAGTAAGACTGCAAACTCTGTAAGAGAACTATTCTTTCTTTTCAGTTATTCCAAAGCAGTTTAAATAAAACAACCAAGTACTACTTACTTTGTGTCAGTACCTATGCCAGGTGCTGGGGACACAAAAGTACCTATGATACTTTGGGCCTCTGAGAGTATCATAAAATTCTCCCACAGCATCCTTTAGTAAGTGTCAAATACGTAATTGTTCCTGAAGATACAGAAGAATCATAGTCTTGTTGACCTGCCGGGTCAGGGCAGAAGCTTGGCACAAATTAGAATTCTACTAGCTCTGTAATTATATCCAAATATAACATCACTTTAATCAAATATTTGGAAATTGTAAAAAAAAAATACTTTAGCTGGAAATCTCAGGTTTCTCTCATCTAGATCCTGGGAAAATAATCACTGTATCAAAATCATAATTATATTATTAATAAACTTTAGTCTCCAACATTGTACAATATTGGTGTAGTATTTATTAGCAAAACCAACAATAAAGAACATGCTTTTCACTTTTGGTTAAAATATTTGTTGTATAAGTTAACAGAAATATGCTTCGCCAGATGTGGTGGCGCACACTTATAATTCCAGTGCTTAGGAGGCGGAGACAGGAGGATCCAGGTTTGCGACCAGCCTCAGCTACTTAGTGAGCCCCTTTGCAGGTAGTGAGAAACTGTTTAAAAATAAAGAATAAAATCAGGCTGGGGATGTAGCTCAGAGGTAATATGCCTCTGGGTTTAATCTTCAGTACCCCCCAAAAAAAGAAATATTCTACAAAGTCTAAAAACATAGACACCCTGCTATTTTAACCTTTCTTTGATTCAGATATTGACTACAATATAACCTGCCTCCTCTCCTCAGATCCAAAAATGCTTATCAACTATGAACAGGCTCTAGACAATGTAGAAATTCAATTTTTTTCAAATAAAATAAAACTACATTAAAATGTTCCAAATGAGGCAGAATAGATAGAGGCAAGAAGTTGTCATTTTATATCTAGCCTAGTACAAGGGTATAATGTAAATAAGAGATGCATGGAAATGTCCTCCCCCTTTAAAACCTCAATCCTTCAGCCAGAGGAGAGAACACTTTTCAAGATATCCCAGTAAGTGGAAGAGAAAACACAAAAATCCTTTGCAGTTGGCAAAATTTCTTTTTTAGTAAGTCAAATGAGAGTTTTGAAATTAGAACATGCCAGGTATACAGTGGTGCATACTGGAGAAAGACAACAATAATTTGGCAAGAATTCTAAGCATGTGTGCATGGAATAAAGGAAAGTAATTCATTAATAAAAGTTTATGCTGGGTCAACCTGAAACTCAAAAATCCAAAAGGAATTACCCACTCAGCAAGAGTTCCTGTTCGTTTTTTAATTTTTTTTAAGTGGTGCATTGTAACCATACATCTTATAATGGAGCACAAGATGGTGGAGGCATACATGCACATATCACTCATTTAGCCCTTCCCCAGTTCCCACCACATTCCTTCCCCCCTGCCCACTCCTCATGTTTGGCTTAGTGATTGACTTTGCTATGTTTGTGAATGTACGTTATATACATTATTAAATTTCCCTCTTTCCCCTCCCATCTCCCTCAGTTTGGTCACCTTATCTGCTAATCTAAGATTTTTCTTCTGGTGCTGGAAGAACTGGCTATCCATTTGTAGAAAGATGGAACTAAATCCTTACCTCTCACCATGCACAGGAATCAACTCGAGATGGATCAAAGACAGAAATTAGACCAGAGACTGTGAAGTTATTAGAGGAGAGCAAAGGCTCAACACTCCAACATATAGGCATGGGCAGTAACTTTCTCAACAAAACCTCTAAATTAAAGCAAGAATTAACAAGTAGGATGGCATCAAACTAAAACTTTTTGCTCATCAAAGGAAATCATCAAGAACCTAATGAGATAGAGTGGGAGAAGATCTTTACCAGCCACCATTTGGATAGAGGACTAATATCCAGAATATACAAAGAGCTCAAAAGACTCTACACTAACAAAACAAATAACCCAATCAAGAAATGGGCAACTGAATTGAATAGACAGTTTACAAAAGAAGAGATACAAATGGCCAGTAGATAAATGAAAAGATGTTCAACATCATTAGCCATCAGGGAGATGCAAATCGAAACTGTGCTGAGATTCCACCTAACTCCAATCAGAGTGGCAAGCATAAAGAAATCAAATAACAACAAATGCTTGCAAGTATGTGCAGAAAGAGGAACTCTTTTACACTGCTGGTGGGAGTGTAAACTAGTTCAGCCGCTATGGAGATCAGTTTGGAGATTCCTTAGAAAACTGGGAATGGATCCACCATATGATCCAGCTATATGACTCCTGGATATCTTTCCAAAGGGGTTAAAATCAGAGAACTACAGTAACATATGCATACCCATGTTCATAGCAGCACAATTCATAATAGCCAAAATATGGAACACATCTAGGTCTCCATCAACAGATGGATGGCTTGCAAAATTATGGGAAATACACATAATGGAATTCTACCCAGCTATAAAGAAGAACAAAACCATGTCATTTGCAAGAAGATGGAAAGACCCGGAGAACATTATGTTAAGTGAGATCAGCCAAGCACAGAAAGATAAGGGACATATGTTTTCTCTAATATGCCCAAACTAGGGAATATTGAGGATACCAGAGGGACTCCAGATAATGGAGGGGAAACCTCAGCAAAGCTGAAATGGAAGGGTAGGAGAGGAAGTAGGCTGAGGTTGATTAATAGAGAAGCTACATCTCTATATGTATAAAAGTATGAATGTAGCATGGTCGACCTGCACACTCATTGTTGGGAGGGGGAGAGAAAATGAGGGGAGAGAGCACGAAACACAGTCTGAATGTATGCCGTTCTCAATATGATCCACATAAAAATAAAAAATAAAATAATTAAAAAGGGTTTTCTTCTTCGTCTAGAGTCCTTATTGCCCGTTTTCTCCCTAGCTCCGCATCTGACTTTTACTTTTTGTGACTGACTCCTCTTATATTTTCTAGTTCCATCCATTTCCCTGCAGATGACATAATTTGCTCTATTTTATGGCTGAGTTCTTTAGGTCAAAATTCCACTTGATTATTTAGAAATAAGTTATGTGGATTTTTATTATTTGCCATAATAAGCATTTGCAGTCATAGTACGAGTAGACTTAGAAGCTGTTAAAGGCCCGCATCAGAACTGAGGGTGTATTCTGTGCACCTTATTTAAGCAGTGAGAGTCTGACATTTTTGTACTTCCAACTTTAGGCAATATTTCAGCTTCCTGCCTTTCTGGTTTGGTCAACAGTACACTCCTGTTTTTCTTTCTGCATTCTATAAAGGCCATAGTTTGTAACCTCTACTCTTCTGTAGTCTTAAAATTTTCTTCCTTTTACATAGTTGATATATAGGGGCTGGTGCTTCTGGGCATTTGTACCTACTGGGGATGGCTTTGGAAGGATCACAAATACAAAGTTGTCTTGAAAAGCAGAGTGTCACAAGGCCAAGATCCAGCACCTTTCCATTAACAGATAAATAGAGCGGTGGCAGGTGACGCACTTGCCTATTCTCGCCAGCCCCTGTCAAATGCTGTGGGTGGTTAGGATGCTGCCGAGGCAAAGGCTGAATGTGGAATAAGGTCTGAGTAATGCTATGCTACAGGAAGGGGCTTTTGTGGCTACGAAAGTCTTATTAAATCTGCATTGACAGCCTCCCATGTGGTTCTTCAGCTATTCAAAGAAAATAAAACCTCCCAAGTTATTTTCAGGCACCTGGGTCTTTTTCTTTTAAATTACTCAGACATCACAAAGTGCCTTGGGGATGCAAAGTGGGTCCTGATGACTCAATCACCACCAAAGTTTGAACATTGAAGGAAATGATGCATTTCATTAGCCAGTGCCTGTCACATAACAGGCTCATAATTAATGTTTGTTCTTAAAGGCCTCTGAGCAGCAAACTGAAGTTGACTTTTTGTTGTTGTTGTTCCTTTGGCTTTAAGGGAAAGAGACCTGCCGCTAAATCTGAATGATGGACAACTTGACCCTGAGAAGGCTTTGCTATAATTTGAAATATTTTGGGGTGAAATAAGGTTAGAGTAAAAGCTAAGTGAAGCACATGGAGAGGCAGGCAGGGGCTGAAAAGCTTATTTGCTGACTTACGGTCTCTTCCACACTATCATATCCATATTTGTATCTGTGTGTCTTATCAGATGTTGGCCTGGTAGAAAGATATTTCCTGGTATAAGTATGAGCTATGGGCTTTACTAGGAAGGAAGAGCAGGGTAACTTAAGGCAATTATTGAATTTTACATGCAAAATCTCCCTTAGATGTAGGCAGAAGAAAGAGACCACTTATATTTAAAGGACAGAGCCGATGTCAATACAAGGGAAAACTGAAAAACAATAGAGAAAAATTGATGTAATCAAAAGACAGCTCTTTGAAAAGGTCAATAACATTGATAAAACTGATATATTAGGAGTATACAAGTCATTGTAAAGGAATTGATGATCTTTCTCAATGACCCAAGTAACTATATTATCTTATTAATTAAAACAGTGTTATCTCTATTAAATGAAAAAATAAGGTTTGAAAAGAATAAAATATGAAATAATTAGTACCTATTAATACCTTAGGGTTATTCAATTGTTAGGTTAGGATCCTAAAGAATAGGACAAAGGATGGGTAAATTTTGATGAGGGTCAAGGCTTGGGAAGAGGTTTAACAAATATATAACATTGTTGTTAAAGAAAGATCCAAAGTAATAGAAAGAATTATACCTTATGCTTAAATATGATTCTGGTTGCATTTCCAGAATTTTTTAGTTTTTGAACATTTGTACAAATATAGGTGGATTTAAGAGACTTTTGTTAAGCCATATTAATTATTTTGTCTTTGTCCAAGTTTTTATTTTTGTGGTACTGAGTATTGAACCCATGGCCATTCTATCTCTGAACTATTGTCCTATTGTTTTATTTTGAAACATGGTCTTTCTAAGTTGTTGAGGCTGTCCTCCAACCTGCTGTCCTCCTGTCTCAGCCTCCAAAGTACCAGGATTAAAGTTCTGTGCTACCATGCTGAGTTTGCCTTTACCCATAATGTATGATAAGACACAAAGGGTGTAGCTATTTTAGTCAGAAAACAGACTGAATGATAGAGAAGGGTAATACTTGAGATGTGGAAGATACTGTATGTTGAGTCAGGGGAACACACACACACATCTACATAAACATAAGGGATGGCTGATTCTCTGTCTAAACTCAACTGACCTAAGGGATGTCCAGAAAGTTGGTAAAACATTATTTATGATTGTGTCTATGAGGATTCTTCTGAGAGATTAGCATGCTAATCAGTAAAGAAGATCACCTTCACCAAGATCACCTTCACTGGTGTGTGTAGGTATCATCTAACCCACTGAGAGTCGAAGTAAAAAAAAATGGTAAAGGAAGGATGGGCTTACTCTAACTTGGGACATCCAGAGTCTCCTGTGTTGGTGTTTGGAACAGCTGGGCTTGGCCTTTGGACTTACATCAAAGTTTATACCACCAGTCCCACCCCAGTCACACCACCAACTTTCCTGTTTCTCCAGCTTACAGATGGCAGCCTCCATAATCATCTGAGCCAATTCCCATCATCAGAAGTCAGTCTCTCTCTCCCCTCCCCTGCCCCCACCCTTTTGGTTTCTAATAGATAATAGCCATGAATTGACTAATTTAAGACTCGAGGAGACCGAAAAAATCACTGTGACCATTAAGTCACAGAACAGACTTATGGAGGCTGGGTGTTTGAGGGAGTTTTAGTTTGAGTCTATCTCACAGTGGGTTCATTGGTTTCCCAAATCTATCCTGTGATTATTTCCTTGATTCCATAATGCACAATTGGAACAGTAATACTAACAGGTGGCAGAATTCTCACACTGGTTTCATGTCATATGGAGCAAAGGCTATGCTGAAGGAAAAGCCACATGGAAGCTATTAGAACTGCCTGTATTTAAAATGATGGTCAATGATGGTCATTCAAAAGCAATATAATGCTCCTTGCGGGATTTCAGAGATTAGAACCGCCACTAAGGGCTCAAGACATGCAGGGGTGGTGATTTCCATCACAGCCCTACTCACCATGCCTATTTGGGTTGTTTAGAAGACAGAAGAAACTTACCATGAAGATGTCTTATGACATCTTTATGACAACAGATTACCCAAAGCTTAATCTGTAACCCAGTAATAAACCCCATTGCAGCTACTATACTAGATGTGGACTTATTGTGTCCACTGATATCTACTAGAGCTGATAAATGCCTTTTTCTCTATACCTTTCCAGGAAGTTGCCCAAAGGTAGTTTGCTTTCAGTTGACATGGCCACAGTTACACCTTCGTTATTTTATTAGAGGGATATATCAACTTTCCAGTCCCATGTCATGATTTATTTGACAGAGATCTTGACCAACTTTCCCTTCCACAAGCTACTACACTGGTCTATTATACTGATGAGAATGTACTGATTAGACCTAGTGAGTGAGAAGTAGCAGCTAGCTACCTGAGAAACTTACCAATAAGACATCTGAATGCCAGAAAGTAGAAATAAATTCAGGTGTTTTCTAGAACAGTGAAATTTCTAAAGGTTCTCTGACATGAGAAACATCAAGATATCCCTCTTAGAGTTATGGGTATTGTTGAGCCTAGTACCAACAATAGCCAAGAAAGAGGAACATGCCCACTGGACCCATTAAATTTCAGGGCAACATATTCTTTATTTAGGTATAACTGCTCATTTACTGAATGATCTGAAAAGCTCGGACTCACAACAAAAGAAGGTTCTGCAACAGGTCCAGTTTGTTGTACCACTTAGCAAGCTGGGACATCTGTTCTGCCACCTGGGCCATATGATCCAGCAGATTCAATGATGCTCAAAGTATCAGTGGCAGATAGGGATGTTTTTTTTTTTTAATCCATTGGTAGGCCAAAACAGACGAGAACCATACTGTAGGTCTTTTAGATTTTAATTACCCATAATAATTCCTCTCCTTTTCAAGAGGCAGTTTTTAGTTTGCCACTGGGCCCTAGTAGAAAGTGAATGCTTGGCTGAAGGCCACCAAATAACCATGATACCTGAGCTGCTTGTCATGAATTAGATGTTTCCTGACCCACCAAGCCATAGGGTCAGGCATGCCTAGCAACACTCCATCATCACATGGAAGTGGTATCATAGGTAAGTGGTCCAAGCAGGACTTAAAGGAACAAGTAAGTTACACAATTAAGTGGCTCAGGTGCTCATGGTCCCCACTCCTGCTACCCTGCCTTCTCTCTTCCAGACTGTGCCTAATGTCTCATGGGAATTCTCTCTAGTCAACAGAGAAAGAGAAGAATCAGAACCATCTATAGATGTTTCTGTGGGTACCACCTGGAAGTGGGCAGCCATGAAACTGCGGTCCCTTTCTGGGACATTCCTGAAACAGTGACTAAAGTCTGCCCTGTGGTTAAAACCTCAGGTGGTACCTCTAGATGTGCACTTTGCTTGGAAAGAGAAGTGAAGAGACATGAAAATATACACCAGTAGAGGGGCTGTGGCCAACAATTTGGTTGAAGGGCCAGTTCCTTGGTAGGAACATGGGAAAGACTTGGGTGGATAGATTTCTGAATGGATAGACAAAAAAATGTGAAGTTATTCGTGCCCACACAAAAGTTTCCCAGAGGATGGCTCAACAGAGAAGGATGTTGAAAATCAAGTGGATTAAATGATCTCTTCTAATAAGTATCTCTCAGCCTCTTTCCTCTGCCACTTCCCAAAGGGTTCATGAACAATGTGGCCTTGATGGCGGGAGAGTGTTGAGTGGGCTCAGCAACACGGACTTCCCCTCCGCTGAGCTGACCTGGCTATGGCCACTGATGAATGCTCAATCTGCCAGCAGCAGAGACCAACCCTGAGTATCTGCAATGGCACTATTCCCTACAGTGCATACCCAGGTGCCTGGGGGCTGGCTGATTAGATAGGACCATTTCTATCAGGCAGCATTTTATCCTTACTGAAACAAACACTTTATGGATATGGATTTGTCTCTCCTGCATGTATTGCTTCTGCAGAAACTACGATCCATGAGCTGATACAATGTCTTACCTAGATTTTGTTACAGCTTTGCATCTGGTTACGGTTTGGATATATAATATCTACTAGAAAGTCTCATGTCTTGGCAATGAAAATAGAGTTTAGAGGTGAAATTATTGAAATGTCAAAGTTCTAATCTCATCAATGGATGCATATCACCAGTGGATAAATGATGGATGATGGATTTACTGGGTGGGAAGGGAGGATGGTGGGATGTGGATAGAAGTGGTAGATCCCTGGGGTGTGGCACTCGGAGTTCCCTGTGTGTCCTGCGGCCCTTTCTGCCTCCCATAGTCTTGTCCTGAGCTCTGCAGATGTGTCCCAGCCTCACATGGATTGTAACCTCTGCAGCCTCTAGAACTAGAAGCAAATCTTTCTTCCTCTGAGTTGTGGCATAGGCATTTTGGGTCAGAGCAGTGAGAATGCTGGCTGAGTCCTTTCTGATCAAGGGACTCACCTCATTGCAGAGAAGCGTGGGGATGGCCTGTGACCACAGAATTCCCTGGTGCAACCATGCTCCACACTGTCCTGCAGCAGCTGATTTGACAGAACAGTGGAATAACCTTTTGAAGTCTTGCAGTGCTAGTTAAGAAATACCTTGCAGGGCTGAAGAAAGGTTCTCCTAAAGGCTCGGTGTGCTTTGAATTAGCATCCAAAATATAGTGTCATCTCTCTCACAGCCAGAATTTATGGGTCCAGGAATCAAACAGGAAGTGAGGATGTCATCATTCACTATTATCTCTATCGAACACTAGCAAAATATTTGCTTCCTGATACCACAATTCTATGTCCTGCTGACTGATAGGTGTTAAATTCAAAGTGAGGAGTAATGTTTTCACCAGGGTACACAACTATGATTCCAACTGAGCCATAAGTTAAGACTGCCATCAGGCCACTTGGAGTCTCTAGCGCCTATATGTCAATGAGCGAAGAGGGGAGTTATGGTGTTGGTGAAGGCAATGG
Source organism: Muscardinus avellanarius (assembly GCF_963383645.1). Classification (NCBI taxonomy): domain Eukaryota; kingdom Metazoa; phylum Chordata; class Mammalia; order Rodentia; family Gliridae; genus Muscardinus; species Muscardinus avellanarius. The sequence goes on from NC_137806.1 coordinate 16,680,545, forward strand.
ACCTGTATGACCATGGAAAATGGGCCTACTGCTCTACAGTGGAGGGAAGAAAGGGCTTGTCTGGAACACAAGAGACCCTTCAAGGGATCCCTTGGTACTACAGTGCCCTGTAGTAAAGGTCAATAAAAGACTACAACCCAGTAGAAGCAGTGCTACTAACATCTGGCTCCTTCAGAAATGAGGTTTGGGGTCACTAAGAGGTAAAGAACTATGAAAAGCTGAGCTGCTTGCTGAAAGCAAAAGAAATACAAACGTGTAATAGAGAAGAGCAATTGTAAACTGAGCATGGAGGTGACACCTGTAACCCCAGTACTTGGAGACTGAGATAGGAGGAGCCCAGGTTCAAGACAAGTCTCAGCAACACAGTGAGACCCTGCTGCAAAAAATAAAATAGGGATGAAAGATGTATCTCAGAATTAGAATGCTCCTGGGTTCAACTGCCAATACCAAGAAGAAATTTAAAAAAGCAATTACAAATTTAAAAAAGCAATTAAAAATACTGGCTATAACCCGGGCATGGTGACACACACTTTTAACCCCAGCATTTAGGAGGCTGAGACAGGAAGATCGCAGTTCACAGATAGCTTCAGCTACTTAGTGAGGTCCTCTGAAACTCAGTGAGATGCTGTTTCAAAATAAAGAATAAAATGTAGGACTGGGCGTGTAGCTCGAAGCTAGAATGCCCCTGCATTCCATCCCCAGTGCCGCAAAAAATAATAAATAAACAGCTATTATTGCATGACCAGTTACAGAATGAGGACGGTAACTTGAGACTTTCTTTTTCTCGTATGATTATGTTTGTGTGTATATATTAATATAGTTACCTTTGGTTTTTTCCTGTCTTGATGATGACTTTGATGGGAGTGTTATCACTCCCAGGATGGGGAGGGAAGGCAGATATCAGGATGCCAGAAAGAGAATGGGTGGGGAGGAATAGAAAACAGATTTTAAGAAACTGACAACAAACACAAAGAGAAAAAGAACAGACTAGAAGTTCAAAATGGCCATATATTTTATCCAAACCAAGACAAAGTTGAGAAAAAAGAGAGAGGAGAGAAATACTAAGAAAGGGGGATCCATGAGAGAAAGAGCAAAGATAGAGGGAATTCACTCAAGAAAGAAAGAAAAGCACCTTTCTCCATGAAAAAAGAATGAGAGCATAGATCTAAAAAAAAAATCCCACATCAGGTGAACAAGGAATAATGTCAGAGTGAGGTGAAGGACTCAGAAAAGAGTGATTTTTGTATGCAAAGTTTAAAAATAACCCAATAAACAGAACAAGAACAACAACAAAAGTGTGGTTGAACTCACTGGCATGGCTTTTTGGATGAAAAACACTCAAGATGATAACGTAATTGTTCATAAACATTTACTGATATGGCACCATTTTACTACTTGCTAATTAATTCACCAAGATTGATAAAGATTAAATTAGGATAGTGAGATACTGGAAAATTTTATTTCCTGATCCTACGCACTTACACTCCACACGAGCCAAAGCCTGGTTGTCAATGGTTACACCACTGTGATTCAGAAGAAAGCTGTTCCACATTAGTAAATTAGATTTAAAACACATTGTTACTTTCAACATTAGCAAAAGCCACATGGTATTTTGCAACAAAGCAGAAGATGAGTGAGCATAGAATCTTGTACTAAGCGAAGTGCTTAAGCCCATACCCACACCTCAGGGTTGCAAGAGTCATGTTCACTCACAAAGTAGAATTAACTCCAAAGAAATAGAGCACAGGCATTGCTCATCAGAAAGACCAGAACACCAGGCACAGACGAAGTGGAGAGAGACAGAGCTACATGAAAGGAATACAAAGGAAAGCTGCTAAAAAGTAATGAGATGGGAGAGAGAGGGAGAAAGGGGGCGAGAGAGAGGGAGAGAAGCAACTAGGAAGGAGGAAGGCAGTGGCTGCTATAGTTGTTTGGCTGGGAGGATGGAACAAAACATGAAAATAAACCAAATCATATAATTTAAAAATGGAGGGGCTTCCCCGCTATATCCATTTTCTTCTTTTTACTTTTTTGTGGTGTTGTGGATTGAACCCAGGAGCATCACTTTGGTTCTATTCACATCCTTTCTCTCTCTTTCTCCCTCTCCCCTCCCTTTCTCTCTCTCTCCCTCTCTTGTATTGAACATTGAATCCAATGGCGTTCTACAGCTGGGCTACACCCCCACTTAAACTTTGAAATATGGTCTTGCTAAGTTGCTGAGGCCAGCTTTGAACCTGTGATCCTCCCATCTTAGCCTCCCAAATGCTAGGATTACAGGTGTGCCCCACCACACCTATTTTTCCTTCTCTTTTTAAAAGTAGGAATTGAACTGAAATTTGGATGCTGCTGCTCAGAATACACCTGGCTGTGCATGTGATCTGGTTCTCTCACTTTCAAAGTGAGAACTCATATTTTAACAGTATGCACTGGCCTTTCACGCAGACTTATTTCAAGTTGGGATACTGCAGAGGAGACTTCTTCTTTATTCTTAATTTTGTGTTGTGGCTCATCCCAAAAGGGAATGCCTTTTGGAAACTTGTAGACAAATGAATCCCCAGAATTCACTCTGTGTTAAGCCTAGTGACACGTGAAATAGGTGGCTTTTGGTTATGAGGGCCACACGAACACTGATGTCTAACTCTCCCATCATGGGCTTTAGATCAGAGGCCAAGAGTCAAATATCCAGAGAAATTAAGGCAAGAAAATACTTCCTAATGAAATATTAGCCTCAGCAGAGCTGAGGGGCAGGGGACAGGCATGGGCCACCAGAGAGGCTGGAAAGAGACCATGTGGGGTCCACTGGAACCTCACAACCAGTGTGTTTGAATCTGTGACACCAAGGGCCCAGGGCTTAAGCAGAGACAACACCAAGTAGAAAATCTGCATGATTTCACTCAGACTCAGAGTAGGTGGCAACATCAGGAAAAGCACAGGTACTGCTCCCTCACAAACCTGGGGCAGATTATGTCTCAAACAGATACATAAGATGAGCTGGCAAAGGAGCTATATCTATATCAGCCCTGTGGTCAATGAAAAGTGCTGAAGGCTTCAGTACGAACTGACATTTAGCTTAGTAGAAAGGTAAATCGTTACATATAGAAATGTCATAGGGGCCCGGGTCGCGGGACTCTGGGCCCCGGGCCGAACTGCGAGTAGCACGCCAGACCCCTGGAGAAACCAGGCCCAGTAAGAAGCTGGGTTCTGGGCGGGGGTCACGCGTGGGGCACGCCAGCTGGGGCCCGGGTCGCGGGACTCTGGGCCCCGGCCGAACTGCGCGTAGCACGCCAGACCCCTGGAGAAACTGGGCCCAGTAAGAAGCTGGGTTCTGGGCGGGGGTCGCGTGCGGGGCACGCCAGCTGGGGCCCGGGTCGGGGGGACTCTGGGCCCCGGGCCTAACTGCGAGTAGCACGCCAGACCCCTGGAGAAACCGGGCCCAGAACAGAAAAAGATAAAGAAAAATATCGGAGAGGAGATAAGAAAGCCATTATGGATGCCAGGACACTGGAGATGCAGACAAAACTTATCTAAATGCACTGGAACTTATGGAAAAATTCGCCGGGAAAGAGGACTGCTATTTCTCTATATTGCTAAGAATCTCAGACATCACATATAAGGAGAGAGTTTAGCGGAGACCAAGGAGAAATGCGGTGTTGAAAGAGTTCTCCGCGATGGTGGTGGAGACTTGTATTCAGGAGAAGCAGAAACCGGATCTTACCAACTTTATTTTTTTGGAGAAATTACACCAAATGTCGAATGCTACCATCACGCATGCTTAGGAACACTGGACAACATTCAGAGTGGAAAAAGAGCCTGGGAAGGATTTGAAACGGTGGAGGCAGTGGCAATGCCAGTGGCCAATACTCAGGGGAGGCAGAGATCTGATAACCTGGAACCTTTGAAATAATAACCACAGAGACAGTGATCGGAACCTGCTGAGGGGTTAGGCGGGCACCGGGGCCAGTGGCCGACATCGGAGCTTGCTGTGAGGCAAAGCCACTACTGAGGCCTCCGTAGCCGAGATTGGAACCTGCAGAGGGGTTAGACCGATGCTGGGGCCAGCGAGGCCGGCATTGGAGCCTGCCATGAGGCAAGGCTTGTGCTAGGGCTTCCGAGGTCGGGTACGGAACTTGCTGAGGGGTTAGGCCGGTGCTGGGGTCAGCGAGGCCGGCATCGGAGCCTGCCGTGAGGCAAGGCTGGTACTGGGGCCTCCGTGGCCAGGATAAGAGCCTGCCGAGGGGTTAGGCTGGAGCTGGGGCCAGCGAGGCCAGCATTGGAGCCTGCCTTGAGGCATGACCAGTGCTGGGGCCTCCGAGGCCGGGATAAGAGCCTGCCGAGGGGTTAGGCCGGTGCTGGGGCCAGTGAGGCCGGCATCGGAGCCTCATGTGAGGCAAGGCCGGTACTGGGGCCTCGAGGCCAGGATAAGAGCCTGCTGAGGGGTTAGGCTGGTGCTGGGGCCAGCGAGGCCGGCATCGGAGCCTGCCGTGAGGCATGACCAGTGCTGGGGTCTCCGAGGCTGGGATAAGAGCCTGCTGAGGGGTTAGGCCGGTGCTGGGGCCAGTGAGGCCGGCATCGGAGCCTCATGTGAGGCAAGGCCGGTACTGAGGTCTCCGTGGCCAGGATAAGAGCCTGCCGAGGGGTTAGGCCGGAGCTGGGGCCAGCGAGGCCGGCATCGGAGCCTGCCGTGAGGCATGACCAGTGCTGGGGCCTCCGAGGCCGGGATCGGAGCCTGCCGAGGGGTTAGGCCGGTGCTGGGGCCAGTGAGGCTGGCATTGGGGCCTGCCTTGAGGCAAGGCCGGTACTGGGGCCTCGAGGCCAGGATAAGAGCCTGCTGAGGGGTTAGGCTGGTGCTGGGGCCAGTGAGGCCGGCATCGGAGCCTGCCGTGAGGCATGACCAGTGCTGGGGTCTCCGAGGCCGGGATAAGTGCCTGCCGAGGGGTTAGGCCGGTGCTGGGGCCAGTGAGGCCGGCATCGGAGCCTGCTGTGAGGCAAGGCCGGTACTGGGTCCTCGAGGCCAGGATAAGAGCCTGCTGAGGGGTTAGGCTGGTGCTGGGGCCAGCGAGGCCGGCATCGGAGCCTGCCGTGAGGCATGACCAGTGCTGGGGTCTCCGAGGCCGGGATCGGAGCCTGCCAAGGGGTTAGGCCGGTGCTGGGGCCAGTGAGGCCGGCATCGGAGCCTGCTGTGAGGCAAGGCTGGTACTGGGGCCTCGAGGCCAGGATAAGAGCCTGCTGAGGGGTTAGGCTGGTGCTGGGGCCAGTGAGGCCGGCATCGGAGCCTGCCGTGAGGCAAGGCCGATACTGGAGCCTCCAAGCCCAGGATAAGAGCCTGCCGAGGGGTTAGGCCGGTGCTGGGGCCAACGAGGCTGGCATCGGAGCCTGCCTTGAGGCATGACCAGTGCTGGGGCCTCCAAGGCCGAGATAAGAGCCTGCCGAGGAGTTAGGCCGGTGCTGGGGCCAGCGAGGCCGGCATCGGAGCCTGCCTTGAGGCAAGGCCGGTACTGAGGTCTCCGTGGCCAGGATAAGAGCCTGCCGAGGGGTTAGGCCGGAGCTGGGGCCAGCGAGGCCGGCATCGGAGCCTGCCGTAAGGCATGACCAGTGCTGGGGCCTCCGAGGCCGGGATCGGAGCCTGCCGAGGGGTTAGGCCGGTGCCGGGGCCAGCGAGGCCGGCATCGGAGCCTGCCTTGAGGCATGACCAGTGCTGGGGCCTCTGAGGCCAGGATAAGAGCCTGCCGAGGGGTTAGGCCAGTGCTGGGGCCAGCGAGGCCGGCATCGAAGCCTGCCGTGAGGCATGACCAGTGCTGTGGCCTCCGAGGCCGGGATCGGAGCCTGCCGAGGGGTTAGGCCGGTGCTGGGGCCAGTGAGGCCGGCATTGGAGCCTGCCTTGAGGCAAGGCCGGTACTGGGTCCTTGAGGCCAGGATAAGAGCCTGCTGAGGGGTTAGGCTGGTGCTGGGGCCAGTGAGGCCGGCATCGGAGCCTTCTGTGAGGCAAGGCTGATACTGGGGCCTCGAGGCCAGGATAAGAGCCTGCTGAGAGGTTAGGCCGGTGCTGGGGCCAGCAAGGCCGGCATCGGAGCCTGCCGTGAGGCAAGGCCGATACTGGGGCCTCGAGGCCAGGATAAGAGCCTGCCGAGGGGTTAGGCCGGTGCTGGGGCCAACGAGGCCGGCATCGGAGCCTGCCTTGAGGCATGACCAGTGCTGGGGCCTCCAAGGCCGGGATCGGAGCCTGCCGAGGGATTAGGCCGGTGCTGGGGCCAGCGAGGCCGGCATCGGAGCCTGCCTTGAGGCATGACCAGTGCTGGGGCCTCCGAGGCCGGGATCGGAGCCTGCCGAGGGGTTAGGCCGGTGCTGGGGCCAGCGAGTCCGGCATCGGAGCCTGCCGTGAGGCATGACCAGTGCTATGGCCTCCGAGGCCGGGATCGGAGCCTGCCGAGGGGTTAGGCCGGTGCTGGGGCCAGTGAGGTTGGCATCGGAGCCTGCCTTGAGGCATGACCAGTGCTGGGGCCTCCAAGGCCGGGATCGGAGCCTGCCGAGGGGTTAGGCCCGTGCTGGGGCCAGCGAGGCCGGCATCGGAGCCTGCCTTGAGGCATGACCAGTGCTCGGGCCTCCGAGGCCGGGGTCAGAGCCTGCCGAGGGGTTAGGCCAGTGCTGGGGCCAGTGAGGCCGGCATCGGAGCCTGCCTTGAGGCAAGGCCAGTACTGGGGCCTCCAAGGCCAGGATAAGAGCCTGCCGAAGGTTTAGGAAAGTGTTGGGGCCAGCGAGGCCGGCATCGGAGCCTGCCGTGAAGTAAGGCCGATACTGGGGCCTCTTAGGCCAGGATAAGAGCTTGTTGGGGGTTAGGTCGGTGCTGGAGCCAGTGAGGCCGGCATCGCAGCCTGCCGTGAGCCATGGCCGGTGCTGGGACCTCCTAGGCCAGTATCGGAGCCGGCCGAGGAGTTAGGCCGGTGCTGGGGCCAGGGAGGCCGGCACCAGAGCCTGCCATGAGGCAAGGCTGGTACTGGGGCCTCCGAGCCTGGGATTGGAACCTGCCGAGGGGTGAGGCCGATGCTGGGGCCAGCGAGGCTGGCATCGGAGCCTGCCATGAGGCAAGGCCGGTACTGGAGCTTCCGAGGCCAGTATAACAACCTGCCGAAGGGCTAGACCGGTGCTGGGGCCAGCAAGGCCGGCATCGGTGCCTGCCATGAGGCGAGGCCAGCATCGGAGCCTGCCGTGAGACATGGCCAGTGCTGGGGCCTCCTAACCCGGGAACGGAACCCGCCGAGGGGTTAGGCCGGTGCTGGGGCCAGCGAGGCCGGCACTGGAGCCTGCCATGAGGCAAGGCTGGTACTGAGGCCTCCGAGCCCGGGATTAGAGCCTGCTGAGGGGTGAGGCCGATGCTGGGGCCAGCAAGGCCGGCATTGGAGCCTGCCGTGAGGCAAGGCCACTCCTGCGGCCTCCAAGGCCAGGACCGAAGCCAGCTTAGGGGTTAGACCGTTGCAGGGGCCAGCGAGACTAGACCTGGGGCCTCCCATGTGGCAAGGCTGCTGCTTGAGCCAGCGAGGTCTGGATCAGTCCACTGAGTAGCCAGGCCACTACTGGGACCATCAAGAGTGGGATTGGTACATGCAACGCAGCATGCACAGAGAAATATCACAGAAAATATAAATCAGACGCTTCTCTTAATCAGCAATAACTAGGAGGAAAAGGGCAACAGGAAGAGGTTGAGCTATAGAAAGGGCCCTATAGTGAAGCAACTAATGTGACCAATCAGAGGGTATGTAATACTGGAGGACGGAGCCTCTTTAAAACGCAGGAGGTACATAAACAAATGTATCAAAGTAAATCACCAAAGAAGTGTGCGATGGAGGGAGGGGGAGGGAATGGGATGGGGGCTGGAGGAGGGCTAATTGGATGATGTGTGCCTGTATATCCTCTCAAGTCTTGTACTCCAATGTGATTGATATATGACTACAATGCACCAATTTAAAAAATAAATTAATAAAAAAAAGAAATGTCATAGATATTTCTATCTATATGGGTTAGAATACACATATTTTTTCGTTCAGTAGACTGAGGACTCAGCTGTACTAAATCTATGGGACAGCCAGAGCTTGATTGCTGATACTATTTCCAATGGAGGAAAAAACTGGCTTCGTGGAGAAATGCCTGATTCTAGGATTGGAATGGGAAGTGTACAAAATGAGCCTGGAGCATCTTGTTAGGCCAGAAAGTAAGAAAGCATAAAAAGAAAAAGAAAAGAGAGAATAAAGGAACAAAAGAAAATTTAAAAACCCACAATGATGGGGTATGTCAACGTGGCACGGAGCTAACTGAAAGAGCTTCAATGTCCAAAATAAAAATGATTTAAGCTAAAGAAATAAATAGTATTGTATTGCAATCTAAAGGATAAAATAAATCTCTATGTGTCCACGCTGATACAGATAGATAACTGGGCGATCAGTCAGGCCTGTGACTAAACAGTAAGTTTAATCACCCACAGTCGTGCTTTCCATTTCATTTTTTTTAACAATTGTTTTATTGAACATAAATAGTATACATTTAAACTATATTTGGTGCCCTCTCCCTCCCACCCCCGTTTTCCCTTTACCCCTTCCACCAATGGTTGTCTAGGTTAACCATGTCTTATTCATAATTTTACACATGTTCAGATGTAGACCCTCATTCATCAAGATCAGCCTTCCTCCTCTCCTATCTTTCCATTCAAACTTTGCTGGTATTTCCCCTCCATTATCTGGAGTTCCACTGATATTCTTTGTGTTTCCTAGTTTGGGCATATTAGAGGAAACATATGTACCTTCTCCTTCTGTGCTTGGCTGCTTTCACTTAACATAATGTTCTCCAGGGCTTTCCATCTTCTTGCAAATGATATAATTTCGTTCTTCTTTATGGCTGAATAGAATTCCATTGTGTGTATTTCCCACAGTTTTGCTATCCATTCATCTGTTGATGGTGGTCTGGGTTGGTTCCATATTTTGGCTATTACAAATTGTGCTGTTATGAACATAGGTATGCATATGTTGCTATATTTCTCTGAATTCAACCCCTTTGGAAAGATAACCCAGGAGTGGTACAGCTGGATCATATGGTGGATTCCCACCTTTCTTAGGAATCTCCACACAGATCTCCATAGTGGTTGAACTACTTTGCATTCCCACCAACAGTATAAAAGAGTTCCTCTTTCCCCACATCCTTGCCAGCATTTGTTGTTGTTTTATTTCTTTATGCTTGCCACTCTGACTGGGGTTAGATGGAATCTCAGTGTAGTTTTGATTTGCATCTCCCTGATGGCCAGTGATGAAGAACATCTTTTCATGTATCTATTGGCCCTTTGTATCTCTTCTTTTGTGAAGTGTCTATTTAGTTCATTTGCCCATTTCTTGATTGGGTTATTTGTTTTGCTAGTGTAGAGTCTTTGAGCTCTTTATATATTCTGGATATTAGCCCCCTATCAGAATGGTGGCTGGTAAAGATCCTTTCCCATTCTGTCGGCTTCCTCATTAGGTTTTTGATAGTTTCCTTTGATGAGAAGAAACTTTTTAGTTTGATGCTATCCCACTTGTTTATTCTTGCTTTAATTTCCTGAGCTTTGGAGGTTTTGTTGAGAAAGTTACTGCCTGTGCCAATATGGTGTAGTGTTGAACCTATGCTCTCCTCTACTAACTTCACAGTCTCAGGTCTAATTTCTAAGTCTTTTATCTATCTTGAGTTTATTCCTGTGTTTGGTGAGATATAGGGGTTTAGATTCATCTTTTTACAAATGGTTAGCCAGTTCTCCCAGCACCACTTGTTGAAAAGGCTGTCTTTTTTCCAGCGTATGTGTTTAGCCCCTTTGTCAAAGATTAATTGACTAAAGATGTGTGGGTTTGTTTCTGTATTTTCTATTCTAATCCACTGGTCAGTATATCTGTTATTGTGCCAGTACCATGCTGTTTTTAGTAGTATTGCTCTATAGTATAGTTTGAAGTCTGGGATTGTAATGCCTCCTGCATGTTTCTTATTGTTGAGAATTGCTTTGGCTATTCTAGGTCTTTTCTTTCTCCATATGAAGTTCATGATTGGTTTTTCTAGGTCTCTGAAGAATGTCACTGATATTTTAATGGGAATTGCATTGAACCTATAGATCAATTTTGGGAGAACGGCCATTTTGATGATATTTATTCTGCCTATCCATGAGCATGGGAGATCTTTCCATCTTCCAAGGTCTTCTTCAATTTCTTTCTTTAATATTTTATAGTTTTTGTTGTAGAGGTCTTTTACATCTTGGGTTAGGTTTATTCCTAGGTATTTTATTGGTTTTGAGGTTATAGTGAATGGAATTGTTTTTTTGTTTTTTTTGTTTCTTTCATTGTGGATTCATGGTTGGCATAAAGAAAAGCCACTGATTTCTTTAGGTTGATTTTGTAACCTGCGACTTTGCTGTATTTGTCAATCAGCTCCAGAAGTCTTTTAGTTGAGTTCTTTGGGTCTTCCAGATAAAGGATCATGTCATCTGTGAATAAGGATACTTTTAATTCCTCTCTTCCTATGTGAATTCCTTTGATTTCCTTCTCTTGTCTGATTGCTGCAGCAAGAGTCTCAAGGACTATATTGAAAAGGATTGGTGATAGTGGGCATCCTTGTCTTGTTCCCGACTTTAGCGGAAATTCTTGCAGTTTTTCCCCATTCAATATAATGTAGGCTTTGGGTTTACAATATATTGCCTTAATGATGTTGAAGTACTTTCCTTCTATCCCAATTTTTTGCAGTGTTTTTAACATAAATGGGTGTTGGATTTTGTCGAATGCTTTTTCAGCATCTATTGCTATGATGATGTGGTTTTTGTTCTTGGTTCTATTTATGTAGTGAATAACATGTATTGATTTGCGTATGTTGAACCAGCCTTGTTTTTCTGGGATGAAACCGACTTGGTCATGATGTATTATTCTCTTGATATAGTTTTGAATGCATATACTAGTATTTTGTTTAGAATTTTTGCATCTGACCGGACGGCTATGGCTACAGACCAAAACACTCAACAGCCCACTAGGCTCCAGAGAGGAATAGCGGACAGCAAGCCGAGGTGAGCCGCTGCAGAACAGCCTGGACAGCGAGCCAAGGTGAGCCGCTGCGGAAGAGCCCGGACAGTGAGCTGAAGTGAGCTGCTGCGGAAGAGCACAGCGGGATTCAGCAGATTTTTCGGCGCAGGGTGCATCTAAAGCTCCCAGTGGCTGGGCTCAGCACACGCGGCAGGGACTCAGAGCGGAGTTCAAAAACAGAGAAGAAATACGCCAGCCTCACGGCAGAGGGCGTGGCAGCAGTACCATATTGTCACCAGCGGCAGCGGCAGCAGCAGCAAATTCACCAAGTCCACTACAGCTCCATCTGCGTATTCAACAACAGTGAGTCAACTTGCGGGCCCCAGAGGAGAAATCCCAGTACTGACTCCCAGGGACTTGACCCAGTGGGGGAGTGGCAGTGGCAGAGATATCACACCATAGGAGAATGCGCAACCTGGCACCCCCCCCATAGTCTAAAGCAGCCTCTATTGACTCCCTGGGTCTGAGACTTTGCGATACAACCCAGTAAAGGAGTAGTGGTGACTGAGATACCACAGACTTGAGATCCACTGAACCTTAGGTGAAGTCGTAGTGACCAAAGGGAAGAACCCAGAGAAGGCACAAACTCCTGAAATCATGGGAAAGAGGAATAACAATGGAGCAATGAATGCCCACAATCCCACAACATCAGAACCCGATAAAACAGAAATTCAGAGATTTCTAGAAGATCAAATCAGGAAAATAACTTTAGAAATAATAGCGGTGTTTCGAAAAGAATTCAGAGAGAGCCAAAAAGAGATAAAGGATGCAATTAATGAAGTAAAGACCTCAATTCAAAGTACAAACAACCGATTAGAACACATGGAGAATAGAATCTTGCTCGTAGAATATGAGCAATCCAAAAATGAACGCATAGTTTCTAATCTAGAAAAAAAATCCGACAGCAGGAATCTGACATTGAAGAAATATGGGCCCATTTTAAGAGAGCTAACCAAAGGATAATTGGAATAGAGGAGGGAAAAGAAGGTGAAACCAAAGGGATCAACAATCTCTTCAAGGAAGTAATAGCAGAAAATTTCCAAACATAGAGCAAGAGGTCAATAAACAGGTCCAGGAAACTTATAGAACTCCCTTTAGACAGGATCGGAGAAGAGGATCCCCACGCCACATAATTGTCAAAGTGACCAATGTGGAAGCCAAGCAGAGAATCTTAAAGGCAACAAAAACAAAGGGCCAAGTGACATTCAGAGGCAAACCAATTAGAATCACTCCAGACTTCCCAAACCAAGTCATGAGAGCCAGAAGGGCTTGGAGTAACATATTCCAAACTCTGAAAGAAAACAACTTCCAGCCAAAAATTTCCTACCCAGCAAAACTTTCTATCAAATTAGATGGAGAAATAAGAAGCTTCCATGACAAACAGAAACTGAAGGAATATATGTCTTCAAAACCAGCACTAGAGAAAATACTCAAAGAGATTAACTACAAAGAAGAAATAGGTAACACCCACCAGAACCAGAGAAACAAGATTTTCCATCCAACAGACAACTAAGATTGGTTATCTGTGGAGATTCATTATTTATGTTAGTTTTATACCTATCTCTAAATTGTATTGTTTGCTTTTATTGTTGCTAATTTTTAGGATTTCTAGTTGGAATATTAATATACCTTCAGATATAGCATTTGGAAATATTTTATCCCATTCTATCAGTAACTTTTAACTCTGTTTACATTGTCTTTGGATATACAATATTTTTTTTTATTTTTTAGGGAGTTTGTATACCCTTTTGTTCCCTGTGCCATTGAAATCATATCCAAGATATCACTGCCAATTTCAGTGTTGTGAGGTTTTATGACCCAGATTTTCTTCTAAAAGTTTATAGTCTTAAGATTTATATTTAGGTCTTTTATCTATTTTGCATTAATATTTGTATATGGGATTAGGTAAGGGTCCAATTTTATTCTTTTTTCATGTAATTATTCTTTTTCAACAATATTTAGTTAAAAAATTATTATTTCCACCACCAAATGTTCGTGGAAGCCTTGTCAAAAATAACTTGACAATATATGGAAGAATGTATCTCTAGGCTTTTATTTAACTCCAATGGTTTATATATCTGCCTTTAGAACAGTACTACACTGTTTCAATTATTGTAGCTTCATATGGTTTGAAATTAGAAAATATATATCTTCTAGCTTTGTTCTTTTTTGAGATTGTTTGGGTATCTAGAGTCCATATTACATATTAGGATAAATTTTTTTCTGAAAAATAAATATATAAATATATGATAGTTTCACCTAAAAAAAGAAAAAAATATTCTCTGGTAAGAAAGAGAGCAAAAAGAAATATTAAAATGTTATCTTTAGCTGGGCGTGGTGGCGCACGCTTTTAATCCCCGTGCTTGGGAGGCAGAGACAGGAGGATCGTGCAGGTTCAAAGCCAGCTGCGAGTGCTGGCTTAAGAGACCCTGTTTCCAAATAAATAAAGTATAAACATAGGTCTGGGAGTGTAGCCCGGAGGTAGAAGGGCTTCCAGGAACCCCAGTACCACCAAAAAAAAAAAATGTTATCTTTAAGTTATCAAAAGCTTGTTATCAGACAAATGAAACTGTTATGTGAGATTATCATTTTTAATTTTGGATATATTGCTATAATACTAGATGTCAACCACTAAGCCAAGCATGGGAAGGAGGGATAGGGAGGGAATGGGGTGGGGTTCTGGTGGGGGCTGACTGGGCGATGTGTGCATGTATGTCTACAAAAGTTTTTTTTATCCCACTATGATGTATGAATACAGTGCACCAATAAAAAATAAAAAAAATAATAAAAAAAGAATTTTTGCATCTATGTTCATTAAATATATTGGTCTGTAGTTTTCCTTTCTTGAGGTGTCTTTATTTGGTTTGGCGATTAATGTGATACTGGCCTCATAGAAGGAATTTGGGAGAGTTCCATCTCTTTCGATTTCCCGGAACATGTTATGAAGTATTGGTATTAGTTGTTCACTGAAGGTTTTGTAGAATTCAGCTGGGAACCCATCTGGGCCTGGGCTTTTCTTTGGTGGAAGAATTTTTATTGCCATTTCTATTTCTTTGGTTGTTATTGGTTGGTTTAGGCTTGCTATGTCCTCTTGGCTGAGTGTAGGAAAGTTAACTGTACTTAGAAATCTGTCAATTTCTTCCAGGTTTTCAAGTCTATTGGAGTATAAATTTTTAAAGTAGTTTCTGATAATATTTTGAATTTCTTCACTATCTGTGGTGATATCTCCTTTTTCATTTCTAATTTTGATAATTTGAGTTGATTCTCTTTTTCTTTTGGTTAGGTTGGCCAGGGGTTTATCAATTCTATTAATCTTTTCAAAGAACCGACTTTTTGTTTTATTGATTCTCTGAATTGTTTTTTTGTTCTCCATTTATTTCTGCTCTAATTTTGATGATTTCTTGCCTTCTGCTGGCTTTGGGAATAGACTGTTGCAGAATTTCTAGGTCCTTGAGTTGTGTCATTAGGTTCTTTACTTGGTGGTTCTCTGTCCTTTTTATGTGGGCACTCAATGCAATAAACTTTCCTCTTAGTACTGCCTTCATGGTTTCCCATAGGTTTTGGTAGGTTGTGTCTCTGTTTTCATTTGTTTCCATAAATTTCTTTATTTCTTCCCTAATTTCTGCTCTTACCCATTCATCATTCAATAGTGTATCATTCATTCTCCATGAATTTGAATACTTTCTTTCGAGTTTCTTGTTGTTGATTTCTACTTTTATTCCGTTGTGGTCTGAAAAGATGCAAGGAATTATATTACATTTTTTGAATTTGCTGGTATTTTCTTTGTGTCCCAGGATGTGATCAATTTTGGAGAAGGTTCCATGGGCTGCTGAGAAGAAAGTGTATTCTGTAGTTCCTGGTTAAAATACCCTGAAAACGTCTATTAGGTCCATTTGATTTATGGTTTCCTTTAGTTCTAAAGCGTCTTTACTCATCTTGTGCCTTGAAGATCGATCTAGTGGTGTGAGAGGTGTATTAAAGTCTCTCAGAATTATTGTATTTGTGTCTACTTGGGATCTTATGTCCAGAAGGGTTTGTTTTACAAATGTGGTCGCACCCACATTTGGGGCATAAATATTTACTATCATTATATCTTCTTGATGTATTGTTCCTTTTGATAAATGAAGTGCCCTGATTTGTCTCTTTTGATGTGTTTTAGTTTAAAGTCTGTTTTGTTGGATATTAGGGTTGCTACCCCTGCTCTTTTTTGGTCACTGTTGGCATGGTATATTTTTTTCCATCCTTTCACTTTCAGCCTGTGAATGTCTTTGGCTGTGAGGTGAGTTTCTTGCAGACAGCATATATTTGGATTATGTTTCTTAATCCACATTGCCAGTCTATGTCTTTTGATTGGTGAGTTAAGTCCTTTGACATTAAGAGATATTATTGAAATATGATTTTTGTTTTCTGCCATTTTGTGTTCTGTCTATTCTTGGGTGGTGTGATCTTTCTTCTTTACTTAAATGGCCCACTTATTAACTTCCTCTCTTCTCTGATTCTAAAGTCTACTTCTTTTTTCTTCCTTATGGTTTATTTCTTTAAGAATTTTCTCTAGTGTTGGCTTTGAATTCATGAATTTTTTGAGATTCTGTTTATCCTGAAAGACTTTGGTTTCACCATTGATCTTGTATAATAGTTTTGCTGGATAAATGAGCTTTGTTTGGAAGTTATTTTCTTCCAGGGTCTGAATTATGTTGTACCAGTCTCTCCTAGCATTCATGAACTGGATTGTATAGTCTGGGGTGATTCTTACTGTTTTGCCTCTATATGTCACCCTTCCTTTTGCTCTCACTGTTTTTAAGATTCCTTCCTTGGCCTCTATGTTGGTCATTTTGGTTATTATGTGGCGTGGAGTGGTCTTTCTTTGGTCCTGTCTCAGTGGAGTTCTGTACACCTCCTGGACATGAAGGTCCAAGTCTCTTTCCATATTTGGATAATTCTCTGAGATTATTTCCTTGAAGACAATACAGATGCCCTTGGTCTGTACCTCTATTCCCTCTTCAATGCCTATTATCCATAAGTTAGGATGCTTCATATTATCCCATATTTGCTGGATGTTTAGGTTTTGTTGCTGTAGAGATTTCTGTATATCGCTGACTGTGTTTTCGGTTTGGGATGTACTGTCTTCTAATATTGATATTCTGTTTTCCATTTCATCTAATCTTCCAGAGTTTCTTTCAATTGCTGTCTTCATTTCACTTATTGCCTCTTTCATTTCATTCCAGACCTCTTTCTGATTATTTTTTAGTGTTTCTAACTCACCTTTAACCTCCTCTATACTTGTTTTAAATCATTTCATCATATTGTACATCAAGATTCTGAACTCCCCTTCTTGCATTTCTAGTAGGTCAGTATTCGTGATTTCTGCTGTCTCTTTATAATTTCTGGTTCTCATATTTATAGCGTTCTCTGTCCTGTTTTTCTGATTTCTACTTACTGTTCGTGAGTATTATGCTTAGTCCAATCTTAATATTAGGAGTTTAGGGGTATCAGCAAGTCAGCAGAGCTTTTCCAGTTGAGGGTGGGTGATGTGGGAGGATCTGGGGTGATGGGTAAAGGAGTCGGATTAGGTAGAGGATATGTTTAGGTTGAGAAAGACTTTAAGTATGATAAGATAATATCTTGCTAAGAATGAGAGAGTTAACTAGTAGGTCTCTTGTCGTTAGTAGATTAAGTATGGATATATGAAATACTTTGAGTATTAAACAAGAGGCATATTATGGGGAAAAGTTTTGGGGAAGAAGAGTATGTAGGTTAGTGTGGAAAAGTTTGTAAAGAGGGGTGATGGAAGGAGCAGACAAACATAAAAAAAATCCACACAAGATACCAAGACTATTATGTAATCCAAGAAAAAGAAAGGAGAAACCAATCAAAGGAAGAGAATGAAAAAAGGAAGGAAAGAGGAAGAAAGAGGAAAAAAGGACAAGAATAAAATAAAAGGAACTAACAGCTGTGTGAAATCAGAAAATAAGGCAAACTATCAAATATTTATATTAAAAAACCAACAAGTTAAAGTAAAAGGAGGGTAGGTTAAGAAAAAAATATAAAACAGCAATAACCATACCAAAAACAAAAGCACTGTAAAAGCAAAACAAAACAAAACATCCACAATAAAAGTTAAACAAACAGTCCTACTTATTTACAAATACGGGGTCAGGTCCATATAATATTTGCGTATTGATTGCTTTGGTAGCTTTCAGAATATAATTCAATGTCTCTTAGTTTTCTTTGTACTCTATTTTTATCTTCTTAGGTCACTCTGGGTGTTTGGACACCTTTCTTTCCTTTAACTGCTTTGGGTTTATATGTCAAGATGTCTGGTTTCACTGTTATTAGATTCTGTACAATTCCCAGGTTCTGAGAAATTCCAACCCGTAGTCAGCACCTCTGCACTCACCACCCTAGCCTCCCGCCTGTGCTTCCCTACAGCAGGGGTGGAGGATGTCCAAAGTAGACTGGGAGCCTCCCCCTGAGGTCCTGTGCAGATATTGTGTCTCGATGGATTTTCCTGTGTCTCTGGAAATTCCAACTGGGCTAGCTGGTGTGGTCCCAAGATGTACCCTGAGCAAAGGGATGTCGGTTCCTGGATGCCCACACTTACTGCCAGAGCTCTGCCTATTCCGAGAGTGCAGGCTGGGTGCGCTGCTATTACTGGACCCAGGTATGAGTGGGTGCAGCTGTCTATTGCTGCTGCTATGCTCTTCCAAGGTGTATTGAGCTGTGTTCTGGATTAGAACTAAGCATCAGGCTACCGGGCAGGCAGGAACTCTCAGCGGTGGGCCAGGGGTGCAGGATAGGTGCACAAGGGTCTGGGTGCACAGGCAGTGCGCGGTGTCCAGCAGTGATCTCTGCCTCCCACGGGACGTAGAAGCTGGAGGGGGGGCAAGGAGATTTCAGGGGCGCACAGAGCTTTTGCCACCTGGAAGGCAGGCCTCTGGCAAGGTGGATGTCTGGGCTCCAGTGGGGGGCAGGGGTTAGACACACAAGGTAGGCTCTGATTTAGGGGTGGCAGTGGCGCAGGCACTGACTACTAGCAGGGGTCCGGGACGCAGACCGGGTGCATGAAGACAGTGCTGGGTTCTGAGGCATGGGACAGATGCCCCAGGCCAGTGCTGGGGTTGGGGCTGGGGCGCACGCTAGGACCCGCACTTTCCCTGGACTCACTCAGGTACCTGGCTTCCTTGGTTCAGGCTTCCGTGGGAGTCCCTGTGCTGTTGTGATCCAGTCGCTGGTGAGCACACAGAATTCTGACGTGGGTGCTGCTCGCTGCTTATGATGAGGTCCTATGTCTGTTTTCAGCCCCCGGATTATCTTGCCGTGGTAATTTCAGGCAGGCAGCCGCGCAGGCAGCCCACCCGCGGGCGTTCCGATTGTATCTGGAGCAGGTTCAGTGTCCGATCTTTGTTCTTCTTCTTTGAGTTCAGGGTTCCGCCGAGGTACCTGGATCTGTTTTGGTTCCTGGTATGTATTTATTTTGTTGATTAAGACATTGCCTTCTAAGTGGTTGAACTTTATTTGTTTCAGCTACTGAGAAGTGCTGTGTCCCTCAGTTGCCATTTTGAATCCCTCTTCCATTTTATTTAAACACGTTTTTACATGTGTTTGATTTCTCTAGCTCTGCATTTCTCAAGTAATGTTTTACTGTCACAACTCTGGTTCCTGCTTCCTACCCACTTGCCTCAAAATGCTGATTTACTAAGCTGGGAATGATAGTTTATTATTAAAAAGAAAAAATGACCAGATTAAGACCTTGGTAAATAGTAAGGGGGGCAACAAAATAAAATAATTCTACTATGAGACTTGATTTTTTGTCATCTAATGGTGAATAAATAAAAACATCATAGAATGTATGGAAACATTTTGTGACATAAAAATTGAAAAGGTGCTTAGTAATATTATAAATTTAGAAATGATTAACTACAAGAAAACAAATAATTTAAAAACAAAACTCAAATTTCATGGTACAATTAGTTAAAGCTAGAATGATAATTTTTAGGATGAAATAAATATGAAATTTTATTAAAAGCAAATACAAAAAAATAAAAAGAAAAGATAATGAAGGTAAAATAGTAAAAGGAGATGGTAAACAGTATTCTATAACATAAGAATAGAAACCAAAGAAGTTATAAGTGTGTGTGTGTGTGTGTGTGTGTGTGTGTGTGTGTGTGAAAAAGAGGGAGAGAGAGAAGATTCGAAAATTTTCAGGATTTAAGAAAAATGAGAAATCAATGAATATAAAGTTAATTTCCTAAAAGATGGAATATTTTGGAGATAAAGCATAGAGATAGTTGGTGATTTTTAAGAATATAGATTATTTAATTATTTTGTGTGTGTGTTACTGGGGGTAGAACCCAGGGGATTTTTTTTTACCTCTGGTCTATAATCCCAGACCTATTTTTTAATATTTTATTTGGAAACAGGGTCTAAGTTGCTGAGAGCCTCACTAAGTAGCTGAGGCTGGCTTCGAACCTGTGCGATCCTCCTGTCTCAGCCTCCGAAGTGCTGAGATTCCAAGCATGCACCACCACGCCCGGCAAGAATATAGATTATTTATATATTAAATTATAAGTGTGTAGAGTGTGTAGAAAGGAAGAGAAAATTCCAGTCCTTTTATAAGGCTAAATGACATTGCTATGAAGCCTGACAAAGACTGCACTTTTAAAAACCTTTACAGACTTCTTCCTCTCATAAAATGGGTACTACAAATCTTAATGAAATATTAGCAAAAAGAAGCCAGACATGGTAGCACACACTTGTAATCCCAGTATTTGGGAGGCTGAGACAGGAGGATCACAGTTTCCCAACCAGCCTCAGTTTAGTGAGGCCCTCTGTAACTTAGTAAGACCCTGTTTCAAAATAAAGAATAAAAATACAGGTATGAGGTTGCAGCTCAGAGGTAGAATGTCTCTGGGTTCCATCCCCAGTACTACACACACACACACACACACACACACACACACACACACACACCCATACTAACAAAGGTTTTGTTGTTTGTTTTTCCAGTCTTGGGGATAGCACCTAGGGCCTCATGAGTACTAAGCAAGTTCTTTACCACTGAGCTATACTTCCAGGCCAGTAACACAGTATTATATAGTTCATTAGAGAACCACAAGAAGACTCAGTAGAGAAAATATATTAATACACAGCACTTAATTAAGGTGAAAAATATCGGTGTGATGATCTTTATAGATTTTAAAAAACATTTATCAAAATTCAATGCAACTTTTGCAAAAGAGAAACAATTTCTGTAAAGTAAAAATTAAAACTGATAGGTAATGTGTTTATAAAATTATAATAGTAAATTTCTACATGAAAATTAATTCTGATGATTTTAAAGTGCATTATTTTTGTTCTCATTTGAAAGTATTATAGAATAAGACAACTAAGTAACTTGTTAATACTCTTAGAAGAAAAGATAATGAGAAAAAGAGGATAAAGATAGAACTACAAAACTAGAAATTGGGCTTAAAATATAGAATAAGATTTTTTAGTTGGACACATCCATATGAATTTATATCAATGTGAATTTATATTTATTCATCTAAATACAAGTGCACATTTCTTAGCTATGCCCTATCAAAAGAGTTCCAGAATTGCTAAAGACTCAGTAGCAAAGAGCACCTTCTCGGAAACAGACTATGTGCTTTACTTACCATTCCCCACTAACAAGATCCATGGGTCACTGTAGAAATCACTGACACAAGGTCTGAAACAAGGAATGCCCATGGTGAGACAGTGCTAAGATGCAACTAAGTGGCCAGGGATCACTGAAGTTTATCAAAAGGACACAGGAGATTTTGTCATCAGCAAAATGGCACTCTAAAACATTCCAAGCTCCCATTCTCCCACAGAAGTACTGGAAGCCAGAGAGTAGCAACTGGGAGAAACCACTTTGTTGGGGGTTTGAAAAGCAGTCAAAAGTTTACAGCTACCAAACACCAAATCAGAAAAAGGTAACCTTTAGAATGGTAGGATTGTTTTATAAAATTTTATTCACCGCAGTTCTGTTCCCTCTCTGGCGCAGTAGCAGTCACAGTCTCCATGCCATGGCTTTCCAGTCCCAGGTTCTCTGCCTCGTAAGAAAGCAGAGGAGCAGAATTTATTTGTATATTATGGCATACGTCTGTTCTAACTTCTCTATAAGAAACTTGAAGGAACTAGGGCAGGCAGCTGTGTGTTTCCCCATTACTTGGATTCAGGTGGAGAAAGTGCCAGTATTAAAGGTAAAAATGCAAGGTCCATAAACACCTGGAGAAAGAGATTATAGGCCAAGGCCTACAATGGACCACCCAAGGCCTAGAAAAGAGGGGTCAGCACCATATTTAGAGAAATTAGAACAATCAAAAGAAGCTGTATATATGGGAACAATTAGACAATCATGGGTATGTGCAGGACAAGATGTATCCTCAGGAGAAGACATTAGTTCTTATTTTCATCTGACACTTACACTCAGAGAGACCTACTTAGGTATTTAAGGAATGCCCAACACAAAATCAGTCTACAAAAATTGAAAGAGGTTTTTCTTCTTTCCTCCTTCTCTTTCTTCCTTCAGTTTTTCTCCTAGGAAGTCCATCAAACCAGTAACATTAGTTTAAGGAAAGGCTTCTCGTAGAAGAAAATAGTTTTTGCAAAAATTGTCTAGAATGGCCTCAAGACAAGACTACTACAGCCATCCACAATCAAAAACAAAGAAGACTACACACTCTCCCAGCAAGTCATGAGGAAGGGGGAAAATTTGATTTACTATCACCACATCATAATAATCAAATGTCCAGTTTTTAACAACAGAATAGCAATATAAGACCCATTCAAAATAACAAAATATCAATTGTGACAGAAATATTTCCTCAAGGTATCCCAGTTTTAAATTTTCTGGACAAAGGTCATTAAAAATCTGTTTTAAAGGTGGGCATGGTGGCTCACGCTTGTAATCCCAGTGCTTGGGAGGCTGAGACAGGAGGATTGCACAGGTTCAAAACCAGCCTCAGCTACTTAGTGAGGCTCTCAGCAACTTTGTGAGACCCTGTTTCCAAATAAAGTATAAAATAGGTCTGGGAGTATAGCCAAGAGGTAGAAAAATCCCTGGGTTCCACCCCAAGTACCACAAAAAATAATAATAAATAAAAAATAGGCTGGGGTATGTTATAGCTCAGAGGTAGAATGCTCTAGAAATGCCCTTCCAGGGCCTAACACCAGTGACCTATTTCCTCCAACTAGGCATTACCTCCTAAAATTTCTACCACTTTTCATCATGGAGTGAGGAGGAGAATTAATGAAGGAAACTCTTCCACTGACATGATGATGTAAGATGATAAGATTGAAGTGGAGTCTCAGTCCTTGGGTAATGCGTAGATATTAATGAGGATGGAGAATATTTTAAAACTGATCAGAGTTCATCCAGGAGTTTTCTGGAGAAAGACACAGTCAAAGTCTTAGTTCCAGAATGACTGTACTTTATTATAATACCTTTCATTTTTTACATCATCTTGGAGTATAAATTAAGCCAATAGTACAAATTATTTGACAGATAAATTGCTTTTTTTGTCTCAGTTCTGAGTGGGATCTCAAGTTTACATTTGAGTTTGTATTGCCTTCTTGTTGAAAGGCTTTTCTTAAGAATTCTGTGATATAATTCCATGGTAAAAATAAATTGAATAGGTTATAATTATCATTTGATTAATCATGCTAATTAAGGTCCACCCTCACAACGCCTTTAATTTAAGATGCTTTCTATGGAATGAGTTTCTTTCCTTTTGAGTCAAGCCCTTAAAACAATTGGTGTGCTTACACACCTAGCAGCTTTTAGCACTTAAGATATTTATAACAAGTAGATGGGAATTTATGAAAGGAAGGAATTAATTAAGTGTGTGTTTATTATGGTCACTAAAGCTCTTATTTATAACCCATTCTTACTAACATAGTAACATTCCTTTCTATTATCTGTTGACTGTAGGCTTCAAGGAGGAAGACCTGTTATCAGCAACTTACGAGCAAGAAAGGCCACTACCAATATGCATAGGTATATATTTATATAGATAATAGATAATAGATAGATAGATAATAGAAAGAGATGATAGATGAATATATAGAGGAAACCGATATAGATATTGATGATAGATTGTGATAGCTAAGTAGCTAGCTGGAGAGAGGTGACTTAGTATCATACCAGAAGAGAGAAGTCAGGAGGAGATCCATAGTCTTTAGGACTAGGCTTAAGTAGATTAAGGTGTGACTTTCAAAGGAGGAAACTGGTTGGGATTGGACAAATTTGTGGTATAAATAAGACTGTGGGTATAGCAAGATAAGGGTTCTACAGCAAGTCTTCAAAAGTAAACTCTTGTGAAAAGCAAGCTATTTGCTCAAGTGAACAATCTATTTTCCCAATAGGAGTGTCATGTGTACACATAAGCAAACTTTAGTCTATATAAATTGGTTCCCAAGAATTTCTTAAAGCAAACAATTAGGTGATATATTGGTTTATGGTTTTATCTTCCAGGAATTAACTGTCAATTCATGTGAAAAGGGAGGCTCCGATTCTCAGTTCCAAAAGACAAGCTATATGATACAGATTATCTCAACACTCACCTGAATCTGCTTGTCCTTTTATCTGGCTGTCCTCAATCTGCCACCTTTAATAGCCCCTTGAATTAAGAGATGGTAAAGATGTGTCAGTGTTCAAGCGTGAGTCTTCATTCAAATCACTATAGCAGATAAGCTGTATTCTTAGCAAGAAAGCTAAGAATACATCAGGACTTTTGAGTGCATATTGTCTGCTCATACCAGCTGTCAAAGCTGCTGTTTTGTTAACAAGAAGTTTAGTGGGATATTTATTTTATACAGTGCCACCTCACAGCCAGAGCAGAACATGGAAATACCTGGGCAGATGTTTAGCCTCACAGGAAAGAACTTCACAGGATGCCAGCTCCAGGGAAACTGGAGTTCAATCACTCCATTCTAATGATTGCAGAGAAAACAGGAAAACGGATGGAGAAGACAGAGGGAATGGTGGGGGTTGGCCACCTATGGCTTGAAAAATAGCATCAGAATGAGTTTTCTCCATTCATGGCTTAGCAAGATTACTTAAAAGAATCTTATAGGTAGAGATGGAATTGTAAATATGAGCTACTAGGAGCAAACGAATACACTAGTCTTGCTACTACCATGAGAGTCCATTACTAAGAACACCATGCTAAGAACTATAGAGAGATGGCATGGAGAATACTTTGAAGTCAACTCCTAGAGAAGAAAAAGTGGATGGATAAAGACCATAAGAAACCATTAAGAGGCTTAAGGAGGAAAAGAGTTAAGTAACGCTGAAGATGCTTTTTTATTCCATATCTATTGGCAGGTCTGTATACGCCATCGCATCTCACCTTGGCCCCCAAACCCCCAAACCTGTCCCACTGCCTCCACCATCTTGTACTCCATTAAGATGTACGACTACAGTGCACCAGTAAAAAATTTAAAATTAAATAACAATAATAATTAAACATATATATTTTTGGGGAAAAAAGACAAGTCACTATTTATCCCCCACTAGATGTAGAATTGTTCACCTGCTATTTCTAAAACAAGTATTAATAGATCCCCTAAAGCACTCTTGTCTGCCCAGCAACTCACCAAAATAACAACACATTGCAATCTGCTATGAGAACTTGTCAATTAAAATAATGGATCTGGAGTTGCAAATTGTTATCACAGTTTGACTTTAAAGTGAAGGGATGAATGATGCTGAGGATAAAGGAAGGGCAACGGCAAAGAGCAACCTGTCAAACGATCTCCAATTGGCTGGCTTTCAGCAATGGCTGGGGAAGCAGGGTAGAGAGTGCACATACTGTGGAGTTGAGCCTGGCTCGATGGGTATGAACTCTGAGGCTGGAACAGATGGGTATTAAGCTCCTTAGTATTTCTCATGTGTTTTTTTTTTTCATTTTTGTGCTATTGTTAATAGTTTATTAATATTTTGTTAATATTTGTGATGTGCATGTTGTGTTAGGGATTGTCCCCAGGGGCATTCTACCTCTGAGCTACACCCACAACCTTATTTTACTTTTTATTCAGAAACTTGATCTCACTAAATTGCTGAGAGCCTCGCTTAATTTTTGAGGCCAGCTACAAACCTGCAATCCTCCTTTCTCAGTATCTCAAGTACGGGGATTACAAGCATGCACCACCATGCCTGGCCTTAATAAAAATAATTGAAAGATTTCACTGAGGTGCAAAAACGTTTGCATTTGTTATATGTGACTTTGCATAACAAATGTTATAAAAATAAGTACTGTATGTTAATGTAACCAGAGCCCAAATTAAGTAACAGATTAGTAGCACAGACCTAACACCCCCCCCCCCCCCCCCCCCGGTTTTCTCCAGTTCAGTTGCAATAACACCAAAGGTAAACACAGGTTTTTTTTTCTATTGCTGTTTATTATTTTCTGCATTTTTGCTTCATGCACATGGAATTCATTATAGCTATCCTTTTGTGCCTGTTTTCATTTTTTCAACATTAAATCTGTGATTTTTATCAATATTCTTGCCTATAGTTTCTTTATGCTTATTTCTGTGTGGTACTAACAGATTTGTAAACATATCACAATTTATCCATTCAACTACTGACCGATCTGTGGGAGGTTTATAGCTTTGGGCTGTAATATATAATGCAGTAAAAACTCTCATTTCTGTCATTTGAGCATATATATTATTTTTAGTACATATTTCTGAGTCTTTTGCTAAAAGCAGAGTTGGTGGGTCACAGGGTATATGCATAGCCACCTTCAGTGCTTCCTTCCAGTCTTCCAAATGGATTAAATCAGCTTGCGTTCCCACCAACAGACTATAAAGTTCCAGTTACTTCATACCCTTGTAAGCACTTGGTATTCAACATCTTGCTTGTATATATCATGTCTCCAGTTCTGTAGAGTATTAGCCCTCCTTTCCTATCCTGCATAGGTGAGAAGTTCTTGAGGACAGTAGTGTATGAGGGAGAAGTTAAAGTCAAAACAGACCTAAAGTGGTAGTGTCAATGTTAAAACTCTAGAAGATAAAGTATGCTGACTTCCAGGAAGCCAAGTTTGCTTTCCTTGTCATGAAATTAAAAATTCTTGTCACAGGACTCTGGTCATAAAGTATATGAAAATTTAAATTTTAAAAATACAGCCAGGCATGAGGGTACACGCTTGTAATCCCAGTACTTGGGAGGCTGAGATAGGAGGATCACAGGTTTGAACCCAACATAACAAATGTTATAAAACAAGTGCTGTATGTTACTCTAACCAGAGCCCAGGGTAAGTGACAGACTAGTGATACAGACCTAGAAACCCCCCAGTTTTCTCCAGTTCAGTTGCAATAACACCAAAGGTAAACACAGTTTTGTATTGTCTTGTCATGAAGTGTGTGCAAAAATTACTTTAAATTTTAAAAATAAAGTTTGGCATGGTGGTGCATGCTTGTAAGCCCAGTACGTGGGAGGCTGAGACAAGAAGATCACAAGCTTGAAGGCAGCTTTGACAATTTAGCAAGGCCCTCTGTAACTTAGTGAGACTCCGTTTCCAAATAAGAAATAAAATTGGGAGGGGGGTATAACTTGGATGTAGAATGCCTCTGTGTTCAATTCCCAAGTACCCAAAATATAAGTAAATAAATATATATTTTTTTATGGTACTGGGGTTCCTGGAAGCCCTTCTACTTCCGGGCTACACTCCCAGACCTATTTTATACTTTTTTTTTTTTTTAAACAGGGTCTCTTAAGTCAGCACGTCTGCTTCGAACCTGCACCATCTTCCTGTCTCCGCCTCCCAAGCGCGGGGATTACAAGCATGTGCCACCACGCCTGGCTGTAAATAAATGAATTTTAAAATAAGAAGCCGGGCATGGTGATGCACGCTTGTAATCCCAGCATTTGGGAGGCTCAGACTGGAGGATAATGGTTCGCCAACAGCCTCAGATACTTAGTGAGGCCCTTTGCAACTCAGTGAAACCCGGTTTTGAAATAACAAATAAAAAATAGGGAAGGGGGTGTAGCTTGGAGGTCAAATGCTTCTGGATTCCATCCCCAGACCCACCCCCCAAAATAAATAAATAAATAAATAAATAATAAAATAAAATAAGAATTTGTAGCCAGGTGTGTAGCATATGCCTGTAATCCCAGTACATGAGAGGCTAAGACAGGAGGATTGCCACAGACACTTCTCAGGAGCCACAGACAGTTTAGACTTCTTTGTGCCCTCCCATGGAGTCTCTTAGTCAGAAATAAAAAGTGTTTATCACCTCCTTATGGGGCGGTGGAGAGGCAGAGCACTCCTTCCCTCCTACTTCTCTGCTACTTCTGCCAGTCTCCTCAAGAAGCCTCTTTTATTGACAAGTTTAAACAAAGCATCTGTTAATGCCGAGCTCAGGACACACAGAAAGCAGCTTGTAATCTAGAGCTCAGGACCGCTCAGCACACATCAAGGGCAGACACAGTGTAGGGAGGAATGTCCACCTGGGCTCATGCCTGCCTTCTGGCCTTGCGCCCTCCTGTGTGCTGGATTCTCTCCACAGCTCACTGTGTCCGCTGCCCAGGAAGCCTGACTGACCTCAGAAGCTTCACCCTTGATGGTCTGCAACAGAGGATTGAATCAATTGCAGGTTCAAGGCCAGCCTCAGCAATTTAGTGAGACCCTACTTCAAACTACAAAAATTAAGTTCTAGGGTGTAGCTTGAAGGTAGAATGTTCCTGAGTTCAATCCCCAGTACAAAAAAAAAAAAAAAATTATGCACAGATGTTAAATATCAAAGGCTGTCCCCTTTATGTTTAAAAAATATGTGTGCTGTTTACTCTTATATGCAGAAGCTAGTGGGTAATCAGGATACAACAGGGAGTTTAGTTACTAGAGGACAATGAGGGGAACATTGGAGGGGGTCTAGGGAAAGGTGAGGGAAGGAAAAAGAGTGAAGGAAACACTCTGTGAAATTACGAACGCCAGTCTCAGTATCATGTATGGGGGTCAGGGAGAAGCCCACCAAGTGCTGTGTGCGTGTATGTCCCTATCACTCTCAACTACGTTATGATGAAGACTACAGCGCAACAATACAAGCGTATTAATAAAATAAAATATAATACATATGGGAATTTATGATGCTTTTCAATAAGGATACTTTGATTATTAATTTTGAGATTATATAAATATTTTTTGAATGGTAATAGTCTAGATTAATTCTGCTCAATATTTCTCTTGGTCCAAAAATGTATTCATTTTTAAGCCTCCTATTTGTTCATAAATTTGCTTATTTTTATTATTTGACTGTCCAGCTAAAACACATTCTGTAAGGAGAGAGACGACGTTTGACTTGTTTACTTTTATATGCCTAGTACCTTGATCTGTCTCTGTGACTGATTAACCAATCAATAAGCACTTTGGTAGGACTGGATGAATAAATGACCTCTTTAAAGGATTTTATGAACACATAGAAAGATTAGAAATATTCTATTGTTAATTATTAAAATAAAAACTTTTTTTTTACTTAAAGCAGCCTAATCTCTCCAGAAATATAACTTGTATTTAACATTTAAGATGCTTTCCTTTATAGTGAGATTTTGCAAGAATATTGCTAAAATGATTCTTTAGGCAACCTCACCCAGAGTAAGAAAACAGGACATATCAATGCCGGGCATGGTGGCGCACTCTTGTAATCCCCGTGCTTGGGAGGCTGAGACAGGAGGATCGCACAGGTTCCAAGCCAGTCTCAGCTACTTAGTGAGGCTCTCAGCAACTTAGTGAGACCCTGTTTCCAAATAAAGTATAAAATAGGTCTGGGAGTATAGCCCGGAGGTAGAAAGCCTTCTGGGTTCCACCCCCATTACCACCAAAAACAAAAACAAAAACAAAAACAAAAAACAGGACATATCAAGACTGAAGAGGGTAGAGTAGATACCCAGTTTCTTTTTTCCTACTTATATTTGCTATTCTTTTCAGTTTTCATAAGTATTTTATCTGCAGTTTTTAAATGCATTGTGGGGGTGCATTGTAACTATACCCCAAACTGAAGTCTAGAGCAGTAGGCACACCCGTGCACACAACCTGGGACACTTCCCTGGGGCCCCAGCCGCTCCACTACCCCACGCCGCCATCTTAGAGATGGCCTTGGTGCTTTAACCTGCCTGGCAATCCTTCAACTGTTACCTTCTTTGCCTCTCTATCCACCTCCTCCCTCCCCTAGCTCCCTCCAGGACTCCACTGGAGCCTCTGCTCCTGTATCCGACTCTGGTGTCACCCTCTGTTTCCCAGTTTATCTCTAGCATCCACATAGGAGAGAAAACATACATATATTCAGTTTTTGAGACTGGCTAATCTTGCTTAGCATAATAGTCTCAAGTTCCATCTATTCTCCTGCATATTGACACAATTTTCTTCTCTTTATGGCTGAATAAAATTCCATTGTGTGTCTTTACCACAGTTTTATAATTCTGAGGTAGGATAAGAAAAAAAAGTATATAAGAGGCAAACTGGAAAGGAGGAAGAAAAATACAGTTTTAAAATCTAGGAGCGTCATTATCTTCAACCTACCTTGTCTGCTTTTTCTTAGGCCAAAGTCCCTAATAGACTACACTTTAAGTCATAACCTTTAACCTTCTTAGGCAGAGGTCTTCAATAGTGCCATACATTTAAGTCATAATGGCCTGTTTTCCTGCCTGAAATTTCTGAGATGCTTGGTAAACAAAGGACCCCCACTAAAAAAAAATCTTGACCAATGGTCAAGCCCAGGCATCACCTAGCACCCACCAAGAAATGTCGGGAACCTGAAGATTCAAACAAAAGGAGACCCAGACCCCCATGTCTGCCATGCACCCCTGCCCACCCCTCATGGGGTCGCCTATAAAAGGACTGCAAAGACCCCAAAGTGGCTTTCTCCCTCTTGAGATGTCCGAGTTCTCCCTTGAACATGTATCCTCCACTTTTCCTAAAGAAACCTCTGTCTTTGTCTCTGACTGGCCCCTTTTCTGCCACAGATGCCAAGGACCCCACTGAATTGAGTTGACAAATGGGCCCTTCGCCCCTTGACATTTCACTCATCTGTTAATGGACACCTCTCTGCACTTTTGAAAACTACATTTTTATTGACGAATTGTAATTATACATCATAGTGAGGTCCAAAGGGTAACACGCATGCATGCATACAGCAAGAGCCCAATACGCTCTCTTCACGAAGGGAAGTTAGTATCTTGGTCCATAAAGCAGCTGCTACCTTTTGGTCACTACTTTAATTTTCCTGAGTACGGAGTGTAGACATAGAGTGCTGAAACATTATTGCATGCATTTGTCATTTTCAATTATATGACTGAGTCTTCAAGAACTCATTTAATGCATTCCTCTATTTTCAGGTGGTTACCTGTTCCAGACAGACAGCTTCCTACCAAATTCTTGAAGTTTCCATGAAATAAAATTATACTATCTCTTTTGGTTTCACATTGAAAGCCTCCTAGCTCCAAACCTTAGCAATATTTTTAATGTTTTATCTTCACATATGATACTACAATTTCAGCTTATTTTTTAGCTCATAAAATGGTTTTCCTTTTGGGAATTTTAAGAAGCCAAAGGGCCTTTCCTTTCCTTGTTGCCAGGCACAGAAGCTGACCTCTGACCCACAGTCATGCTGACCTGTCCCATCAAATATTAAGCTGGTTGCTTCTGGCTACCTTCTCTGGTTTGCATGGTAACTGATACAGAGGTGGATGCCTGTGTTTGCAGCCACAGCAATAGCAAATGCAGAGGTGTTGGAAATACTGTCATAGGTGTTGGAGGAAGACTCTGTCAGCATTTTCTCAGAAGCAGGGAACAGCAGGAGCTTTTTATAATGTAACTTTAATTACAATGGCCAAGCACCCTGACACTGGCTGAGGATCTGTTTATGATACACCTGCCAAGAATAATTCAAAATGCCTCCAGACATGTGTCTCTTAAGTGGTGTCACCCCCTACAGGTGCTAGCCAGCACTTCTCTCATTCCTAGCCCATCTTGGTTTCCTCTGAGTACTGTTGGGCTGGCTAGTCACCTTTGAGTAACTTAGCAAACATCTGTCATCCATGAAGTGAAGAGAGAGCCAGCCCCGGAGTAAAACCCCCACATCCGTGACACAGCTAAATGCTTGCAATTGTCAAGCTGTGGTCTAGAAGTCTAAATTAATAAAATAAAATGAAACGGGTTGTTTCTCACCTTTGAATACCATACTTATTTGTGGAGGGCTATATTTTTTAACGTGACCTTCAAAAATCTAGCCAGATAAGAAAAAGGCTTCCCTGAGTCTCCCTGACTGCCTATTTTGTACAAAAGACCACTAGGTTTGTTAAAAAATTTGGTTTTCCCAAACACTCATTTGGTTCTGGGGTTGGGTATATCCAAATCAAATAAAAGAAAACAAAAAAAATTACTGTTAGGGTTTTGAGAGAATATGTTATGGTTTAGGAAACTGTCCTCAGGGACCTTTGTTAGACCCCTGGGAATAATTTAAAAAAAAAAAAACAAGACTCACAAAAACCACGGGTTCTTGTCCTGAGCTAAGGATAGATATGCAATAGCCAGGATTCTTGCTGAAGATTTAAAGAAGTTTATTAAAAAGATAGAAATATAGAAGACAGTTACAGCCTCATGTTACCCTTGGGTGCTTCGAACGAAATCACCGAAATACAAAGCACAGAACAGACTTTATACATGATATTCTCTATCTTGTTTCACGTAATTCTGACATAGTAAAAAAAGTCTCTGTACTTTTCCCGCCAAACTGAGTTTATGCCCATTTTTCTCCTTTCCCCAAGGTTGACCCTTTCATCCCACTCAAAATATATCATCCAATTATTATGTAGATCTGTCTTTAGAAAGAGGAAGTCCTAGCTCCCCTCTCCTATTGACTTGCTAATTACTTTTAACTAAGTCAATTTAAGTTTGCTTCCAGACTGAAACCAAAACCAAGTCTTTCCCCAGGTCTGCCATTTTTACACAATTATTTTTGAAATATATTTATTAATAATCAGAACTTTCTCAAATCTTCCTAGGCCACTCCCAATACTAGTACATTTACCTATTAATGTTCCTAAAACTTTTAAGGTAGTTTAATATTTCTTCTAATCTTTGGGTATTATATACCAGAATTTTCATTTATATATATATATATATATATATATATATATATATATATATATATATGATATATAAAACATAATATTATATATTATAAACAGTAAATAAAATTTGTATATATTTTATATGAAAATATTTTTTACTGTACTAGAGTGAGAACCAGCGGCATTCTCCATGTAGAGGAGCTCTACCTCCAGCCCTATTCCATATTTTTATTTTGAAACAGGGTCTCACTGAGTTGTTGAGGGCCTTAGTTGCTGAGACTGGCTTTGAATCTGGGATCCTCCTGTTTTGGCCTCTCAAGTACTGGCTTGTACCACAGAAACTGGCTTCAGTTCCCTATTTTTAAAATAACTCCTTAGGATACAGTGGACCAGGAAGTTAAACTGGAGAATCTTTAAACACTTGAGGATCCGGGATCTTATGAACAATGAACAAAATTCAGTATACTAACGATGAACTTCCTGTTACATTTATTTGGTGCGTAGCTGATGTATGTATACTATAAAATATCTCTAAAACATTTCCAAAAGGCATTTTCAAACTATTTCAGAATTTTACACTAGAATTCTTAAAGAGGCCTGGGTTTTTGTCTGCTGTAAGAATTGGATTATTTCAAGAAACATATTAACAAAAAGATGCCTCTATTTCCAGGCCATGAAGAGGCTAAGCGCTGTTCTTTTCTTCTTCAAACTCACTCCTCAATTGCAAAAACTGGAAGAGTTATAGGGTCTCCTCCACCCCCTTCCCCTCTGGAGGACCTCTAATTGAGCAGTGGGTACAGAACTGTCAGACTTCATTATCGTAAGGTGATAACTCTGAATTAGTTTCCTTCAGAATGTAACATGACAAGTTTTGAGCCTGCTGGTGTATACTGCACATCTCTCTGTTAAGTAGAAGCCTAACCTGCTATAGGATGAGCATCCTTAATCCAGAACCTTGAAAAATTAAATGCTACGAAATCCAAAAATTTCTTGGCACTGTTATAATGCCTCAAGTGGAAAGCTCCACCCTGACGTTGTGTTTTCCTGGATTCCCAGTCAAAACACTGGCACACTGACAATACTGCATAAAATTACCTTCAGACTGTGTATAAGGTATATACGAAACATAAATGAATTTCATGTTTAGACTTGGGCCCTCTCCCGAGAGATCTCATTATGTATATCGAAATAACCCAAAATTCAAAACAACCCGAAATCTCAAACACTTCTGGTCCCAAAATTTGGATAGGGGATACTCATCCTGAAATATTATCAGCCAGTCATAGGACTAATGAAAAGTATTATTATGGCTTTGTTTTCCTTCTTCTATATTCTGCTAACTCATGCGCACCAGGGAAGCAAGGGGGTATGGGATCCGTGGCAGATGAATGATGGATGAGTCATAAATTGGATTATGTGTTGGTTTATTTAATTAGTTTATTAGAGTTCTCTGGAAACATCTAGGCCCTGTGCAAAATTAATATATACAAGAATGTTTAGCTGTCCAATTAGGAAAACATAAATTAGTCACATCATCTCTGCTGTAAAAAACCACAACTGCCAAAAGGAATTAAACAAATGGAAGGCTAATAAAAATAAATGTTTCTCAATGTCTTCAGAAGGCCCTGTGCCTTCTGCAATGAATTACCAAGGAAGCACCCTACAAATATTAAAGGAAACTTTTCCTAGGTGAGGTTGGTCATTTGGAATAGTTAACCTTACCTCCATATTTTTATTAGTATATTTAAAAAATACTTTATTGGTGAATTGTAATCATACATAAGAGTAGCTTCCTTGTGATGGGTTCATACAGCACAGACCATGATTTGGGCTGTTTCATTCCCTGAACCTCCCCCCTGCTCTTATACCTCCCCCGGTCGCCATCCTCTACTCGCATGGTCTCCCTTCTACTTTCATGAGAGGCCTGTCCCCTTTCCCTCTTCTAGCCTTCTCATATGAGAAAACATAAGACCATTGACTTTATGAGTCCACCTTGGTTCACTTGCATGTCTTCTCTTCATTCCCATCCATTTTTCCTCCTTTCTTTATTTCTTTACTTCTTTTTTTTTGCAAATAGCATAATGTGTCCTTTTTAATTTACAGAAGTATTTTAAATTTTTACTTAAAAGCTGGGTGTTATGGCTCATGCTTGTAATTCAGTACTTGAGAGGCTGAGACAGGAGGATCACAGGTTCAGCCTCCACTACTAAGTGAGGACTTCCACAATTTGGTGTCACCCTGTTTCAAAATAAAGAGCAAAAACTAGAACTGGATGTGTCTCAGAGGCAAAATGCCCCTGGTCTCAATCCCCAGTACAACAAAAAATTACATAGAGATTTTATTATTATTATTATTTTTTGGTACTAGAGATTGAACCCAGGTTCTACATATGAGCTACACATCCAGCCCTATTTTAATTTTTATTTGGAAGTAGGGTTTGCTAGGTTGCTAAGGGCCGCACTAAATTGCTGAGGCTAGCCTTGAACCTGTGATCCTCCTGTTTCAGCTCCCCAGGTTCTAAAATTATAGGTGTGTGCCCAGCGCAAGTTATTTTTCTTATCTAGGCACATGAAAGTATTTATTGGTTGTTTTAAGGTGTGAGGTGATATTTTCAATAGCAGAGATACTGGAATTGCCAAATTATATTTATATATAAAATTATATTCTAGTACTGAGACAACTTTTAGAACTGAGTCCTTTTTGACATACTCATCCTTAGGCTACAAATCAATGTGGGTTAATCACCTGTTCTGTTCTGTCCACCTTAAAGATGGAAAACCTCTTGTGAGACAGGGATTGCTATTGTATTTTCCAGCAGCTGTAGTTCAAAGAAACCTTAACTCAAAGTAAAACCCACCAAATCACAAGCTTTATGAGGTTTTAAAGTTTTTTTCCCCATGTAATAGGCAAAAATCTCTTTTTTTTACCCTCACTATAATGCTTTGTATTTAGAAAGACCCCTAACCTTCACAGAAACAAGGCAGCAATGTTTGAGGTAGGGCTTGGTTTCTAAGGAGGGGCCCCTGGGGTTGGGGAATGTGGCCTTCAGGGCTGGTTCAGGCCCTTTGTCTGTCTCTGCTTCCAGGCTCCACCATGTGAGGGCAGAGCTTAGTTCTCTCTCTCTCTCTCTCTCTCTCTCTCTCTCTCTCTCTCTCTCTCTCTCTTCTCTCTTTTTCTCTCTCCCTCTCCCCCTCTTCAATTCCTGCCAACCTGCCCTGAGATTCTGATCCTGGCCTCACATGAACTGAACCCATAATCTCCAAAAAACCATGAGCAATTCAATATTCCTCCTTCTAAGTTGTATGTTCGGTTCTTTTGAGTTATAGCAATGAGTGTGTTGACTGAGACAGTCACCGATAAACCCTGACCATAAGAAATTGTGGAGTCTGGACTATAAGAAAGAATAAGATAATTTAATGAGCACAAAACTTACAAGTCTAAGGTTTAACCATTTTAAAACTTAGCAGTTTATAATAATCTCAATAAGTGGTAAAACTGAAATGACTATTTCCCAGTAGGAAGAGCCTGATGATTTAAATAGTCTTTGTTTCCGCTGATCTCTGAACCTTGAACAATTATAAGCTCTGTTTTGAAATTTTAGGATATGATTTTTAGAGCCCTGTAAATATCTGTCACTGGGCATACCACCTGGGAGACAGAATTTGTTTTTGTGTAATGCAAGCAGAGCGGTTGCTGGCTGTTCTGGATTGGATGAACTCACTGCATGGATCTGGTAAAGGCACAGGAGAAAACAGTGAATTGAATGAAAATATAGTCAGCCATTCATGAGGCCTTGGAGCATGTGTGTTTAAGGGCTGAAAGTGCGTGTGCTGGAGTGGCTGAAAACTGGCTATTCTGGGCATCCAGTGATGGCATTGGGAGCATGGTTTAGCACTGTGGACAGTTTATAAAAATCCTATCTGAAAATTGCCTATTGACCCATATAACTAACTGCAATGCCAGCAACAGTGTCTCTCATTGACCTCAATGCTTACCATTACATTTTAGACATTACTCGTGGGATTGTTGAAATACAGCCTTTAGAAATCCAAATCTGCCATTCTCTGCCTGAAATATCTTTTCTTTCCTTTTTCTTTTGCCATGAATATTGAACTCAGATGAATTCTACTTCTCAGCAAGACCCCTAGGCTTAATAGATAGATAGATAGATAGATGATAGATAGATAGATATAGATAGAGAGATGATAGATAGATATAGATAGATAGATGATAGATAGATAGATAGATAGATGATAGATAGATATAGATAGATAGATGATAGATAGATATAGATAGATAGATAGATAGATGATAGATAGATAGATAGATAGATAGATGATAGATAGATAGATATAGATAGATGATAGATAGATAGATATAGATAGATAGATAGATGATAGATAGATCAATAGATAGATGATAGATAGATAGATAGATAGATAGATAGATATAGATAGATAGATGATAGATAGATATAGATAGATAGATAGATAGATAGATGATAGATAGATAGATAGATAGATAGATGATAGATAGATATAGATAGATGATAGATAGATAGATATAGATAGATAGATAGATGATAGATAGATCAATAGATAGATGATAGATAGATAGATAGATGATAGATAGATATAGATAGATAGATATAGATAGATAGATGATAGATAGATATAGATAGATAGATAGATAGATAGATAGATAGAGATATAGATATAGTTAGTTTTTAATTTGGAATCTGTGATCCTCTTGTCTCAGCCTCCCAAGAACTGGGATCACAGCTACAGATGTGTGCCACTGTGATCTGCCTGAAAATCTCTACGCAACATTGCTCTAACATGATGGTTCAGAAGAGCAGAATTCTTGATTGGAAGTTATTTTCATTCTTCATTTGGAAATCATCATTTCATTCTTCTGTCTTTCTTGGATGCTATTGTTCTCAGTTTTCATGGTTTCTCTGTAGGGAGTCTGTCTTATTCTTAAGTTCTTTTCTTAGTGCTTTTTCTCAAATCTCATCAATTCTTCAAAAATTCTGGCTATGAACCATTATCTTCTCTGCCAAATTAATTTCCTTTTCAAACTTCAAGTATATGTTATTTTTTTCCATTTCTACATTGCTTAACTTTTCTTTTTTTTATATCTTCCTCTTTATATGCTGTATTTTAGATAGTTATTTTTCAAGAATTATCTTTTCATAAACAAATTTGGACATCTGGATATCATCTTTGGAAAAATGTCTATTTGAAACATTTTCTCATTTTTAAATTTTTGAATTCTCTTTTGGTCATTGAGTTATAAAACATGTGTGCATATTCTGGATACTAAGCACTTCTTAGATACATGATTTAAAAATACTTTCATTTTCTAGATTTTCTTTTCACTTTCTTGATGCTCTCTTTTGAAATAAAAAAAATTTAATTTTTATGTAGTCTTATATCTTTAGTTATTTCTACTCAATATGTCATACTTAAGAAATCATTTTTCTTCTTCCCTTATTAATTATGTTGCAACTTGCTCTTCATTATTTACCACTGGAGATTTATCTTACATTTGTGCATGCTCAGACATTTATTTGCTAGAAATGTGGCTGTTTTTTTACAGCACTTCTAGATATTTTGAAATAGTAAGAGGGATTACAGAATACCTTAGTATACCTTATTTCAAACTTAAATGAGTGCCTACTCATATATCATAATATATGAAGACAGTAAATTAAATGCTAAAAATAGCACTTTCATGGCAACCAAAGAGACCTGAATTTAAATACTGTTTCTCATATTTAATAACTATATAATCATTAAGCAAGTTATTTAATCTGTCATACTCTAAATATATATGTGTATGTATAAATAGAAATAATAATATCAATACCTAATTCTTTAAGTTATTGTGAAGGTAAAACATGATCATGTGTGTAGCTGGCATATTATAAGAGCTCACTAAGTGTTAGATAGCTATGTTATTAATAAAGCTTTCTTTAAATTGTCATTCTTTATGTGTGAGTTTTATATGAGAGTTCTGGGACTGAACCCAGGACTTTGCATATACTAGGCAAGCACTCTATTACTGAGATACACCTCAGCTCCAAGTTGTCCTTTAATATAACATATCAAAGCATTTCTCTTTATTTATTAACTTTAAATTTCCTGATTAACTTGAAAATACTTATGAGGTACAATACAGAATTATAATACTTGTATATAATGTGTACTGACCAATGAAAAATAACTGATAATTCTTTTCTTTAACCAAGAGTATAATATTTTGAGAATGCTATATCTTTCTAAAAGAAAATTTATTGAGCACTTCTGTATTAATTTGTTTTACAAAGCAAGGTACTGAGGATGAGGAGTATAGAATAGGCTGGCAAATACCACAAAATCAGTTAGTGGTAGAAGTGAGATTTCAACCCAGCTGCACATACTTTGAGACAAATATCCTTTTTTTTAATTGGTGCACTGTATTCATACATCATAGTGGGATACAAACTTTTGTAGACATACATG
Organism: Muscardinus avellanarius; assembly: GCF_963383645.1. Lineage (NCBI taxonomy): Eukaryota > Metazoa > Chordata > Mammalia > Rodentia > Gliridae > Muscardinus > Muscardinus avellanarius. Next base: position 16,719,217 of record NC_137806.1, read on the forward strand.
CACACATCGCCCAGTCAGCCCCCACCCGAACCCCACAACATTCTCTCCCCATCCCTCCCTCCCATGCTTGGCTTAGTGGTTGACATCTAGTATTATAGCAATTTATCCAAAATTAAAAATGATAATCTCACATAACAGTTTCATTTGTCTGATACCAAGCTTTTGATGACTTAAAGATAATATTTCAATATTTCTTTTTACTTTCTTTCTTACCAGAGAATTTTTTTTCTATTTTTTTTTAGGTGAAACTATCATATATTTATATATTTATTTTTCAGAAAAAAAATCTATCCTAATATGGAAAATGGACTCTAGATACCCAAAACGATCTTTGAAAAGAACAAAGCGCGAAGATATATATTTTCTGATTTCAAACCATATAAAGCTACAATAATTGAAACAGTGTAGTACTATTCTAAAGGCAGATATATAAACCATTGCAGTTAAATAAAAGCCTAGAGCTAAATTCTTCCCTAAATTGTCAAGTTATTTTTGACAAGGTTTCCATGAATATTTGGTGGTGGAAATAATAATCTTTTAACTAAATATTGTTGAAAAATAATAATTACATGGAAAAGAATAAAGTTGGACCCTTACCTAATCCCATACACAAATATTAACTCAAAATAGATAAAAGACCTAAATATAAATCTTAATACTATAAACTTTAAGAAGAAAGTCTGGGTCATAAAACCTCACAACACTGAAATTGGCAGTGATTTCTTGGATATGATTTCAATGGCACAGGCAACAGAAGAGTATACAAACTCCCTAAAAAATAAAAAAAAAATTGTATATCCAAAGACAATGTAAACAGAGTTAAAAGTTACTGATAGAATGGGATAAAATATTTCCAAATGCTATATCTGAAGGTATATTAATATTCCAACTAGAAATCCTAAAAATAGCAACAATAAAAGCAAACAATACAATTTAGAGATAGGTAAAAGACTAACATAAATAATGAATCTCCACAGAAAACCAATCTTAGTTGTCTGTTGGATGGAAAATCTTGTTTCTCTGGTTCTGGTGTGTGTTACCTATTTCTACTTTGTAGTTAATCTCTTTGAGTATTTTCTCTAACGCTGGTTTTGAAGACGTAAATTCCTTCAGTTTCTGTTTGTCATGGAAGCTTCTTATTTCCCCATCTAATTTGATAGAAAGTTTTGCTGGGTAGGAAATTTTTGGCTGGAAGTTGTTTTCTTTCAGAGTTTGGAATATCTTACTCCAAGCCCTTCTGGCTCTCATGACTTGGTTTGGGAAGTCTGGAGTGATTCTAATTGGTTTGCCTCTGAATGTCACTTGGCCCTTTGTTTTTGTTGCCTTTAAGATTCTCTGCTTGGCTTCCACATTGGTCATTTTGACAATTATGTGGCGTGGGGTTCTTCTTCTCCGATTCTGTCTAAAGGGATTTCTATAAGTTTCCTGGACCTGTTTATTGACCTCTTGCTCTATGTTTGGAAATTTTCTGCTATTACTTCCTTGAAGAGATTGTTGATCCCTTTGGTTTCACTTTCTTTTCCCTCCTCTATTCCAATTATTTTTAGGTCAGCTCTCTTAAAATGGGCCCATATTTCTTCAATATCAGATTCCTGCTGTCAGATATTTTTTCCTAGATTAGAAACTATGCGTTCATTTTTGGAATTATCATCTTCTAAGAGCGAGATTCTGTTCTCCATGTGGTCTAATCAGTTGTTTGTGCTTTGAATTGAGGCATTTACTTCATTAATTGCATCCTTTATCTCTTTTTGGCTCTCTCTGAGTTCTTTTTGAAGCACCTCTATTATTTCTACAGTTATTTTCCTGATTTGATCTTCTAGAAACCTCTGATTTTCTGTTTTATCGGGTTCTGATGTTGTGGGGTTGTGGGCATTCATTGCTCCAGTATTATTCCTCTTTCCCATGATTTAGGAAGTTTGTGCCTTCTCTGGGTTCTTCCCTTGGGTCACTATGACTTCACTTAAGGTGTTCTGGATCTCGAGTCTGTAGTATCTCAGACCCCACTACTCCTTTACTGGGTTGTATCACAGAGTCTCCGACCCAGAGAGTCGATAGAGGCTGCTTTAGACTGTGGGGGGTGCCAGGTTGCACGTTCTCCTATGGTGTGATATCTCTGCCACCGCCCCTCCCCCACTGGGTCACGTCCCAGGGAGTACAGTACTGGGATTTCTCCTCTGTGGCCCGCAATTTGACTCACTGTTCTTGAGTACGCAGATGTAGCTGTACTGGCTTCGCTGAATTCTCTGCTGCTGCCGCCGGTGGCAATATGGCGCCGCCGCTATGCCCTCGGCCGTGAGGCTAGCGTATTTCTTCTTGGTTTTGAGTTCCACTCTGAATCCCTGCAGCGTGTGCTGAGCTCAGCCACTGGGAGCTTTAGATTTTACCTGCAGCGAGAAATCCCGCCTGGCTGTTCCGCAGCGGCTCACTTTGGCTTGCTGTAGCTGTCTGGTGAAGTCACCGCTGCCGCCGGCAGTATGGCGCTGCTGCCACGGCCTCGGGCGTGAGGCCGGTGTATCTCCTCTGTGGCTCTGAGCTCTGTTCTCAGTCTGCTTTCTCTCTGGAGCCTGGTGATTTTTTTGTTTCTCTGGTGATGGTGTTTTCTGGCTATGAAAGGCGCTGATTTTGTGGTAATTGAGATTAGTTGTTAACGGGGCTCTTAAGCCCCGCTTTTCTCACAAATATCCATTTTTACTAATACCGTTAATCTCAATTCTACTTTCACATTTTACATAACCATTCCAGCTATGTATTCTTCATGAGTCCTACTGTAAGTGATCATTTTCTCTCTCACTCTGTTCAATACTGTAGCCACTAGTGATAAGAAACTGCATAAAATGAAATTAATCTAAATTTATTAATATTAAAAGTTAAGTTTTTTTCTTTTGTGAGTCACATTGCAAATGCTTGCTAGCTACATGTGTCTAATGGGTATTATGGAACAGCAAAGACACGGGACATTTCCCTCGGTGCACAGGCCCCATTGGACAGGATTATTCTAGATTTTTTAAACTGAGAGAACTATATTATGAGCAGTATTAAAACCTTTGTTTTCTTCTCTTTTGTCCTTCAAAGTCATATCAGACATGTTTTGCTCACTAAACCTGCACTCAACCACATCAGTGGTTGCAAGCTTGGGGAGACCTATTTGGTTGGCATTTTGTTCTTGGCTGCCCTATGCTTTGGGTGAATGAATGAGGTCCTGTTTTCCTTTCCTGAGCAGGAGTTTGGCAACCATCCCCTCCTGGGGCAGATGACAACATTTCAAATCAAAATGACTCACCACCTAAAAATAAGCTCAAGCACAGCCCAAATGAAAATGTATAAAAATTATATTTTCCTACGCATGAGCCCTGTGTAACCATTTATTTCTATTAGCTAAATTCTAGTATTCACAGAAACTTACTGAATCCTGTGTGCTCCACAATTTTCTTATATATAAAGAAGGAAGGAGACTGCATCGATAAGCATTTATTTTAATTTTAAAGAAAGTAGAAATGGATTAGCAGGGTAAGGTACTATTAATAAAAATTCTAACATTTGGTGGCTACTGAGTTAAGATCATAGTACTCTCTACCTATTCTTATCACTGTAATTCCAGATGCAAATTCAAACAAATTACAGAAAATATTCACAAGCATCGTTTCCAAAGATGAGGATGAAGGGCTTTTCTGGCTCTGTGATCAGTGTTTTATTCAGGTGCTGGTTTGTTTCTGTATTAGGGACCTTCATGATTAGCCCTGATGTTGATTTCAAGATGACTCAGTAGTTAATAATAAGAGAAAGTAGCAGGGGCCAGCAACTTGTAGGGAAACTTAAAGGGTAACTGAGTAATTGCTGTCGATAAAGAAATGGACTGCTAGAGAGATAAGAACTCCCGAGAGTCACATCCTGTGGGCCTACCACACCTTCGTGAGCTCTACCAGGTTCTCAAGGGGGAAGATATGAGAAAAAGTTCCTTGTATTTCCATGAAGGAGAGGAAAAGGGACTGTTTTGATATCCATGCAGAGCAATGTTTTTCTTAAGAAGATCTACCCTTATGGGAAACGTATTTTACCAGAGTCTAGCTGATGTGGGGTCGGGAGCCCTCCATCCTTCCAGCGTGATCTAAGGAAAAGAGCTTTTGAAGGTAAATCAAAGACTGATTGCTGCGGGGCATGGTGGTGCACGCTTGTGATCCCAGCATTTGGGAGGCTGAGACTACAGGATCGCGGTTCGCAGACAGCCTCAACTACTTAGTGAGGCCCTTTGCAACTCAGTGAGACCTGGTTTCAAAACAAAGAATAAAAAATTGGGCAGGGGGTGTAGCTCAGAGGTCAAATTCCATCCCCAGACACGCAAAAAAAAAAAAAAAAAAAAAAAAAGACTGATTGCTGATTATAGATTCTACAATCCTGCTTTCCCCCACAGTGCACTGAACACTAAAGGCCTTTTTATCTCAGTCTCATCATATCTAAAACTTAACCGAAATTGCAAAGCATTATAAAAGAAAAAATAAATTTTGGAAGGAAAATAAGCACCAGAACCTATATTTTGGCAGCACTATTAATCTCAGGCAAAATTTTTCCTGCTTGTCTTTTTGGTATAGGAAGTTTCCATTCTATTTCAGGCTGACTGATGAACCCCTTAAAGGCATTCTTCATATTGGTTCTGTGTTTTCTATTTCAAGTTTCTAGTTTTCGTTCTGTTTTTAACATTCCCTTTTCTCTGTTTACTTTACCCAGTTATTCTTATAAATTGTCTACTTTTCTGGTAGAGTCCTTAGTGTATTGAAAATAGTTATATCAGATTCCTGGTCTGAAGTTCAAAGCATCTTCAGAGATGATATTAGCAAGAGAGAGAGAGAGAGAGAGAGAGAGAGAGAGAGAGAAACCTTTAGTTTTCAGTTTATTTTATTGGCTAGGTTTACTGTTTGTAATCGTCATTGTTAGAGGTTACAATTTCTATTTGAGTCCCTGATTTTATTTCCTGTTGTCTTTAAATTTTCCTAGAGATTTTTTTTTCAAAATGGCGACCGAGGGACATAGCACTTCTCAGTAGCTGAAGCAAATAAAGTTTAAATACTTAGAAAGCAGTGTCTAAATCAACAAAATAAATACATACCAGGAACCAAAACACATCCAGGTACCTCAGCGGAACCCTGAACTTGAAGAAGAACAAAGATCGGACACAGGACCTGCTGCAGATACAATCGGAACGCTGATCAGAACGCTGATCGGCGGGCTGCTTTTGCAGCTGCCCAAGGAGCTGCCTGCCCGATATTACCATGGCAAGATAATTCGGGACTAAAAACAGACTTAGGACCGCATCTTAAACAGCGAGCAGCACCCACCAGAATTCTGTGTGCCCACCAGCGATCGGATCACAACTGCATAGAGACTCCCACGGATTCCTGCACCAAGTCAGGTACCTGAGGGCGCCCTGGTAAGTTGGGGTCCTAGCATGTGCACAGCCTCAACCCCCCAGCATGGGCTCAAGCCTCAGAACCGAGCACTCTCCTCGCGCAACTTGCCTGCGCCACAGTCCCCTGCTGGTAGTCAGTACCTGTACACTGCCACCCCTAAATTGGAGTATGCTTGTGTGTCTAGCCCCTTCCACCTTGCCAGAGCCTGCCTTCCAGGCTGAGAAAGCCCTGGGTGACCCGGAAATCTCCTTGGGGCACCCCCAGCTTCTACGTCCTGCGGGAGGCAGAGACCATTGCTGGACAACGCGCACTGGACCCTTGAGCACCTACCCTGCACCCCTGGCCCACCGCTGGGTGTTCCCACCCTCCTGGTAGCCAGAGGCTTAGTGCTAAGCGAGAACACAGCTCAATACACCTTGGAAGAGCATACCAGCAGCAATAGACAGCTGCATCCACTCTCACTTGGGTCCAGTATTAGCAGCACATCCAGCCTGCACTCTTGGAATAGGCAGAGCTCTGGCAGTAAGTGTGGGCATCCAGGAACCAGCATCCATTTGCCCAGGGTACATCTTGGGACCACACCGGCTAGCCCAGTTGGAATTTCCAGAGACACAAGAAAATCCATCAGGCCACAAAATCTGCTCAGGACCTCAGGGGGAGGTTCCAATTATACTTTGGTCATTCTCCACCCCTGCTGTAGTGAAGCACAGGCTGGAGGCTAGGGTGGTGAGTGCAGAGGTGCTGACCACAGGTTAGAATTTCGCAGAACCTGTGAATTGTACAGAATCAAATAACAGTGAAATCAGACATCCGGACACATAAACCTAAAGCAGCTAAAGGAGAGAAAGGTGTCCAAACACCCAGAGTGACTTAAGAAGATAAAAATAAAGTGCAAAGAAAACTAAGAGACATTGGATGGTATTCTGAAAGCTACCAAAGCAATCAGATACGCACATATTATTTGGACCTGACCCCATATGCGTAAATAAGTAGGACTGTTTGTTTTCCTTTTAATGTGGATGTTTTGTTTTATTTTGCTTTTACATTGCTTTTGTTTTGGTATGGTTATTGCTGTTTTATTTTTTTTTCTTTTAACCCACACTTCTTTTACTTTAACTTGTTGATATATATATATATATATATATATATATATATATATATATATATGCACACACACATACATTGGATAGTTTGCCTTATTTTTTTATTTCACACAGCTGCTAGTTCCTTTTATTTTATTCTTGTTCTTTTTTTCTCTTTCTTCCTCTTCCCTTCCTTTTTTTTCACTCTCCTCCTTTGATTGGTTTTCCTTCATTTTTCTTGGATTACATAATAGTCTTGGTATCTTGTGTGGATTCTTTTTTTTTTTATGTCTGTCTGCTCCTTCCATCATCCCTATTTACAAACCTACCCACACTAACCTACATACTTTTCTCCCCCAAAACTTTTCCCCATAATATACCTCCTGGTTTAATACTCAAAGTATGTCTTATATCCATAATTACTCTACCAACAACAAGAGTCCTAGTAGTTAACTCTCTCTCATTCCTAGCAAGTTATTACCTTATCATACTTAAAGTCTTTCTCAACCTAACATATCCTCTACCTAATCCGACTCCTTTACCAATCACCCCAGCTCCTTACACATCACCTGCCTTCAACACTGGAAAGGCTCTGCTGACTAACCAATACCCCCAAACTCCTAATATTAAGATTTGACTAAGCACAGTACTCATGAACGATGGGTAGAAATCAGAAAAACAGGACAGAGAACGCTATAAATATGAGAACCAGGAATTATGAAGAGACAGCAGAAATCACGAATACTGACCTACTAGAAATGCAAGAAGGGGAATTCAGAATCTTGATGTTCAATATGATGAAAGGATTTAAAACAAGTATAGAGGAGGTTTAAAGTGAATTCGAAACACTAAAAAAGAATCAGAAAGAGGTCTGGAATGAAATGAAAGAGGCAATAAGTGAAATGAAGACACCAATAGAAAGAAATTCTGGAAGATTAGATGAAATGGAAAACAGAATATCAATATTAGAAGACAGTACATCCCAAACCGAAAACACAGTCAGCGATATACAGAAATCTTTACAGCAACAAAACCTAAACATCCAGCAATTATGGGATAATATGAAGCGCCCTAATTTATGGATAATAGGCATCGAGGAAGGGATAGAGGTACAGACCAAGGGCATCTGAAATATCTTCAAGAAAATAATCTCAGAGAATTATCCAAATATGGAAAGAGACTTGAATCTTCAAGTCCAGGAGGCATACAGAACTCCACTGAGACATGACCAAAGGAAAACCACTCCACGCCACATAATAAACAAATTGACCAGCATAGAGGCCAAGGAAAAAATCTTAAAAGCAGTGAGAACAAAAGGACGGGTGACATATAGAGGCAAAACAATAAGAATCACCCCAGACTATACAACCCAGGTCAGGAATGCTAGGAGAGACTGGTACGACGTGATTCAGACCCTGGAAGAAAATAACTTCCAGCCAAGGCTCATCTATCCAGCAAAACTAATATTCAAGATCAATGGGGAAGTCAAAGTCTTTCAGGATAAACAGAATCTCAAAAAATTCATGAATTCAAAGCCAACACTAGAGAAAATTCTTAAAGAAATAAACCATAAGGAAGAAAAAAGAAGCAGACTTCAGAATCAGAGAAGAGAGGAAGTTAATAAGTGGGCCATTTAAGTAAAGAAGAAAGATCACACCACCCAAGAATAGACAGAACACAAAATGGCAGAAAACAAAAATCATATTTCAATAATATCTCTTAATGTCAAAGGACTTAACTCACCAATCAAAAGACATAGACTGGCAATGTGGATTAGGAAACATAATCCAAATATATGCTGTCTGCAAGAAACTCACCTCACAGCCAAAGACATTCACAGGCTGAATGTGAAAGGATGGAAAAAGATATACCACGCCACCAGTGACCAAAAAAGAGCAGGGGTAGCAACCCTGATATCCAACAAAACAGACTTTAAACTAAAACACATCAAAAGAGACAAATCAGGGCACTTCCTTTTATCAAAAGGAACAATACATCAAGAAGATATAATGATAGTAAATATTTATGCCCCAAATGTGGGTGCAACCACATTTGTAAAACAAACCCTTCTGGACATAAGATCCCAAGTAGACACAAATACAATAATTCTGGGAGACTTTAATACGCCACTCACACCACTGGATCGATCTTCAAGGCACAAGATGAGTAAAGACGCTTTAGAACTAAAGGAAACCATAAACCAAATGGACCTAATAGACGTTTTCAGGGTATTTTAACCAGGAACTACAGAATACACTTTCTTCTCAGCAGCCCATGGAACCTTCTCCAAAATAGATCACATCCTGGGACACAAAGAAAATACCAGCAAATTCAAAAAATGTAATATAATTCCATGCATCTTTTCAGACCACAATGGAATAAATGTAGAAATCAACAACAGGAAACTCGAAAGAAAGAACTCAAATTCATGGAGAATGAATGATACACTATTGAATGACGAATGGGTAAGAGCAGAAATTAGGGAAAAAATAAAGAAATTTATGGAAACAAACGAAAACAGAGACACAACTTACCAAAACCTATGGGAAACCATGAAAGCAGTACTAAGAAGAAAGTTTATTGCATTGAGTGCCCACATAAGAAGGACAGAGAATCACCAAGTAAAGAACCTAATGACACAACTAAAGGACCTAGAAAGACTGCAACAGTCTATTCCCAAAGCCAGCAGAAGACAAGAAATCATCAAAATTAGGGCAGAAATAAATGAAATAGAGAACAAAAAACAATTTAAAGAATCAATAAAACAAAAAGTTGGTTCTTTGAAAAGATTAGTAGAATTGATAAACCCCTGGCCAACCTAACAAAAAGAAAAAGAGAATCAACTCAAATTATCAAAATTAGAAATGAAAAAGGAGATATCACCACAGATAGCGAAGAAATTCAAAAGATTATCAGAAACTACTTTAAAAATTTATACTCCAATAGATTTGAAAACCTGGATGAAATTGACAGATTTCTAAGCACATTTAACTTTCCTACACTCAACCAAGAGGACATAGCAAGCCTAAACCAACCAATAACAACCAAAGAAATAGAAATGGCAATAAAAATTCTTCCACCAAAGAAAAGCCCAGGCCGAGATGGGTTCCCAGCTGAATTCTACAAAACCTTCAGTGAACAACTAATACCAATACTTCATAACATGTTCTGGGAAATTGAAAGAGATGGAACTCTTCCAAATTCCTTCTATGAGGCCAGTATCACATTAATCCCCAAACCAAATAAAGATACCTCAAGAAAGGAAAACTATAGACCAATATCCTTAATGAACATAGATGCAAAAATTCTAAACAAAATACTAGCTATACGCATTCAAAACTATATCAAGAGAATAATACATCATGACCAAGTCGGTTTCATCCCAGAAAAACAAGGCTGGTTCAACACAAGCAAATCAATACATGTTATTCACCACATAAATAGAACCAAGAACAAAAACCACATCATCATAGCAATAGGTGCTGAAAAAGCATTCGACAAAATCCAACACCCATTTATGTTAAAAACTTTGCAAAAAATTGGGATAGAAGGAAAGTACTTTAACATCATCAAGGCAATATACTGCAAACCCAAAGCCAACATTATAGTGAATGGGGAAAAACTGCAAGAATTTCCGCTACAGTCAGGAACAAGACAAGGATGCCCACTATCACCACTCCTTTTCAATATAGTCCTTGAGACTCTTGCTGCAGCAATCAGACAAGAGAAGGAAATCAAAGGAATCCACATAGGAAGAGAGGAAGTAAAACTATCCTTTTTCGCAGATGACATGATCCTTTATCTGGAAGACCCAAAGAACTCAACCAAAAGACTTCTGGAGCTGATTGACAAATTCAGCAAAGTCACAGGTTACAAAATCAACCTAAAGAAATCAGTGGCCTTTCTTTATGCCAACAACGAACCTACAATGAAGGAAACAAAAACAACAGTTCCATTCACTATAACCTCAAAACCAATAAAATACCTAGGAATAAACCTAACCCAAGATGTAAAAGACGTCTACAACAAAAACTATAAAACATTAAAGAAAGAAATAGAAGAAGACCTTGGAAGATGGAAAGATCTCCCGTGCTCATGGATAGGCAGAAAAAATATCATCAAAATGGCAATTCTGCCAAAATTGATCTATAGGTTCAATGCAATTCCCATTAAAATACCAGTGACATTCTTCAGAGACCTAGAAAAATCAATCATGAACTTCATATGGAGAAAGAAAAGACCTAGAATAGCCAAAGCAATTCTCAATAACAAGAAACACGCAGGAGGCATTACAATCCCAGACTTCAAACTATACTATAGAGCAATAGTAGTAAAAACAGCATGGTACTGGCACAAAAACAGATATACTGACCAGTGGATTAGAATAGAAGATACAGAAACAAACCCACACATCTTTAGTCAATTAATCTTTGACAAAGGGGCCAAACACATACGCTGGAGAAAAGACAACCTTTTCAACAAGTGGTGCTGGGAGAACTGGCTAACCATTTGTAAAAAGATGAATCTAAACCCCTATATCTCACCTAACACAGGAATCAACTCAAGATGGATCAAAGACTTAGAAATTAGACCTGAGACAGTGAAGTTAGTAGAGGAGAGCATAGGTTCAACACTACAACATATTGGCACAGGCAGTAACTTTCTCAACAAAACCTCCAAAGCTCAGGAAATTAAAGCAAGAATAAACAAGTGGGATAACATCAAACTAAAAAGTTTCTTCTCATCAAAGGAAACTATCAATAACCTAAAGAGGTAGCCTACAGAATGGGAAAGGATCTTTACCAGCCACCATTCTGATAGGGGGCTAATATCCAGAGTATACAAAGAGCTCAAAAGCTCTACACTAGCAAAACAAACAACCCAATCAAGAAATGGGCAAATGAACTAAATAGACACTTCACAAAAGAAGAGATACAAAGGGCTAATAGATACATGAAAAGATGTTCTTCATCACTGGCCATCAGGGAGATGCAAATCAAAACTACACTGAGATTCCATCTAACTCCAGTCAGAGTAGCAAGCATAAAGAAATAAAACAACAACAAATGCTGGTGAGGATGTGGGGAAAGAGGAACTCTTTTACACTGTTGGTGGGAGTGCAAACTAGTTCAGCTACTATGGAGATCTGTGTGGAGATGCCTAAGAAAGGTGGGAATAGATCCACCATATGATCCAGCTATACCACTCCTCGGTATCTTTCCAAAGGGGTTGAATTCAGAGAAATACAGCAACATATGCATACCTATGTTCATAGCAGCACAATTTGTAATAGCCAAAATATGAAACCAACCCAGATCACCATCAACAGATGAATGGATAGCAAAACTGTGGGAAATACACACAATAGAATTCTATTCAGCCATAAAGAAGAACAAAATTATATCATTTGCAAGAAGATGGAAAGCCCTGGAGAGCATCATGTTAAGTGAGATCAGCCAAGCACAGAAGGAGAAGATACACATGTTTTCTCTAATATGCCCTAACTAGAAAATACAAAGGATACCAGTAGGACCCCAGATATTAGAGGGGAAATACTAGCTAAGTTTTAATGGAAAGATAGGAGAGGAGAAAGGCCGATCTTGATTAATGAGGGTCTACACCTGAACATGTGTAAAATTATGAATAAGACATGGTTAACCTGGACAACCATTGGTGGTGGGGGGGAGAAAACGGGGGCGGGGGGGGGCACCAAATATAGTGTAAATGTATACTACTTATGTTCAATAAAAAATTGTTAAAAAATTTTTTCCTAGAGACGTCCTCTCAAATAAAATCTGAACTTTGGAATTCTTTTAGTTGTCGTCCTCTATCCAGGAGCTCTGTGGATGTGGTAGTAATGTTTTGAGGTAGGATAAATTATGTTCTAAGATTACAATGTGGTTACAAAAGTGGTTAATAACAAACTGATATCTAAAAAATATTCAAATATTTGGAAACTAAGCAATAGGCCTCAAAGTGATACATGGGCTAAAAGAAGGAGTCTTAAGAAATGCAAAAATATTTTTAATTAAAGTGAAAACACAATTTAAAACAAGTTGAAGGGTTCATCAAAGTAGTGCTTAAATAAAAACAGCATTGAACAATATACTAGAAAATAAAAAATAATTAAAATAAAAAATCTAAGTTTTCATCTTGAAATCTAGAAAAAAGTGATTAAATCTAATGTAAGCAGGTTGGAAAAATTAAAGTTTAGAGTAGAAATCAGTGAAATTAACAATAGGAAACTAATAGAAAAAATCAATAAAACAAAAGCTTATTCTTTGAAGAGATCAATAAAGAATATCACAAAACCCTAACAATATCATACTTAATAAGAAACTACACATTTTCCCAAACTGTAAACAAAAGTAATTCTACTAATCATTATAATGTATGTCCTCACCATTGCAGGAAAGCAGGAAAGAAAAGTGAAGACCCACTGAGAAGGAAGAGGTAAAACTTTATACATTGCTGGGCATGGTGGCGCACTCTTATAATCCCCAAGACCCTGTTTCCAAAAAATAAAAAAGTTTAAAAAAGATCTGGAAGTGTAGCCCGGAGGTAGAAGGGCTTCCAGGAACCCCAGTACCACCCAAAACAAAAACAAAACAAAACAAAACAAAACAAAACAAAAAAACTTTATACATTTGCAGATACCATGATTATCTATGTAGAAAAGACAAAGACCAACAAACCAACAAAAAGATTCCCTAGAAACTACGAAAAGGTTGTGGCATACAATGTTAGTGGATAACACCAAAAATTTCCGTTTCCCACCAGCAATGAACAATTCGAATTTGAAATTAAAATCATAACACTCTTTTATTAACACAAACTTTAAAATATGTAGGTAAAAATCTAACAAAATATATACAAATCTATATGAGGAATCTAAAAATGCTGATAAAAGACATCAAAGATGTTCTAAATAAACAAATATTCCATAATCATGGATAGCAGGATTCAGTATTGTAAGTTATCAATTCTTCCCAATTTGATTTGTACACTCAAAAGAATTTCACTCCAGATCCCAGTAAGGTATTTTTGTGGTCAGGATCAAATTGATTCTATTGGATTTCTAAGGGGAAAAAAGATTCAGTAGAGACAACCAAACTCTGAAGAAGAACAAAGACAGAGGAATGACACAACTCAACTTTAAGACTTACTCTAAAGGTGCAGTGGTCCAACCAATATGGGTATTAGTGAAAGAAACAATAGACAAATAGGTCAATAAAACAAAGTAGGGAGTTGAGAAATAGACTTACCCTAAAGTACCAACAGCTCTATCAGCAAAAAAAAAATGCAATTCAGTAGAGAAAGGATAGTTTTTACAACAAACAGATATAGAAAAATGGATACCTACATGCAAAAAATGAATATAGATATAGGCCTTATATTTTTCACAATAATTAACTTGAAACTAATTGTAAGTTTAAATGTAAAGTTCAAGACTATAAAACTTCTAGAAGATAACATAAGACAAAATGCATTTGATGTTGGGTTTAGCAAGGAGTTTCTAGATAAATTTCCAAAGTATGATGAATGAAAAAATATATGTGATGCTAGACTTGGTAAAATTTTGAACTCTCTCCCATGAAAGATATTGTTAAGAGAATGAAAGGCAAGCCACAACTGGGAGAAAAACATTTGCAACACTCGTATCTGTTGAGATATGTGTCCAACATATCAAAAGAACTCTTAAAACCCAACAATAAGAAAACAACCCAATTGAAAAATGGGCCAAAGATGTGAATAGACAGCTTGCCAAAAAAGGCACATGGATGACAGACGATCATTTGAAAAGGGCTGTGACATATATCATATGTCGTTAAGGTAATGCAAATCAAAACACCCACGAGATAACACTGCACATGCACGAGAAATGGTAAAATCCAAACACCAACAAGGGATCTGGCAGGATGTGGAACAACAGGAATGCTCACTGACTGCTGCTGGGAAGGTAAAAGGATACAGGTACTTTGGAAGAGAATTTAGCAATTTCTTACAAATCTAAGCATCGTTTTAAATCATACAATAATTACACTCCTTGGCATTTCCCCCAAATGAGTTGAAAATTTATGTTCTCACAAAAACCTGCACAAAAATGTTTATAGCAGCTTTATTTCTAGTTGCTCCAAATGGAACCAGGCTGTGTCCTTCAACAGGTGAATGGATAAACAAACATGGCACATCCAAACGAATGCTGTTCAGCAGTAAGGAAGTGTGCTGTTAACACACACACACACACACACACACACACACACACACACACGAACTGCAAGTGCATATTTCTGAGGATAAACTACGGAGACTGTAAAATTATCGATGTTGACAAGGGATCAGAAGGAACCCTGAGGAACAGGTAGTACTTTTAGGGCAGATGAACAGAAGAACAGGGTACATTTAGGGTAGTGAAATTATACTGTATTAGTAAATACACCATATTACATATTTGTCAAAAACCTATAGAACACTCAACACAACGAATAAACTAAGGACTTTAATTAATAATATGTATCAAATTTGACTGGATTACTATAACAGATATACTACACTAGAGCAAAACACTAGCAATAGGAGGAACCATGGTAGAGAGGGGAAATAACAAGAATATGAGAGTTCTTTGTGCTTTCTGTGAAATATAGCTATAGTTCTAAAGCAGGTCTAGGGAAATTATCTATTGAAATATATATAGATATAGATATAGATATATAGATATATATAGATATATAGATATATATATAGATATATATTGATATATAGATATATATAGATATATATTGATATATTGATATATATGATATATATTGAAATATATATGATATATATTGAAATATATACATATATATATTGAAATATATACATATATACATATACATATACATATACATATATATACTGGGGTTCCTGAAAACCCTTCTACTTCCAGGCTACACACCCAGACCTATTTTTATACTTTTTTAAAATTTGGAAACAGGGTCTCTTAAGCCAGCACAGCTGGCTTCGAACCTGTGTGGTTCTCCTGTCTCCACTTCCTAAGCATAGGGATTACAAGTATGCACCACCATGTTCAGCTATTGAAGTATATTTTAAAAAATTAAGACAGGTGTAGTGACATACACCTATAATCCCAGTACTTGGATGTGAAGTTCTGAGGCAGGAGGCCAGCCTCAGCCACTTATTCAGATCCCCAACAATTTAGCAAGACCCTGCTAAAAAAAAAAAACACACAAGCAAAACAAAACAAAAATAGGAAGCTTGGAGGTAGAATGTCCCTAAGTTCAATACCCAGTAGCATTAAAATAAAATAAAATAAAATCAGCCTAATGACTAGCAGAACAAGTTGAGTTACTTCATGGTGCAGTTTTGAAATTTAAGATACAATGACCAATTAATAACATTTAGGAAATGTCTTGAGAGTAAGCTTTCATTTTGACATACTAGTATATCTTAATCACTTGAAAGAGTTAGTAGTAGCTCCAAAAGACATAATTCACAACCAAAAAATGAGTTGAGGGCCTAGGAATTTAGCTCATACATTATTTTTCTGCATTACCCTACCCTTAATTCTATCTGCCATATGACTAATCACTTAAGTAATTGCATTTTAAAGATCTTCTTCATCATTGCATTTCATGAACAACTTTGGAATTTATATATAAATATGCTACATTTCATGATCTGGTAGTATCACTGAAAAAAGTTGGAATTAAAAAGAAGATCTATTATTAATCTGCAAGGAAGTGGTCCTGTGCCAGTAACGATGCACTGAATTGCCTGTACACCCAGAAATTCAACCTGTTCACTTCTCAAAATAGTAAAAATATTCACACACAGCTGTCAGTACAAACAAAACTGCTCTCGGCATCACAGAGAGAGTGTTTGTAAAATCTAAAACAAAGGCATGCCTGAGTCTTTCCCCACACAGGTTAAAAAGTTATCCTTTGTGAGTGAGTTAGCAAAATGCAGAGTGCCTAAACAACCTGAAACAAAAATGTACAGCTGAGAGATTGCAGTGGAGAGGTGACCATGGCGGTCTTGGCACATACCTGTAATCCCAGTACTGGGGAGGCCAAGACAGGAGGATAGTAGGTTTGAGAACAGCCTCAGCAACTTAGCAAAACCGTCAGTAACTTAGTGAGACTCTGTATCAAAATTTGTATCATTTGTGAGGCTGAGACAGGAAGATCACGGTTCATGGACAACCTCAGTTACTACTTAATGAGGCCCTTTGCAACTCAGTGAGACCCTGTTTCAGAATAAAGAATAAAAAAATAAAAATAAATTAATAACTAAAATTTCACTCAAAATGGATTTTAGGCTGAATGTGTGGCAGATGCCTATAATCCTAGTACTTGGGAGGCAAAGACAGGAGGAGTACAGGTTTAAGATCAGCCTCAGCATCCCAGCAAGATCCACGGCAATTTAGCAAGACACAGTTTTAAAACTGAAAAAAAACATGGCTGGAGGTGTAGGTCAGATGTAGAGTTCCCCTAGATTCAGCTCCCTGTACAAAAAATAAAATAAAAATTAAAAAACTGGATTTCTAGTGCGCAAATTGTTAAATATTTCTTTGGATCACCAATGTCTATTTAAGGGCACATAAGCTTTACTTTCAGAAAAAAATTATATAAATTGGCTGAAAAAAAATCTTTGAAAGTTAGAAGCCACCACCATTAACAAATATAGATACTGACTTCACTCAGTCCATCTTCAGCTAGTCATATATATCCATGGCCAAGCCATTTGGATTTTCTGAGACTCAATATATTCATCCTTACAGTAGAGATTACTGTAGTCATCAAATACATCAATGAATGAAATTTGGGTTATCATACTAAACACCTACAAGACTGCCTAGCAACAAATAAACTGACTCTCTTTTCTATCAATGGACACACACACACACACACACACACACACACACACAGAGGACAAGGTTTGGGCACTAATTTTTAAGAAAATTAATTTGGAAGAGGGAGGGAGAAACAAAGAGATGACACACAGGGCATTTTAGGACAGTGAAGCTGTTTTGTGTGAAACTATCCTGAATGCCATCGATTGACTGAAACTTTTTTCTTAGTATGGACTGCATAAAAACATTTTGTCAGCTTTACAACTCATTATTTGTAAGATCCAGTAAGGATTATTGTCAAACTGGGACAATCGCTATGAGGTTTCCCTCAAATAAGAGCTATATTATTTGAAAGAATTTTCCAAGAAGAATTTTCTTGTTTTCCCCCACACTGTCCATAAATTTCCAGTAGCAAATTCCATCAGACATGTTCATATGATGATCCTACAAGTTTTCCTGCTCTCTGAATGTAAAGAAGAATGAATTTAGCCTTTTCATGAAAATTGAATTCAGTGCTGGTTCACACAAAAAGGACTAAGTTTTCATACTGGATTGTATGTAGAACACTTTCCACAGGTGGATGATGCTAAACCTGAGCTCCAGAATTTGAATGAAAAAGTTATCTAAGAATATGGTTAAATAAAAGCAATTAATCAAAAGCGCCATTATAGAAAACATGCTTTGAAGTAATCAATGTTTTGAATTTTTCAATTCTTTATCCACCTAGTTAGTTCCTCAAGTGCTCAAGCAGGCATAATTAATAGACATTTGATAAATCTTAGTGAAGCCTCTGGGTATACTTCCTGAAAGCTGAAAGAATCTATTGACAAATCAGGTCGTTTCCAATTCTCTCCTTTCAAAACCTTTGAAGGAGGACCTCATCAAACTGTCAGCTCATGCATCATTAAAAATAATTTTGATGATGCATCACTAGATAATACTTGACATATACTACAAGAATTTGAAGAATCAAATGACATTGCTAAAACATTTTTTCATTCCCTTCTACTTATTAATATGAGCGAGGTCTCTCAGGCTTTACAACAGTAAGTACAATGAATTAACAGGATTTGCATTGTATCCCCATTGCATTTTGGCAATAATATTCAACCACGAATACATAAATTGCTTGAAATCAAACAGCCCTATTTATCTCATTATGAGATTCATATCCATGTTCTGTTAATATCCTTTCCAATTTTGCAACATAATAATAATAATAATAATAATTATAATAATAATAATAATAATTATTATTATTATTATTATTATTTTGGTGGTGGTGGTACCGGGGGTGGAACCCAGAGGCTTTCTACCTCTGGGCTATACTCCCAGACCTTTTTTATATTTTATTTAGAAACAGGGTCTCACTAAGTTGCTGAAAGCCTCACTAAGTAGCTGAGGCTGGCTTCGAACCTGTGTGATCCTCCTGTCTCAGCCTCCCAAGCGCGGGGATTACAAGCATGTGCCACCACGCCCGGCTGCAACATAATTATTTTAATAATCATCTAATAATCATCTTATGTTAATGCATTGTTAATCATCATAATAAGCCTGAAGAATAATTTTGGTTTTAGTCCTGGGATTGAACCCATAGGTGTTCTACCTCTGAGCTATACCACCAGCTCTTTTTAACTTTTATTTTGAAACAGGGTTTCATTAAGTTGTTGAGGACCTCACTAAGTAGCTGAGGCTAACCTCAAACCTCTGATCCTCCTATTTCAGCCTCTCCACTACTAATATTACAGGAGTGTGCCACCATTCCTAACTCAGAAAAAATAATCTTAAGCACTTAGAGACTCTTGGGCAGAGTCATTTTAGTTTTATATTTAACAATCACAAAATTTTAACTTATGTACATATTTTGTGGCAGACATATATTTTTAAAATTAATAAAAGGCAATAATAGAATTTTATTGCAAGAGAATAAAAAGGTGAAATAAAATAGGACTTCAAGGGGAAAATAAAACATTGTCAAGTTTCTCTAATAAAGAAAAGCCCATGAATGAAATTTTAAAATTTAAAGTGTAAATATTAAATGATTATAGTCTTTGGGAATTCATTGTATATGTTTATTTTTTATTTTACTGTGGTAAGAACACCCAACACAAGGCCTACCACTCCAACAGATTTTTAAGTGTGCAACACAGTTTTGCTAACTATCAGCTTGATGTAATACAGGGGATCTCCAGAATTTGTCTTGCTTAAATGAAAGTTTATACTCACTGAGCAGTGACAATTCCTTGTTCTTCTCCTCTCGGCCCCTGGCAACCAGCATCTGGCTCTCTGCTCTGTGAGTCTGACTTTTTACATAGTTCACGTTTGTGGAATCATGCAGATTTGTCTTCTCTGACAGGCTTATTGCGCAGAAGTTGATGAGCCCAACGTGAATCATTCATGGTGTCTCCCAGGATGGGATTTCCTTTTCTCTTAAAGCTAAATGATATTCACTCTATGTATGTACGACAGTCTCCTTACCCACTTATTTACTGATCATGGCTTCTGAGAATAGTGCTTCAGTGAATGCGTTATTATATCTTTAAGATCCTGGTTTCAGTTCTTTCAAGTAAGTACCTAGAAGCAGATTGCTGGATCACATAGTCATTTTATTTTTAATTTTTCAGGAGCCTCCATACTGTTTGCCATAGCATCTGCACCATTTTACATTTCCACCAACAGTACACAGGGTTCCAGTTGCCAATATTTGTTGTCTTCTGTTTCTGTTTTTTTTATGTAATAGCTGTCCTAACAGGTGTGAAGAGATACAGCATTGTGGTTTTATTTTGCATTTCCCTGATGATTAGTGCTTTCCATATATCTGTTAGTCATGTGTATATCTTTAAGTATATACATTTAAAAGAATGCTATTTAATTCTTATTGAAATTGGTACACTAATTCTCATTTCTACTGAAATGATAATATTTACAATACATCTGCATTATGCCATTTGTAACTAATGATAAAGATTTTTATATTTATAGATATGCAAAGGGTTTATAAGTTTTCAAACTAAATTTAGGGGATATAAAAGAAAAAAACATTTGAGAAATGTTGCTATAAATGCTTTAAAGAACCTAGAGATGACACTACAATTTTTCCTTGAGATAATTTTATTTCTCTCAAATGAAAATATAACTTAAAAGTTAAATAATAACATGATTATAATGAAAATTAACTATTTCGTATCTCAGTGGTCAGTAAATAATAACCCTCCAGCTGTTTTTGTGAAAAAGAAAAATCTTATTGCAATATAGTTTTGCCTATTTGTTTCCATATTGTTTATAATGGTTTTTACACTATAAAACAGAGGTGGGTAGTTGCACAGGGGATCCAGGTGGTCCACAAAGATTATAAATTTGGTATGTAGTCCTTTTCAGGTAACATTTGTTAATATCTCCTCTATGCCATCCTTCATTCCCAAATTCTGCTTTTTTGAAACAGATATTAAAACTTTATCTGGACAGCACCAGGCTCCAGAGAGGAAAGGTAAACAAGGAGCTGAAGTAAGCAGCTATGGATCATTCAGGTGTAATTCAGCAGTTCTTTCAGCAGAAAGAACATCTAAAACTCCCAGTGGCCAAGCTCATCACGCCATCCGGGGACTCAGAACGGAACTCAAAACCAGAAAAGAAATACCCCAGCCTCACGGCTGAGGGCATAGCAGCAGCGATATTGCCAGTGGTGACAGCGAGTTCACCACACCCAGGATAGCTCCAGATCAGCACAGTCAACAACTATAAGTAAAATTGTGGCCCCTAAATTGAAATCCCAGAACTGAACCCCCAGGGACTTGCGCTGCTTTGATAATCTCCCTGGGTCTGAGATTTTTCAGTCCAATACAGTGAAGGGGAACTGATGGCAAAGATACTACACCCTAGTCGCAGCTCCCTGTGAGAAAATTCTCAGCCCAGCACCCCCATGATATTGTGCAGCCTCAGTTACCTCCCTGGGTCTGAGACTTTGCGATACAACCCAGTAAAGGAGTAGTGGTGATTGAGATTACCACAGACTTGAGATCCAAAGCACCCTTAGTGAAGTCGTGGTGACCCAGGGAAGAACCCAGAGAAGGCACAAACTTCTGAAATCATGGGAAAGAGGAATAACAATGGAGCAATGAATGCCCACAACCCCAGAATATCAGAACCTGATAACACAGAAATTCAGAGATCTCCAGAAGATCAAATCAGCAATATAATTCTAGAAAAAATACAGAATCTTCTAAAAGAATTTAGAGAGAGTCTAAAAGAAATTAAGTATGTAATCAATGAAGTAAAGGCATCAATTCAAACTATAAACAATCAATTAGACCACATGGAGAATAGAATCTTGCTCCTAGAAGATGATCACTCCAAAAATAAACGCCTAGTTTATAACATAGAAAAAAAATCTGACAGCAGGAATTTGACATTGAAGAAATATGGGCCCATTTTAAAAGAACTAACCTAAGAATAATCGGAATAGAGCAGGGAAAAGAAGGTGAAACCAAAGGGATCAATAATCTCTTCAAGGAAGTAATAGAAAATTTTCCAAACATAGACCAAGAGGTCGATACACAGGTCCAGGAAACTTATAGAACTCCCTTTAGACAGGATCAGAGAAGAGGTTCCCCACACCACATAATTGTCAAAATGACCAATGTGGAAGCCAAGGAGAGAATCTTCAAAGCAACAAAAACAAAAGGCCAAGTGACATTCAGAGGCAAACCAATTAGAATCACTCCAGACTTCCCAAACCAAGTCATGAGAGCCAGAAGGGCTTGGAGTAACATATTCCAAACTCTGAAAGAAAACAACTTCTAGCCAAAAATTTCCTACCCAGCATAACTATCTATCAAATTATATGGGGGAAATAAGAAGCTTCCATGACAAACAGAAACTGAAGGAATTTATATCTTCAAAACCAGCCCTAGAAAAAATACTCAAAGGGATTCACTGCAAAGAAGAAACAGGTAATGCACACCAGAACCAGAGAAACAAGATTTTCCATCAGACAACTAAACAAAGAAAAATAAACCCTATTTAAAACAGAAATAAAATCTTAACATGTTAAGAATTAAAAATGATCTCTCAATAATCACACTGAATGTAAATGGCCTCAATTCCCCAATAAAAAGATATAAAGTGGCAAAATGTATTAAAAACCAGAATCCATCCATCTGCTGCTTACAAGAAATGTACTTTACAAGTAAAGATAGTAATAAATTCAAGGCAAATGACTGGAGCAAGGTAATTCATGCTAATGGAAATGGAAGGCAAGCAGAAGTAGCAATTATAATATTAGACTTCAAACTTAAGCTTAGTAGAAGACACAAAGAAGGTCATATTTTACTGGTAAAAGGAATAATCCAGCAAGAGGAAATAACAATAATCAACGTCTATGCCCCAAACATAGGTGCACGACTTTCATAAAACAAACTCTTTGTGACATAAAGTCACACATAAGTCCCAATACAATAATACTGGGAGACTTCAACACACCTTTCACAACATTAGAACAATCTTCCAGATAAAAGGTCATGAAAGATGCCTCAGAACTAAAGAACACCATTAATCAAATGGACCTATTGGACACATATAGAATATTTCACCCAACTACAGCAGAGTTTACATTTTTCTCAGTTGTTCATGGAACCTTCTCCAAAATAGATCACATCCTGGGACACAAAATGAGCACTAGCAAATTAAAAAAATGTTACATACTTCCCTGTGTCATTTCAAATCAACTATAAGAAGACCCAGAGAAGCAACATAAACATGTGGAGACTGAACACAACACTTCTGAATGAAGAATGGGTCATAGAAGATGTAAGAGGTGAAATCAAGAAATTTCTAGAAACAAATGAAAATAAAGATATAACATATTAAAACCTCTGGGACACTTTGAAGGCAGTATTAAGAGGAAAATTTATAGCACTGAGTGCTCACATAAGAAAAACAGAAAATCTTCAAATAAATAACCTAATGACACACCTCAAAGCCCTTGAAAAGCAGGAACAATCGAACCCAAAAGTAGTAGAAGACAGGAAATTATTAAAATTAGAGCAGAAATTAATGAAGTAGAAAATAAAAAAATACAGAAAATCAACAAAACCAAAATCTGGTTTCTCAAAAAATTAATAAAATAGATAAACCACTAGCCAATCTAACTAAAAAAAGAGAATCAACCCAAATTATGAAGATAAGAGATGAAAAAGGAGACATTACTACTGACAGTGTAGAAATCCAGAGGACTATCAGAATCCACTTTGAAAAACTATACTCAAACAAAATGGAAAATCTGGAGAAAATCAACAACTTTCTAGATAAATACAACTTTTCTAAAGTGAGTTAAGAAGATATAGAACACCTAAATCAACCAATAACTATCAAAGAGATTGAAACAGCAATAAAGAGCTTACCATCAAAGAAAATCCCAGGACCAGTTTGTTTTCCAAGTGAATTCTATAAAATCTTTATAGAGAAACTAACCCCAAAATTCCTCAAACTATTTCATGAAATAGAAAAAAGTGGGACTCTCCCAAATACATTCTATGAAGCCAACATCACACTAATACCCAAACCAAATAAAGACAGTTCAAGGAAGGAAGACTACAGGCCTATATCTCTGATGAGCTTGGATGCAAAACTATTAAACAAAATACTAGCAACATGCATTCAAAGCCACATCAAGAAAATCATACACCAAGACCAGGTAGGCTTCATCGCAGGGAAGCAAGCCTGGTTCAACATATGAAAATCAATCCATGTAATTCATCATATAAACAGAATCAAAGACAAAAATTACATGATTATTTTAATAGATGCTGAAAAAGCATTTGATAAAATCCAACATCCATTTATGATAAAAATACTGCAGAGTATTGGAATATAAGGAACATATTTCAACATCATTAAGGCAATCTACAATAAGCCCACTGCCAACATCATATTAAATGGGAAAATTTCAAAAATTCCCCCTAAAAACAGGAATGAGAAAAGGATGTCCATTTTCATCACTTCTCTTCAATATAGTACTGAAGACTCTAGACAGAGCAATAAGGCAAGAAAAGGAAATCAAAGGAGTACAAATAGGAAAAGAAGAACTCAAACTTTCACTATTTGCAGATGACATGATACTATATTTAGAAAACCCAACAAACAACCAAAAGGCTTATAGAACTGATCAACAAATTCAGCAACATGTCTGGATATAAAAACAATCTTAAAAAATCAGAAGCTTTTCTGTATACCAACCACAAATCCACTGAAAAAGAAATTCAAAAAACACTTCCACTCAGGGTCTCCCACAAAAAATTAATTATTTAGGAATAAACTTAATTAAGGAAGTAAAAGATCTCTACAAAGAAAATTATAACACATTGAAAAAAGAAATTGAAGAAGATCTTAGAAGATGGAAAGATCTTCCCTGTTCATGAATAGGCAGAATAAATATCATTAAAATGGCCATTCTTCCAAAAGTGATTTATAGATTCAAAGCAACTAAACTACCAAGATAATTCCTCAAAGACATAGAAAAATCAGTCCTTAAATTTATCTGGAATAACAAAAAGCCCAGAGAAGCCAACGTAGTTCTCAGCAACAAAAACCATGCAAGAGGAATCACAATACCTGACTTTAAACTATACTACAAAGCCAGTGTAATAAAAACAGCATGGTACTGGCACAAAAACAGATACATAGACCAATGGAACAGAAGACCCAGAAACAAATCTACACACTTTCAGCCAACTGATTCTTTACAAAGGGGCCACAAACATACACTGGAAAAAAGATAGCCTCTTCAACAAATGGTGTTGGCAAAACTGGTTAACCATATGCAGAAAATTGGATATTAATGCAACTTTCTCACCCTGCACAAGAGTCAATTCTAGATGGATCAAAGACTTGGAAATTAAACCAGATACCTTGAAGCTCCTTGAAGAGGGCATAGTTCCAATACTGCAACACATAGGTGCAGATAAACACTTTCTCAACAAGATGCCAAAGGCACAACAAATTAAAAGGCGAATCAATACGTGGGATTGCATGAAACTGAAGAGCTTCTGTTTAGGAAAGGAAACTGTCAAGAACCTCAATCGAGAGCCAACAGAATGGGAGAAGATTTTTGCCACCTACACCTCCAATAGAGGACTAATATCTAGAATATACAGAGAACTCAAGAAACTCAACACTAAAAATCAAAGAACCCAATAAAAAAAATGAGCAAGCAAACTAAATAGACACTTCACGAAAAAAGAAATTCAAATGGCCAATAAATGCATGAAAAAATGTTCAACATTATTGGCAATCAGAGATATGCAAATCAAAACTACCCTGAGATTTCACCTAACTCCAACTAGAATGGCCATCATTCAAAACACAAACAACATGCTGGCGTGGATGTGGAGAAGTGGGAACTCTAAAACACTGTTGGTGAGATTGCAAATTAGTGCAACCACTTGGAAAACAGTATAGAGAATTCACAGAAGAATGGGAACAAATCTACCATTTAATCTAGCAATACCACTTCTGGGTATCTACCCAAAAGAAAGGAAACCAAACTACCAAAGTAATGCATGTGTACCTATGTTCATAGCTGCACAATTCACCATTGTCAATTTATGGAACCAGCCAAGATGTCCATCAACAGATAAATGGATTACAAAACCGTGGGATATTTACACAATGGAATTTTACACAGCTATTAAAAAAACTAAATTACATCATTTCCAGAGAAATGGATGGAACTGGAGGACATTATGCTAAGTGAGATTAGTCAGTCACAAAAAATAAGAAATTGGATGCTTTCCCTAATATGTGAAAGCTAAGGAGAAATGCATCATAGGAGGAACTCTAGATGAAAAAGGAAATCCTGTAGAGGAGCAAACAAGACAACCTAAATGAGGGTATGAGAGGGAGGAAGAAGGAAATTCTCTAAAACACACAATGTACTTAAACATATTGAAGTCTATTACTAAGCCAAGCATGGGAAGGAGGAATGGGGAAGGAATGGGGTGGGAATTGGGTAGGGGCTAAATGGGTGATGTGTACATGTATGTCCACACAAGTTTTTTACCCAATATGATATATGAATATAATGCATCAATAAAAATTTTAAAAAACTTTATCTGTTCCTTCTGGTACTAAATTCCACATTTATAAATGTCATAAATATATCTGTTACTTTATATTAGCACACAGATATGTACACACATACCACATACTAAATACACAAACACTTTTCCTTAAATCAGTATTTAAGGGTTTTAAAAAATAATTGTGGCAATATAATTATTGTTAACAGCTGAGACATTTCATCTATTTCTCATGTAATCATGTGATTTTTCTGAAGTTAAAATTACTTTTATGTGTGCAAATACAAATAAAATAAACCTCAAATTTGCATAGCACTTGGGAATTATACAACTTCACCTATATATTCCTAAGGTTAAGTGCAGAAACCACAAGGGTTGTGATCTAATCAGTGTATAAATCCATTGTATTGGATTTACTGGGCAGTAACCTAGGCCGGTGGAATGTGGCTGGAGAACCCTGATGTGTGCCTTCAGGAACTGTGCTTTTGTCTTTGAAACCCCTCGCTTGCTCTCTCTGCTTCTGGTCCCCATGATGTGAGGGCAGAGTCCTTGCTCTACCACTCACTGCTTTCTGCTGCCATGCACTGAGTTCCTCAGCCCCTGGCCTCACTTGGACTGAAATCCGAAATCTCCAAAAAACTGTGAGCAAATAAATCGCCCTTTCTCTAAGTTGTGTAAGGGGCAGTTGTTTGGGGTGAGAATGTTGACAGAGGCTATTGCTTTGATGATTCTTGATGCTGACACTGTGTGTGTGTGTGTGTGTGTGTGTGTGTGTGTGTGTGTGTGTGTTTGAGGTTTGAACCCAGAGGCATTCTACCTCTGAGCCATACCCCCAGCCCTTCTAAGTTTTTATGTTGAGACAGAATCTAAGTTATTGTGCTCTGGCCTTGAACCTGTGATCCTCCTATCGCAACCTCCCAAGTAATAGGCTTAGTGGCATGCACCACTGTGACCATAGTTGGATGCCTTTTTAAAATGTTTGTTGGCCGTTTGTATATCCACTTAGATAAACTCCATCTTTGTTACTTCAGTCTATTTTTTGTCTAGCTTTTATTTATGAATGAATTCCTCATATATTTTCTCAATTAGTTTGGGTTTTCTTTTTTGTTTGTTTTTGTTTGTTTGTTTTTGCAGTACTGGGGATGGGACCCAGAAGCATTCTATCTCTGAACTACACCCACAGCCCTATTTTTTTTTTTTTTTTAATTTTGAAACAGCATCTCACTGGCTGCAAACCGTGATCCTCCTGTCTTAGCTTCCCAAATACTGGGATTACAAGAGTGTGCCACCACACCCAGCTGGGGGTTCTTTTACTGATACATGTATTATAAACATCTTCTTCCCCCAAATGGCATGTGTGTTCAGTCTTTTGACAGAGTGTTCAATAAAAAAAATCTTCATTTTAGTAAAAATAATTTATCACATTTTTCATTTTTAAGTTCTTCTTTGTTTCTTGCTTGAGAGATTTTTGTTTATCTCAAAATCACAAAGAAATTTATCTATGCAATTATAGATCTTTTCCTTTTAACTCTAGTAGTAGGACTGAATTTTTTAAAATGTGTTTTGTCAAAAAGAGATTATGACTCAATTTTATCCAGTTAATTCAACTCCACCCACTGAAAAGTCCCATTTTTTTGCCTTATTGTAGCAGTTTTGCCATAAATGACCAGGTAAGCTGTAGGTCTCTTTCTTTACTATTCATTGATCAATCAAACTATTCATTGGTTTTAGAACTAATATCATGTGACTAGAAATGATAACTATTATTTTATAATATGTCTTGATATTCAGTAATATAAATATTACCATTTTTAAAAAATATTATTTTGCTACTTGTGGCCCTTTAATTGTTTGTACATATTTGAGGATCAGCTGTTTTTAACCTTAAGAATGCTGCTGAGCCGGGCGTGGTGGCGCACGCTTGTAATCCCCGCACTTGGGAGGCAGAGACAGGAGGATCATTCAGGTTCGAAGCCAGCTGTGGGTGCTGGCTTAGGAGACCCTGTTTCCAAATAAAAATGTAAAAATAGGTCTGGGAGTGTAGTCTGGAGGTAGAAGGGCTTCCAGGAACCCCAGTACCACCAAAAAAAAAAAAAAAGAATACTGCTGAAATTTTTACTGTTAATGAATTAGATATATAAACCAGCTTGGGAGGAACTAATCTCTTAATAATATTGTAAACCTATTAACATAACTTGCCTTTGCATTTGTTTGAGAGGTTAGGGGATACAAAATTAGGTTAAGGCAAATTCCTGTCCTCCAAAAACTCAGGATTTCAAGTAGAGCTTTGGGAAGTGTGTATACAATGACACTCGGAGGGAACTATGTGAAGAACAGTAAAATTCAAGCAGCTGTCTTGGCAGCATTCTCACTCTAAAATCCAAAATAACTGACCACACAACTTAAAGGATGGAAGATGTATTGCTCAGGGGTTTTTGTTGAGATTATGGGTTTAGTCTATGCTTTGCTTCAATATAAAATGTCCCCTAATGCCCTCATATATATCAACTGCATAGCTGATATAGTTACGTCATGAGAGTTGTAATCTGAGCAGTGGAAAAATTCATTGTAACAGATTTATCCAGTGGTGGCTTGAGCTGGTAGCGTGTGGCTGAGAAGGTGAGCCCCTGGAGCTGCAGCCTCAGAGATCATACATAGCTCCTCCTCCTCTTGCTTGTCCTCTGGCTCCTGTCCTCCATGGTGTGAGGAGCAAAGCCCCTGTGCTCTGCTTTTCTTTTCTCCACTTCCTGCGGCCATGTCCTGATGTCAACAGTCCCAGCCTCACATGGACTAAACTGTGAGCAAATAAATCTTCCTTCCTCTAAGTTACATGGTCAAGACTTTCAGATTATAGCTGTGAAAATGCTGATTAATACAGTCCATGTGAGGGCAGTATCTGAAACTTAGGGCATGGTGGTAAGAAGGAGAGGAAGAGAGAGAAAGAGAGAGAGAGAAAGGAGAGAGAGAGAGAGAGAGAGAGAGAGAGAGAGAGAGAGAGAGAGAACATGCATAAAGATCTGTTCTCATATCATAGAGACCAGAAGCAGAGAAAGCAAACAAGCAAGATAATTCAAAGACAAAAGCACGATTCCCAATGCCACACCCCAGGGACCCAACTTCTCCAGCCACCTACCACAGGCCTAGCTTAAACCCAGTAAGTCCATTAAGATGGGTTTATCTACTGATGAGATTTCAACTCTTAAGACTTAACTATATCATATCAGACCTGAGCTCTTCACAGGACATTCTATAACTGGCCATAATCAGAGCAGCACATAGTTTTCAGACTGTCTGGAACCACTAGATTAGAATCTTAATCAGAATCTCTAAGAGAGAACTCAGGAATCTTTACACAAGTACTCCAGCTGATTCCTATGTACATAGAATTTAAGTCATAGACATCTTAAATTCAAAACATTTGTAAGTAATTTGTGATTTTCACTTTCTTGATCTCATATGTAATTTATGCTTTTTTGTACTTTTTTTCTTCGCATTATATCACAGTTGGGATTATCTTCACTGACCTTCTTCCTTACTAGTCTTCTTTTCTGTATCTAATGTGCTATTAAAACCAGTCACTGAATTGAATTCTTGATTTCAGTCATTATACTTTTTGGTTCCAGGATTTTCATGCTGGATTTTTTTTATATATTCCAAGTCTTCATTCAAATATTTCTTTGTTTTCTTACATGTTCTTAAATATGTTAAGCATATTTATAAATTAAGGGGTTTTTTGGTAGCATATGCCTATAATCTCAGGACTTTGGAGGTTGAGACAGAAGAATCACAGGTTTGAGGACAACCTCAGCAACTTAATGAGGCCATCCACAATTTAATGAGACCCTGTTTCAAATTAAAAAAATAGGGCTGGGGGGATGGTTCAGGGGCAGAATGCCCTAGGTTCAATCCCCAGAACAAACAAACAAAAATGTATTTCTTAATACCTATCAATTTCCATTGTCTATGCTTTCTTATTTTTTAAATATATGCTTCCATTTCCTAGTGTAACTAGTAATTTTTCATTTAATGCTTCAAGATGAATTTAGGGATGGGCTCCATGTCAGAATTATAGTGAATCTCAGACTTTCTAGTCACAAATTTACCTGTAAATAATAAAGAAGCTGTATGTACACATAGAATTTGTTTTAACAGTTTTTTTTCTGACTCCTTTGAAGTAGACAGTTGATATATTGTGTACAAAATTGCAGTCGGCCGATTGTCCATGGATAGTTAATTTATATTTATATTATTCAAAAATCCACCCAATTTCAAGACAGCAAATACTTCTTCAAGAAAATATCTTACATAATTTTTTCAGCATAAAATATCCTGTTTTTAATCTAGCAGAATTAGCTAGGTAAAAAAATGTGCCCCTTTCTTTTTGTACCTTTTAACTTCTTTCATATGTGTGCATGCACGCACACACACACACACACACACACACACACATTCCGTCAATTAATTAGGTGATGATTAGGAGCTAGAAACCTATGAATTATTTTAATAGCTAACTTAATATAAATTAATCCCAGAACTTGCGATCTGAGACAGGAGGATCACAGGTTCAAGGCCAGCGTTGGAATCTTAACAAGATCCTGTTTCAAAATAAAATAGGAGTGATGGTGCATCTCAGTGGCAGAACACCCTAGGTTTCAGTTCCCAGTACCACCATCAAATTGAAAATGTAAATACCAAACATTTAGCTGTCACAGAAGAGTGGGTCCACCACCCCTAGAGCTGGAAGAGAAAGGCAAGTTTGCAAATAACTAAAATAATGTAGCTCAGAGGTGGGGCCAAATGGAACTTCTAAGACCTCTGAGAAGGGAGTGCTGAGATAGGGCTGCTGCTATCTCAGAGGGACACAGTGCTGGGCTGAGAATGTTCTACACCTGCAGGAAACAATTGTTGCTCCTGGAATAAAGCACTGTTGCCAGGATGGAGAAGTACTGTGGAGGACTGATGGAAAGAACGGGAAACAAACCAGAAAACAGGAAGTAAAGCAGGAAGGAGACGCCATGTGCCTCCCCCAGCTGGACCCCTGGCAGTCCTTCAGGAGTCAGCTGGAGAAGAAAGGGCATCACCACAATTCTTCCCACTTTGGGATGCACACTTATTTCACATTTAAGCACATTTTAAATTGGTATGAATAGATGGCATATCATGGTTCAGTTCAAGGGGTCATGTTTTTCTTCCTTAAGGTCCTATAAAATCTTGGTGCTTCTAATAGCATTTTCTTTAATTTTATAAAATTCAGTTTGAAAAAAAGCATAAAATGATTTTGTTAAGTAAATATTCTGACCCCAGTAATTATTTTTTTCTTATAAGTTCTCACATACCATCTGTTAAATACTTCTACAATTTTGCAGGGCTCTCGTGTTAATCTCTCTGGTTTGTAGATTCTAAACTGTCCCCTTCTCCCTTTTTAAATTTAAGTTAAATTTATTTTTTCACTGTCACATAAGAATATAAAAATTATACATATCAATGAAGTACTATTTCCTCATCTTTTAACATTCTCCCACTTTTAGGAATAAGGTACCCATCTTATTTTCTGTTGAACACACTCTCAAAAATATTAAAAGCATCTGCTGGGCATGGTGGCGCATACTTGTAATCCCCGTGCTTCGGAGGTGGAGACAGGAGGATCGTGCAGGTTTGAAGCCAGCCACACTGGCTTAAGAGACCCTGTTTCCAAATTTAAAAGCATCTACTCTGGTTTGGGCACTGAGCATTGATAGAAATCACATTTCTAGATCCTTTTGATTTCTTGGGATTTGTGATAAATAGCTATGAAAATAAGTCCTTTCTACTATTTCAGGTTCAAATTTCTTGTTAGTAGTATAGGATACTTTTTCTGTTTCACTGTTCTACTGTGAGGCTTGTGGAAACTTCTCCAACTGTCCTAACTCTGATATCAAGATAAAGACATCCATGGTCCACTGGATCTTTCAAGAGAAAGTTGAAACTATGTGTAGAATGAACCTTATTTCTACTTTAAAGAGCAATTATAATGATCTATGTAATTCCTGTTGCATAGTTTATGCTTATATGCTGTATGTGGCTGTGGGAATTTTACTTCACTTCATCTTGAGTTTGGTTTCAAAACATTTTCAGTTTTTAGAAATGTAAACATGTAGCTTACTGAAGAAGAATCACACTTCTTCCCTTTTTATTTGTATTCAGTATGATATTATCAGTATGCAAAAAGGAAAGGAATACTTTGTCAAATTGTAACACTATTGAAAAAAATATCATCAACCTGAGGGGCTTTATGTAATATATTAGATCATGTGTTTAGTTAGCTATTTCTGTTATAGTACCCTGAACCCAAGATTTTTGTCTCAAAGTCTCCCTGTCTAACTACAGGTCATTTTGCACATTTTCTATTTTCCAATTTATGGCAGATGACAGTTCACTCATAATTTTGCAAATAAATACCATAGACCATTATTCTCTCAGTCTCCCAAAGGTAGTCTCACTATTTACCCAGCTTCTCTAACACTTTCTTCATCCCCTGCTGTCTTTATCTTAAGCCTATTCTTCTTATTTTTATTTTTTAATGGAATAACTCCTCCTGAAAGATACTGATATCTGTTTTAATTAATTAACACAGATTAACCAAGATTCCCCCCAACTCATCAGTATATAATGATAATTTATTTAGTTGTTATCAATATATGGGTCAGATGGGGTTTAGTTGATCAAGTATAAATTTGACTGGCCTTGACTCCAAGATATATAATGAACACAGGTCCGGCCTGTCTGGTTATTATTTTCTTTGAATTAATGTGTTTTTCTCATGCCAACAGCCAAAGAGCAGAGGACAAGCTCCTCTTTAAAAACCTTTACCTGGATGATGTCTGCCAATAGCCCATGGCCAAACAAAGTCAATGGAAACAGAGGCATATCCTGTGCACACAGAGGGGAGGTTGAGGATGTATATTTGCCCACAGTAACTTCAGCTATCCTTGAGGTCAATCATAAAGTAAGCAACGAAATCTCAGATAACACTTCCATGTTGTTTAGCCTTTTGAGTACATGTCATTAAATCAATGCTAGTCACCTCTCTGTCCATTGTTCAAAGACATGTTCTGATCATGGTAATCTAAGCAAGTTGTTATCCATCTATAACCTTGATGATGACACAAAGCATTAAGCTACATGAAGGGTGATGTACTAAACCATATTCTCTTAAAATGTATGTTTTGAAGCTCTTGCCCCTAATATGACTGTATTCGAAGACAGGGCCTTTAGGAATGTAATTAAGACTAAAAGGAACTGCTTATAATAGAATCCTAATCCAATAGAATTGGTATCCTCTTAGAAAAGGTGAGACAAGAAGATCACAAGTTCAGGGCCAACCTCAGCAACTCAGTGAGATCCTGTTTCAAAATAAAATAAAGAAATAAATAAAAAGGGATAGGGGAATAGCTCTGAGGTAGAATGCCTCTGGGTTTAAGCCTAAGTACCAAAGGAGGTGGGGAGGAGAATGAGAAGGAGGAGCAAAAGGAAGAGGAGAAGGAGGAGCGGGATACCTTGTAAAGACAAAAGAAAGTTGGTCCAAGTTGGGTATGGTGGCACATGCCTGTAATCCCAATACTTGGGAAGAGGAGACTGGAAGATGACAGGTTTAAAGCCAGCCCCAACAATGAAGTGAGGCCCTCTTCAAATTAGTGACACTCTGTTTCAAAATAAAAATTAAATAGGGCTGGGGTGTAGCTCAGAGGTAGAATGCCCCTGGGTTAAATCCTCAGTAACCCCCACACACACACACACACACACACACACACACACACACACACACACACACACATGAAAGAGGGTCCATGGATCAGGAGGAGACTTCACCAGAAATTGAATATGTGGATATCTTGATCATGGACTTCTAACCTCCAGGAATGTGAGAAAATAAATGGCTGTAGGAAATAGACCTTATAATTAATATATTATTATACAAAAGCATCACTTTACTATTTTATATGGGGACAGAAAAGGAGGGAAGTGGAATGGAATTGGGGGGACCACACCAAGAGATGTTGGGTGTATATACAGATGTATCACTTTGAATCTCAAAACTACGCAACTTGTAGTATTTTGTTATGGCAACCCAAGGAGACTATCAAGGAGGGAGAGAATATTAATGATGGGTCATGACTGGCCAGTATATATGACTTGAGAAAAAATATAGTCATGGAGGATCATGGGTCAATGCTATAGCAATATTAAATGACCACACTCAGAAGCTGCCTGTAATCTAAGTACTTGTGAGGTTGAGATAGGAGGATCACAGTTTCAAAGCCAACCTTAGCAACTTAGTGTGGCCTGTTTCAATATTTAAAAAGAATATTAAAAAAGATAAAAATGACTGGGGGTAGAGCTTGGTGGTAGAATGTCCCTGGAACCAATCCCCATTACCAAACCAGAGAGAGAAGAGAGAGAGAGAGAGAGAGAGAGAGAGAGAGAGAGAGAGAGAGAGAGAGAGAGAGAGAGTAGATTTTGTATAGAATAGAAAAGTACCTGCTTTGCTAAAATATTCAAATTTAACTTTTACATAAAACAGTAGTGTAACCTAACAAAATAAGCAGTTTGTACTCTGATTACAGTCTGTCATTTTATACCTATGGATCTAGACTGCTGTCCTGGCAGATGTAAGGATTCTTTCTATAATGTAATAGATAAATCCTCGAGGTCACTGTACAAACAACTGATTTTTATATTTCTCCCTGATGTGATACATTCTAATGCAAATATCTTGATTATATTTTCTGGCTAAATGAGGAGGTAGAAAATCTGAGG
Source organism: Muscardinus avellanarius (assembly GCF_963383645.1). Classification (NCBI taxonomy): domain Eukaryota; kingdom Metazoa; phylum Chordata; class Mammalia; order Rodentia; family Gliridae; genus Muscardinus; species Muscardinus avellanarius. Next base: position 16,754,426 of record NC_137806.1, read on the forward strand.
AAAAATTAGAAAGATGATTGAAAATCAGTCTCATAAGAAAAAAGACCAGAGTGTGTGGGAAGATGGTGACCCAGGGAAGCAGCATATATCAGTCCTGCTGACACTCAGTCTCCATTGCTGTAAAAATAGCATTTTTACAAAAGAAATAAAACACCATAACTTTAAAAAGAACACAATAAGTAAAAGGTGTCAGGGAAAAAAAAAGCCAGAATACCAATTAGAGAGTAGAAAAGAACCCTGTCTGCCTCCAACAGCTGTGGCCATGGGCTCTGCGGTGGCAACATCTTGCCTTACCACACCCAACTTCAGAGACTCACAGAAAAACAATCAATTACTTGAAACAAAGTAAGTGGCTGCAGATCATAGGAACTGTATGCCATCAGATCCTCCTGCAAAAACACCAGCTACAACTTGCAGCAGTGATGGCTGAGCTCACCATGCCCTCGAGAGATCCAGTGCAGCTCTGAACAACACCATAAATGAACCCATCACCCCCGTGGGACAATGCTTAGTGCAGCATCCCCAGGGATTGTGTAGATGAGCTAAAATCCCTGGGTCTGAGACTTTGCAGTTCAACCTGGCAAAGGTGGGGATAGAGTCTGCTGTTGACATAGCAAAGGCTCAGACAGACTTAGGCAATGCATCAGTGGAAAGCATGGAGGGAGACTTATGCTTAACACTAAATCCAACTAGTAGGATCTCTGAGATCACCACAGACTGACCAATCGTGGTCAGTGGAGAGAAGCCAGACCAACCCAGCCCTACCATTGGAGAACAGACACTCTTATGTGTACATGGGGCTTGGTCTCAGAGGCAACTACTGCTTATGCAAGCAGGGAGAGACTCGAATGTCTGGAGGGTTACACCTAGGCCTAACACTAGATCCAGTTCCATTGATACCAATCATCTGCATAGACTGAGAAAGACTCAGAGAACCAGGCTTGCAACAGGAAGGGTGCCAGTGATACTAGGTGTCTGCAGAGAGAGAGACTGCATAGGCCAAGTTTATTCATATATTTGTAGGATTGCATTATTTTGTTGTTTTGTTTTGGTTTTTTTTGTTTTTGTGTATGTGTATGCTTGTTTCCTCTCTTCCCAATCCCTTTGCAAAGCTTCTTCCCTTGTATATACCTATTCTCTTCTCTCCATCCCCCATTTTTTTCTTTTTCTCTCTTCCCTTCTTTGTCTTAAATCCACCTCAACATTTTACATTGGTTACTAAAATACTATCATATATTCACTATCTCTAATCTCTACTATATACTAACTTAACAAACTCATACTCTCATTCTATTCCATCCTGTGACTTTACCCTATTCATACATTTACAATTTAACTTCCCTCCTCACTCAACCTTCACCATTGAATTCAACAAAACTTACCCTTGGATATACTAGCTGACATCTAACACTGAGAGAAATCTATCAAAAGCAACAGATAAAAACTTAAGAAATTATGAGGAGGAATAACAAGGAAGCAATGAGCTCCCACAACCCCACAATAACATAACCTAATGACACAAAATTGCAGAGATCTCCAGAAGGACAAATCAGAAATTTAACAGGAGAAATCATGCAGCACTTCCAAAAGGAATTTAGAGAGAGTCTGAAAGAAATAAAGGATGTAATCATTGAGCTGAAAGGATCAACTTAAACTATGAACAATAGAGTAGACCACGTGGAAAATAGAATCTCACTCTTAGAAGATGATCACTCCAAAAATGAATGCACAGTATATTATTTATTTATTTATTTATTTATTTTTGTAGGTCTGACACCCAGGATAATTTGACCTCCAAGTTACACCCCCTGCCCTATTTTTTTATTCTTTAGTTTGAAACAGGGTCTCACTAAGTTGCGGGTGGCCTCACTAAGTAGCCGAGGCTGTCCGCGAACAATGATCCTCCTGTCTCAGCCTCCCAAATGCTGGGATTACAAATATGTGCTACAATGCCCAGATCCACAGTATATAATTAGAAAAAAGCAATTCTATAGTGTGAATTAGACATTGAAGCGATATGGGCCCATCTTAAAAGAGCTAACCTAAGAATAATGGGCATAGAAGAGGGAATTGAAGGTTTGGTATGTGCCACCACACCTGGCTTGAATCTTTTCAAGAAGTAATACCAGAAAATTTTCCAAACAGAACAAGAAGTTGATATACAGGTACAGGAAACTTATAGAATCTCATTTAGACAAAAAAGAGAAAAGTTTCACCATACCACATAATAGTCAAACTAACCAACATAGAAGTAAAGGAAAGAATATTAAAGTCAACAAAAACAAAACACAAAGTGACATTCAGAGACAAACCAATTTGAATCACTCCAGACTTCCCAAACCAAGTCATAAAATCCAGAAGGGCCTGGAGTAACATATTCCAAACTATGAAAGTAAACAATTTGCAGCCCAAAATTTTCTATCCAGCCAAACAATCTCTCAAATTAAACAAGGAAATAAAAAATCTTCTGTGACAAACAGAAGTTGAAAGAATTTATGTCTAGCAAGCTAGAATTAAGAAAATACTCAAAGAGATTAACTGCAAAGAAGAAATAAGTAATAATACATGCCAGAACCAGAAATACAAGAATTTTTATCAAACAAACTAAGCAAAGGACAAACACTACCTCAAACAGAAGTTAAAACTCCAAATGTTAGAAATTAAAAGTCTTCTCTCGCTGGGCGTGGTGGTGCACACTTGTAATCCCCATGCTTGAGAGGCGGAGACAGGAGGATTGAACAGGTTCGAAGCCAACCATACTGGCTTAAGAGACCCTGTTTCCAAAAATAAAATAGGTCTGGGAGTGTAGCCCGGAGGTAGAAGGGCTTCCAGAAACCCCAGTACCACCAAAAAAAAAAAATCATCTCTCAATAATCACACTGAACATAAGTGGCCTCAATTCCCTAATAAAAAGACATAAGGTGGCAATATGGATTAAAACAACAGAATATATCTATCTGCCGCCTGTAAGAAACACATGCCACAAGTAAAGCTAGTAACAAACTAAAGGTAAAGAACTGGAGCAAGGTAATCCATGACAACAAAACTCGAAAACAAACAGGAGTAGCAACTATAATATCAGACAAGTTAGAATTAAGCCCAAGCTTATTAGAAGAGACAAAGCAGGTCATTTTACAATAGTGAACATTAATGACCCAAACATAGGTAGGTGGAGCTACTTTCATAAAATAAACTCTTTGTGACATTAAGTCACACATAAATCCCAATACAATAACACTGGGATACTTCAATACCTCACTCATGCCTCTAGACCAATCTTCTAACAAAAGATCAATAAAGATGCCTCAGACCTAAAGAACACCATCAACCAAATGGATCTATTAGACACATAGAATATTCCACCCAACTACAGCAGACTTCACATTTTTCCCAGCTGCTCACAGAACCTTCTCCAAAATAGATCACACCCTGGGCCACAAAGTGAGCACTAGCAAACACAAAAAATGTGACATAATTCTCTGTGTCTTTTCAGACCATATTAGAATGAAACTAGAAATCAAGTATAAGAAGACCCAGAGAAACCACATAAACATGTAGAGACTGAACATTGCACTGCTGAATGAAGAATGGGTCATAGAAAAAGTAAGGGGTGGAATTAAGAAATTTCTAGAAACAAACAAAAATAGAGATACAACATATCAAACCCTCCTGGACACTTTGAAGGCAGTAAAATTTATAGCACTGATTGTCCACATAAAAAGAACAAAAAAATCACTAAATATATAATCTACTGACAAACCTTAAATCCCTTGAAAAACAGGAACAGTCTAATGCAGAAGCCAAAAGAAGACAAAAAATTATTAAAATCAATGAAGTAGAGAATAAAAAACAATACAGAAAATCAACAAAACCAAAAGCTGTTTTCTCAAAAAAATCAACAAGATAGATAAACCACCAGCCAACTTAACAAAAATAAAAAAAGCTAGAGAGAGAGAATCTACCCAAATTACGAAGATAAGAGTTGAAAAAGGAGTTATTATCACTAATAGGATAGAAATCCAGAGGATTATCAGAAACTAATTTGAAAAACTATACTCCAACAAAATGGAAAATCTGGAAGAAACTGACAACTTTCTAGATAAATACAACCTTCCTGAGTGAAGAAGGTATAGAAAATGTTAACCAACCAATAGCAGTCAAAGAAATTGAAATGGCAATAAAGAGCCTGCCATCAATGAAAAGCCAAGAACCAGATTCAAAGGTTTCTCAAGTGAATTCTATAAAACCTTTATAGAAGAGCTAATCCCAGTACTCCTCAATCAGTTTCATAAAATAGAAAGAAACAGGACTCTACCAAATATATCCTATGAAGCAAACATCACATTACTACCAAAACTAAATAAAGACAGCTCAAGGAAAGAAAATTACAGGCCAATATTGTTGATAAACTAAGATGAAAAACTGCTAAACAAAATTCTAGCAACACACATTCAAAACCACATCAAGAAAATCATTCACCATGACCAAGTAGGGTTCATCTCAGGGATACAAGGTTGGTTCAACATACAAAAATTAATCCATGTAATTCATCACATAAACAGAACCCTAAACAAAAAACACATGACCATTTCAATAGATGCTGAAAAAGCATTTGACAAAATCCAACATCCATTTATGCTAAAAGCACTGAGAGAATCGGAATAAAAGAAACATCAACATCATAAAGGCTATCTGCAATAGGCCCACAGCCAACACCATATTACGTGGGGAAAAAACCCTGAGAATTCTCCCTAAAAACAGGATCAAGACAAAGATATCCATTATCACCACATTTTTTCAATATGGTACTTGAGACTCTAGCCAGAGCAATAAGACAAAAAATGGAAATCAAAGGAATACAGACAGGAGAAGAAGAACTTAAACTTTCACTATTGGCAGATGACATGATACTCAGCAGAATCAACAAACTCAACCAATAGGCTTATGGAACTGATCAACAAATTCAACAAAGTGTCTAGAAACAAGATCAATTTTTAAAAATCATAAGCTTTTCTGTATACCAACCATAAATCCAATGAAAAACAAGTCCAGAAAACACTTCCACTTAGGATATCCTACAAAAAATAATACTTAGGAATAAATTTAACCAAGAAGGTAAAAGACCTCTTCAAAAAATTATAAAATGTTGAAAAATGAAATTGAAGAAGACCTTAGAAGATGAAAAGATCTCCCATGTTCTTGATTAGGAGGAATAAATATCATAAAAATGGCCATATTTCCAAAAATGATCTACAGATTCAATGCAACCATTAAATTACCAAAGTTATACCTCACAGACATAGAAAAATCAGTCCTTACATTCATTTGGAACTATAAAAATCTAGAATATCCAAAGTAGTTCTTAGCAACAAAAACCATGCAGGAGGAATAACAATACCTGACTTTAAACTATACTACAAATACATAGTAATAAAAACAGCATGGTACTGGAACAAAAACAGATACATAGACCAATGGAGCAGAATAGAAGAAACAAACTCAGAAACAAATCTGCACACTTATGGCCAATTGATTTTTGAAAAAGGGGCCAAAAACATATACTGGAAAAAAGATAGCTTGTTCAACAAATGGCATTGGCAAAACTGGTTAATCATAGGCAGAAAAATGGACATTAAACCCCACTTTCTCACCCTGCACAAGAGTCAATTCAAGAAGGACCAAAGACTTGGAAATTAGACCAAAGACTTTAAGGCTTCTTGAAGAGATCATAGGTCCAACACTGCAACAGAGACACACAGGTAAAAACTTTCTTAACAAGACCCCAAAGGCACAAAAAACTAAAAGGTAAATCAATATGTGGGATTGCATTAAACTGAAGAGCTTCTGTACAGCAAAAGAAACTATCAAGAACCTCAACAGAGAGCCAACAGAATGGGAAAAGATTTTTGTCACCACTCCTTCAAAAGAGGACTAATATCTAGAATATACAGAGAACTAAAAAAACTCAGCATTAAGAAAACAAATAACTCAATCCAAAAATGGGCAAGTGAACTAAATAGACACTTTACAAAAGAAGAAATTCAAATGGCCAATAAATGCATGAAAAAATGCTCAACATCATTAGCAATCAGAGAGATGCAAATCAAAACTACCTTGAGATTTCACCTAACTCCCACTAGAATGGCAAAAATTCAAAACATATGCAACAACAAATGCTGGTGTGGATGTAGAGAAGTGGGAGCTCAAATACATTGTTTGTAGGATTGAAAATTAGTGCAACCACTTTGAAAAACAGTATGAAGATCTTCAGAAGAATGGGAATGAATATACCATATGATCCAGTAATACTATTTCTGGATACCTACCCAAAAGAAAGGAAACCAAACTCCCAAACTAATGCCTGTGTATCTATTGTTATAGCTCCAGAATTCACAATTGCCAAACTATGGAACCAGCTAAGATGTTCATCAACAGATGAATGAATTACAAAGCTATGCTATATATACACAACATAATTTTACTCATCCATAAAGAAGAACAAAATTATATCATTTGCAGGGAAATAGATGGAACTAGAGAACATTCTGCTAAGTGAGATTAGTCAGTCTAAAAAAAGTAAGAAATCAAATGCTCTCCCTAATATTCAGAAGCTAAGGAGAAAATGGGTCATAGGAGGAACTCTAGACAAAGGAGAAACCATAGATGAGCAAATAAGGTGGTGCAACTAATGGGGATAGGAGGGGGAGAGGAAAATTCCCTAATGTACATGTCATACATTCACAAACATATCAGAGTCAATCACTAAGCCAAACATGAGAAGGAGGGAGGGGGCTAAGAATGGGGTGGGAACTGGGTAAGGGCTAAATGGGCTTTGTGTGCATGTATGCCCCTACCATCTTGTACTCCAATAAGATGCACGACTACAATGCACCAGTAAAAAAAAAATTAAAATAAATCAGTAAAAGAAAAAAATGACAAAAATTATTTAGTATGTGAAAAAGGAGATGGTATCTTACAAAATCAGAGAATTTTTTTTAAATGGCAATGAGGGTTGAACTCAGGGGCATTCTACCTCCAAGCTATATCCCAACCCTATTTTTTATTCTTTATTTTGCAACAGGGCCTCACTGCCTCACTAAGTAGCTGAAGCTGGCTGCAAACTTGTGATCCTCCTGTCTCAGCCTCCCAAGTCTTGGGATTACAAGTGCCACCAAGACCAGCAAGATCAGAGATTTTAAGTTAGATTCTTTAGAAATATTGTACTATAGCTAGGCCCTACTTGACAGAAATAAGAAACTCAGTTAAGGCTCAATGTGACAATTACTAATTTGAAAAAAATAGCTAAAAAAGAAACTGACCTGATGATCTATTGAGACCACTTCTAGCTTCATGTCAGCAAAAGATAGAGATTTATTTTTTTTGAAGACTTAAAGAAGTTTATTAAAAAGATAGAAATACAGAAAATAGTTACAGCCCCATGCCACAATGGCATGGGGGGATAGTGGTCCAAGCCAATTCACCACCCCCCTAAGACAGAGATTTAAAGAATGTCTCTAGACTTCCAATTTCCCAGTAAAGGAGGCACCAAGGTTTCAACTAGTAGGAGAAAAGCAAAAAAAGAAAATAATTTTCCTCTTCCCATAAAATATACTTATAATGTTTATGTATGTATAGACCACATATGAATGCAAATGTCATAAATATGCAGCTTCTTACTGACCTATGGAAACAGAAGTATCTTGTGGGATGGATGTTCAGAGAGAATCCCAAGAGATCTGAGCTGTAGCTATCATTTGTTTTAATTAGGTGCCTTCATGTGATGACCTTAGAAAGAACAGACTCAAAAATATAAGGCAGGTTAAAAAAAAAAGCTAAGCTAGCCAAGTGCTATGTTTATGTGTATCTCCATTACTCTGAACTTCATTATCATGTGAGATTATAATGCACCATTGAAAGTATATTTTTAAAAAATTAGCCAACAACAGTTAGGATAGCCCTCTATCATACAGGCTAATTATGTTGTAGCAATAATCATATTTTTGTTTTTCTTTTTACATAAAGATGTTTTAAACCTGTGTGCTCCTAATTAATTCTATGAGTTCTGACTATATTTCTGACTTATTCTGTCCAGTTGGTCACTATTTGATATTATCATACATAATTTGTCCCAGAAATACTTTAAGATGAAAGGGGAATAAAAGAAAGTTTAATTCTGTAAAACAATGACAATAATATAAACTTCTTTCTGTACCAACATATTTCATCATGTTCACTGCCCACAAGGTGACTGGCCTTGATTAAGTGTCATTTGGAAATGCTCTCACACGGTGATAATGTCAGTCAATTCCCCAATCCCCTGAAAAGTGTAATATTTAAGACTCCTTGGCTCTGTCAAAGATTGCCCAAAAATGATGAAAGAAAGAAAGAAAGAAAGAAAGAAAGAAAGAAAGAAAGAAAGAAAGAAAGAAAGAAAGAAAGATAAAAGGAAGGAAGGAAAGAAGGGAGGGAGAAAAGGGAGGGAGGGAGGGAGGGAGGGAGGGAGGGAAGGAAGGAAGGAAGGAAGGAAGGAAGGAAGGAAGGAAGGAAGGGAGAAAGATTAATATGTAACATCCAGGTCATTCTTCCCTAGGATCCAATCTGCAAATACATCTTTGGGGTTGATTTTCTTAGGAACAAAGAAAGAATAATCCACACAGCTTAGGATGCAGATCCCTTTGGATGTGCTGTCAATCTGGCAAGTCCAGGAGATTTCCTATGATCACAGATGGACCACATCAGAGCTGCTTTCCCTGAGTAGCTAGGAGGATATGAGCAGTATGTGGTGGTGATGAGGGGAGAGGAGGAAGGGAGGAGGACAGAAAGGGGCTGATCTACAGAAAAACACAGCAACAATCTAACAATGTTTCTCTTTCCATATGTGCATGAATTAGAAAGTAGTGGCACTCCATCCCATGAGATCTATTCTCTGAAGCATGTGTCTAGTCCCATTAGCATTGTATGAATGAGCCTTTTGTAATAATAATGAAGCTCTAAGAGGAAAACCTTTGCTACCTAATCCATAGGGGTATATTCTTCTCCAGCTAGACCTATAACTCCCATCATAGCTAATGGGTGTTCTAAACCAACATCAAAAAAGCCATTTATCCCATTGTGTGGAAAAGGTAAAGGTCTCCCTTTGCAAACTTCATTATCATTCACACTGATCTTTTCTCTCCGGCTTCTCTCTCAAAGGCTGTGCCTTTCCCTGGAGGTACTTATGAGAAGGGAGAATCTTGAAAATTACACATCTGGTAAATAGAACAGATTTCAATGCTGCTTAATCTATGGTTCTCAGTCTGTTTCTCTTGTATACCAATGAAAAGGTTTTAAACTTTTAAATAAGTCATTATTCTTTCCATGAAATGGGTTCACATTTACTAAAAGAGCATCTGTCATTCAAATGTGATCCCACAGAGGTTAGTCCAAAACCAAAAAAATTTATGAGTTCTTTAATTTGATGAATGAAATCAGGCAGGCAATTCAGATTTTTCTGCATTTCCTAGCCCTTCTCTGTTTTTTCTTACATAAAATTTTGTTTATTTTGTTTTTTAACTGTTAAGAGAATGACAGTAAAGGAGCCAGAAGTATTCTTTATCAAGGCCCTTATTTTATTTTATTTTTTTGCATTTAAAATTTTTGGCTGTCTCATTTATTCTAACACTTTATGGAATGCCACTTCACATGACTGACTGCGCCATTCTGTTTGTCTTTTGAGATAAAGTCTTTTTCAAAAGCACAAGTTATATACTTTGTATGAACAGGGCTAAGGTGAATGGCATCTCCCAGGATCCTTTTCTCTATATGTTTCTGGGTCAGATGGTAAAAAAAGAATAATTTGCCTGGAATTGGGAAGTGGAATGAAAGCAGTAGTCATTAGAAGTCATGTATGAGGAAGGGGAGGAATTAGGATTGAATTCTGAGGGAAATTTACTGAGTGCTAGGTGCATGTATGTCCCTATCACTCTAAACTTTATTAAGTTGTATGATTACAATGCACCAATAAAATATAATTTTTTATAAAAAGAGGTCACTAGAAGTCACTAGAAGGCATCCTGAGACAATGACAGAGCTGTCCTCCTGCTCCCCAACCACACATCCAGCAACTATACCTCTTGTCCAAAGGTAGAGGCCCTGGCCTCCAGAGCCCCCTCTGCAGCTCTACCTGTTGCCCTGGAAACAGGACTCTCGCCTGGATGCCCAGATTTCGCCTGGAAAATTCCCATTTGTCTACTCATTCCTGTTATTGGTAGAGGCTGCAGATTCTCCTACCCAGCTTTTCCACAATGGTGTCTACATAATTGTGTGTTAATTATTCTTAAAATAAATCTCTTATCTCATGATATTTGTTAGCACTAGGCTTCTCTGACTGAATCCTGGCTCGTATGACTTGCATATGTTAGTACAAAATAGAAGACTTCTGGTGTTTCTTTGGAAAATGAATGTGTTTCTGGTATATCATAAGGTTGGAAGTGCATCCAGATCTCATTGACTCTAAAAACAATGTTTACTTCATTCATTTGAAGTTGGAGAACCTGAACCAGAGTCACCTTTGTGAAAGAAGGGCACAACATGTTAATTCAGAATAAAACAGGAGCTGAGGATGGATAGTTTCCCAATTAAAGAAAAAAATAATTTCTATTTATATTCATATATATATATATATATAAAATCATTAACATGGAAAAATGAGACTTTCTCCTTAACATTACTTGTTTAGATAACTCAACCTATATTAATAAATACTTAAAAGTGAGTAAACATCACTTAAAATACATTTCCTAATGTTGTTGGTCTTTTGTAGTTTGAATGAGTGATTTTATAATACACTCCAGTTTTTATTTTTTATTTTTTGAGTGGTACTGGGGTTCCTGGAAGCTCTTCTACCTCTGAGCTACACTCCCAGACCTATTTTATATTTGGAAACAGAGTCTCTTAAGCCAGCGCGGCTGGCTTCGAACCTGTGTGATCCTCCTGTCTCCGCCACCCAAACGCAGGGATTACAAGCATGCACCACCATGCTCGGCTGCACTCCAGTTTTTAAAAGGGGAAAATAAGAATAAATATGGTGGCCCTAGAGTAAATGTATATCCTTTCTCTCTCTCTCTTTTTCTCTTCCTCTCCTCTCCTCTCCCCTTTCTCTCTCCCCCCCCCCTCTCTCTCTCTCTCTCTCTCTCTCTCTCTCTCTCTCCTGTTTTACTGGGACTGCACCTAAAGGCATTCTACTTCTGAGCTACACTCTCAGACTGGTTTTATTTCTTTAATTTGAAAGGGGGTCTTACTAAGCTTCTGAGATGGTCTCAGACCTGCAATCCTCCTGTTTCAACTCCTCATATACTGGGATTACAGACATACAATATCACATTTGGCTTCAAATTTACATTTTACAATACCACTGATATATTATTTATTTATATAAAAATAATATGCTTTGAGAAAAATGTAAATTGTAGAGTATAAATTTACCTGATTTCTCAATGTCTGTGTTAAGGTATTTTTTAGACAGCTTTGGTTATTTCTCACATGTTTAAGAAGCATTGCTGCTATTCTCAGAGAGCTGTCCCCAGTTATAATTCCACCTGGCTCTAGAGTCGTGGCTGTGGTGTCAAATACTTGGGTTCTGAATTTCCTAGGATGAATCTGGTAAGTGTATTGAATTAACTTACCCATCATTCTATTTTTGTATCCTACAAGATTCTAAGTTTCTAACCTAACATTAATAGACTTCCATTTGTATCTTTCACCTATAATAAAATAAGGTGACTCGACATCTCTATATGGCCTTGGGTAACGAGGCATGGATAACTCATAGGCATGGGCCAGTGTTTGCCATGTGACCCAAGCCACCTGCAAGTCATATCACAGCCTTATGTTCTCAACATGGCATTCTTATTCCTGGAGATATAGCATAGATTTCCATATTTACTGGCTTACTGCCCCCTTTTCAGAAAAATTACTCTGTGCCCTTCTGGATGCTTCTACCACCCCCATATTTTTTATTCATTGACCTCCCCCATTGCACCTGAAGCTACTGCTGACCCCTGCTTTGCTCTTAGTGCCCCCTGCATGATATTGCCTACTTTGGGAATTTATAAACTGCAGTGTAATTTTTTAAGTCTTGAATTACAGCCAATGTATAGGGAATGCCACCTGATTTTGCTTCTCTGATGAAGTGGGTATATGTTTTTCCAAGCTGAATTCAATAGCAGAAACAAATCTTACCCTTAACTGTAGTGCACATGGTGCTTGGGGAAAACAATAAGATAGTGGCCAAAAGACAATACTGCGCGTTCAAGCCAGAGAAGGCACTGGAATGGATGAAAGATGGTAGCTGGAGGGAGGATTGAGACAAGAGAGCCAAGATCTAAAACACTTTCTAGTGGAGAAGGGAAAGACACTATGTCTGGAGCTGGGCTCTTATTCCCTCCCAGCGACAGCATTTGTGTGGGAAGGATTGGTCCATTTAAAATGGTCCAGCCTGAGCTAGCACATTAAAACTAGAATGAAGACAAGCACCGCTTTCATTATTCCCTGAAGTCCAATCTCTGTCATCAATTTAGGCATCACCGTTTAGTGAGAAGTTTCAACAACAAAGGTTTATTTATTTATTTATTTATTTATATTTGAAAGAAAAATTTAGCACTATTATTTTGATCATACACTTGTCTTATATATTACATATATCCTCTTTATAGAAATAATAAATAGAATATATATTTTAAACATATATCACATATATTTTATGTGTATTCATATGCATACACACATACATTACACCACATATACTAAGAATAACCCAGAACAGTCATCATGGTTCCTGATTTCACCTAATGAGTTTTCTGACCCTCAGCTCAGATTATGATACTGAGTGTTCTCTACCTTGCTTTGGAATCATGCATTGCTGTGGCCACAGTAGATAAGGACAGAGAGACCCAAGAACGGCCTTGGATCTGTTTTCTGGTTCCTCAACCTTGTCATCCTGAAATGCAGAGTCCTGGATGGGAATTCTAGAAGGCCACAAACTCTATGCAAAGTTGACTCTAATATCTTTGCTTGGTAATACAATTTAATTATACTTTGGAAAACAGAATAACTTCTCTCCCCAAAACAGAAACAAGTGTTCACCAGAGACTCACTGGAGCTTATCACAGGATGAGAAAGTGAGGCCCCCAGATGGCTCCCACCTCTAGTGTTGAGAGGACAATGCCACAAAGGCGTGGACCACATCTGGCATCAATAGTATGAAGAACGAGGGAATGGAGAGGTGTCAGAAATAGAAGAAATAAGAACTTAATGGGTATTAAGCACGGCACACAGGGGAAACAAAGAGAAAATATACTCTGGTAAGAAAGGCAATATTTATACAAAAGATCTAGCCCTCAGTAATTTTTCAACTTTGACAACTAGACTGTATAATTAAGGCCAAAAGGAGACTAGCATGCCCCTGATTGTCTTTAGCCAGTTTTTGCCTGAATTATGTAAGTCTGTACCTTACCACTAAACTCAGTCTTGCACCCATGTGTCATGTGGGAGAAAGAAAAAGGAGGAAATCAGCCATTCTGGGAGGATTTCTTGGCTGGCTAGTGAAGAGACAAATGAGAGAATGAGAGGGAAAATGAGAAAGTGTGGCAAACTTATGTCATGAAAATACACACAGGAATCACTGCATATTCTCAGTAGGGAAAATGTTAGGAAGTTACTTGTGGGTGTTTTGTTTTTTTTAAATGGGATATCACTAAGGAAGAAAAGAAATGCTGAATCTGCCTAAAAAGTACATACATGTGTTAACTAAAATAGAGTGAAAGACTGCAAAATAGGAAAAATAAAAATTCTTACTAAGGTCTGGGAGTAAATTCATGGACTAACCAGCCAAAACGGGCATTGATGGTGCCTAACAAGACCCCAAGAAGGAGCAGCCTGAACCTCTCTGAGCTCCTTATGAGGTAAAGGTGAGAGGAGAGAAGCAGTACCCGATCTATTATTAATGACAGGTCTGTGTGCTAGACTGAGTTTGTGTAGAATTTTCCCAGGAAAAAGGAAAACGTTTGCAAACATCACAGAAGAGCAAGGAAATATCATTATCTATGATCTAAATATCAAAGTCTGTGCATTTTTGGTTTTGGCTAAGTAGATGATTTCCCTCTTCCCCACTCCCATAAGGCTCCTACAAACCCACAAACATCATTGGAAAGTAAATAGATGGGGAAAGAATCCTGGGACAGTGGAGTCATGTAATTGGAAGCCTATAATTATTTGCAACTTCTCTTGATATGCAAGCAGCTGCATTTGATATACAGTGGCATATTAACATAATAAAACAACAGTACATACATACCAAATCATGTTTGTTCTTTGTTGAGACTTTCTTTGCGCATAACATTTTCACTGGCCCTTTATGAGCCTGTGTGAAGAATCAAATTATGCTTATTAAAATATGTATATTTCTGGAGGGATATGCATTCCTATAACCTTCATTATGATGCTCTTAATTAACCAACATGCCTCATAATAAAGTATCTAGCTGTCACTAAAATCAACACTTTTCAGTTATTAATAGATTAAGGAAAGAATGTTAATTTCTTCAGGCTCCATTTCATTTGGTCTCATTACTTCAGGAGCCAGATGGTTACAGGGCTGGACCTGTCAACAGTTACTGTGAGGGAGAATACATTCAGAAACACCGAACTCAAGTATGAATAACAGCTGAAAAATGAATTCTGTGGTAGCCATGCACAGTGCACAAGACATGGCAGAAAGTTATTCTGCCAAGAAATAGGGATTATGAATCAGATGCGTTTTAATTGATGTTTGTTATAAACGCCTCCTCTTGCCCTCTCCCTCCCCAGGACATCTTCTCATCCCCAAATAACAGCTATGTGGATCTCCAGCTGTGTTGGGGAGCAGCTCGTCATTTTTCTAGTGTCTGACGATTTCTCTTGTCCCTCACGCTGCCAGCATTTGACAGTTCTCCTACACTGTGGGTTGATTGATGATGTCAACTTGGAGGAGACAGTACCACCAGCAGCCAATTTTTTTCCAAGATGTTTTCTTCTCTGATTTTTAAAAATCTCTTCTGAATGCTTCAAAAGGAAGTCGTCCTGAAGGGCACCTCTAGTCTGGTTCCTGAACTCACTCTGGCCAGGTTTGGGGAAATACCAGACTGTTGAGTCAGCTGCTCATCATAAGTGAGTGTGGGGGAAGCAACCTCTAAGTTTCCTGACAACTTTTAGATTCTGTCATTCAGCCAAGTAATGGTCAAAGCTAAGAAGCCAGATATTAGAATCTCAGACCATGGATTTGGTGAATTTCTCTGCTCTCAAGCAAATTATTTGCTCTGAATCTGCCAGTCTTTCTCATCTGCCAGCTAAGGTCAACGTTTTCAATCCTTGTAGAAAATATTTTGTGATTTCCAAGTGTGAGGTGTTGACACTACTTGCATCTGTATGTCACAGTAACTCATGTGGTATCATTGGGATTTCTAGTCTTTCTGTGCACTCGTATCTGCCCCTCAGTGGACCTGAAGCAACTTGCAAACTGCCACCTCCCCCCTTTAAATGGGAGATTTAAATAACGCAGATTTGCTGGTCATTCGCACCTGCAAGTCCAGCACTGAAAATTAAAGCTATTCAGACCTTGAAGAAATCTTAGAGCTTTCTTGTCCAAACCCTGCACTTTGGAAATTAGAAAACTGACAACGCCTAGAAATTTAAAAGACTCCTAGTTCCAGATTCTATCTAACCAGCTCCAGATTGGAAAAGTAGAAAAACTAAATACAATTCAGAGATGCCTGTAGGCTATGAATCTTATTAAATTAAAGCAGTTTCACAGGGTATGTTTGGGCATGCTTGCGATCCCAGTACTGGGGAGGCTGAGACAGAGGATTGCAGGTTTGAAGCCAGCCTCAGCAGCTTAGCGAGGCTCTCAAAAATTTAGTGAGACCTATTTCCAAATAAAAAATATTAAAAAATAGGTCTGGGGGTATAGCCCAGAGGTAGTTCCATCCCCAGTAGTAACACACACACACACACACACACACACACACACACACACACACACACACAGAGTTTCATCTCTCTAATAATCCTGAGATTTATTCCTTATCCAATAGTGATTTTATTATTACATCCAACTATTCTTATTTATGGTAGTTGAAAACCTACTATGTTCTAGGCAGTATTGTAGGCACTTGGGACACCTTGGGAAGAAACATAGTATTGTCTAATCATTTTCAACAATATTCTTAACTTCTATAAGAAAGTAACTTTCTCTCAAACAAGGGATCTTGTTCAATAACCAGGCTGGTGGTTTGTAATTATAATCCAGTTCAGTTGTCTAAGGAGAGGAGATTCCAGTGGGTTTGGAGTGAAAATTCCTTGTCCATGTATTCTTTAATCTTTCTCTCTGAAATGTACAAATGTATAAATCAGTTCTATCTTTAAAGTTACCTCATGTTAGCTGGGGCTAGTAGTCACTTGGGCCAATGCCCTGCTGCCTTTCAAGTTAACACCCTGCTGGAATAGTTATATTATTATAGTTTCGTTTATGCTTTTATTGGTGCATTGTAATTATATGTCATAGTGATACAGATAGCACTTGGTGGGTTTTCCTTTGGATCTCACCTTGCTACCTGCCTCTCTTGTTACATATTAGTGAGATTGGTTGTGATAGTTTCACATATGGGCCTAACACTATTTGAAGTTTCCTTCTTCAGCTCTACTTCTTCCCTTCCCCACCTCCTTCCCCTAAACCCTTTCCATTATTCTCCTAGACTCTCTCCTTATTTAGCTGAAGTCCTTTTTGTTTGCTTTTTTTTTTCTAGCCTCATGTGAGACAAAACACAGGACCCTGGGATTTTTGAGACTGGCTGGTCTCACTTGTCATAGTATCCTCTAGATCCATTCATTTTCTTGGAAAAGACATAATTTTGTTTTTTTATAGCCGAGTAAAATTCTATCATGTGTATGTACCATATTTTTGTTATCCATTCATCTATTGATAGACACCTAGGTTGGTTCCATAATTTAGCCATTGTGAATTGTGCAGCTATAAACATGGATATGCATGTATAACTATAGTATTCCCATTTTAATTCTTTTGGAAAGAATGAAAGGGAGTGTGGGGAAATAGGAAGTATTACACACTGTGCATGGGATTGTAAATTAGTACAACCCCTATGGAGAGCAGTACGAAGGCTCCTCAAAAGAAAGAACAGGCATGGATCCACCAAAGGACCCATCTATAGGACTTCCTGTAGTTTTGTCCTCTCCAAATTGATTAGATGAATTAATCTTCTAAGGAGATGAGTTAATTTGTGAACAAAGGGGCAATTGGTACTAAATTATTGGTGGTAAAATCTTTGTATAAGGGCAAATTTCAAAAATCATATAGTTCCTGGTGTATAATTTTCTCTCAAATTCATTGACTATTAAAATGATAAAAAATTCATTGAGGGATTTTTTTTTCAAAATGGCGACTGAGGGACACAGTACTCCTCAGTAGCTGAAGCAAATAAAACTTCAGATACTTAGAAAGCTGTGTCTTAATCAACAACAAAAAAAAATACATACCAGGAACCAAAACAAATCCTGGTACCTCGGGGGAACTCTGAACTTGAAGAAGAAGAAGAACATAGACCCGGACACCGGACCAGCTGCAAACGCTGATCGGCGGCCGCGGGCTGCTTTCGCGGGCCCGCGGAGCTGCCTGTCCGATAACCCCGATAGTCCTGCAGCAAGATAATCCGGGACTGAAAACAGCGAGCAGCTCCCACGTCAGAATTCTGTGTACCCACCAGCGACTGGATCACAACAGCATAGAGACTCCCACGAATCCTGAACCAAGGAAGACAGGTACCTGCGGGCAACGGGAAGTGTGGACCCTAGTGTGCACTGCACTCAAACCCCCCAGCACGCCCAAGCCTCAGACCCGAGCACTCCCCTCTGCGCACCTTGTCGGCGCCCCGGTTCCCTGCTAGCAGTCATTGCCTGTCCCACTCTCTCCACTAAATTGGAGCCTACCTGGGTGGCTAGCCCCCCCCCCCCCCCCCCGCCACCTTGCCAGAGACTGCCTTCAAGGCTCCGAAAGCCCTGTGTAAACCGGAAATCTCCTTGGGGCACCCCCAGTTTCTACGTCCCGCGGGAGGCAGAGGCCTTTACTGGGCACCACGCACTGGATCCTTGAGCACCTATCCTGCACTCCTGGCCCACCGCTGGGTGTTCCCACCCTCCTGCTAGCCAGAGGCTTAATTCTAAGCGAGAACGAGAACTCAGCTCAATACACCTTGGAAGAGCATACCAGCAGCAACAGACAGCTGCATCCACTCACTCCTGGGTCCAGTAAAAGCAGCACACCCAGCCTGCACCCTTGGAATAGGCAGAGCTCTGGCAGCAAGCGTGGGCACCCAGGAACCAGCACCCATTTGCCCAGGGTACATCTTGGGACCACACCGGCTAACCCAGCTGGAATTTCCAGAGACACAGGAAAATCCATCGGGCCACAATATCTGCACAGGACCTCAGGGGGAGGTTCTAATTATACCTTGGTCATGCTCCACCCGTGTCGTAGGGAAGCACAGGCTGGAGTCTAGGGTGGTGAGTGCAGAGGTACTGACCACAGGTTAGAATTTCGCAGAACCTGTGAATTGTACAGAATCAAATAAAAGTGAAACCAGACATCCGGACACATAAACCTAAAGCAGCTAAAGGAGAGAAGGTGTCCAAACACCCAGAGTGACCTAAGAAGATAAAAAAATAGAGTACAAAGAAAACTAAGAGACATTGGATGGTATTCTGAAAGTTACTAAAGCAATCACATACGCACATATTATATAGGCCTGACCCCATATGCGTAAATAAGGAGGACTGTTTATTTTACTTTTAATGTGGATGTTTTGTTTTATATTGCTTTTACAGTGCTTTTGTTTTGGTATGGTTATTGCTGTGTTATTTTTTTTTCTTTCAACCCATACTTCTCTTACTTTCACATGTTGTTTTTTATATATATATATTGGATAGTTTGCCTTATTTTTTTACTTCACACAGCTGCTAGCTCCTTTTATTTTATTCTTGTTCTTTTGTCCTCTTTCTTCCTCTTTCCTTCCTTTATTTTCATTCTCCTCCTTTGATTGGTCTTCCTCCCTTTTTCTAGGATTACATAATAGTCTTGGTATCTTGTGTGGATTTTTTTTTCTATTCTTATTTTTGTGTCTGTCTGCTCCTTCCATCACCCCTATTTACAAACCTTCCCACACTAACCCTACATACTTTCCCCCCCCAAAACTTTTCCACATAATATACCTCCTGGTCTAATACTCTAAGTATCTCTTACATTCATAATTACTCCACGAACGACAAGAGTCCTAGTAGTTAACTCTCTCTCATTCCTAGCAAGATTTCACCTTACGATACTCAAAGTCTTTCTCAACCTAAACATATCCTCTACCTAATCTGACTCCTTTACTAATCACCCCAGCTCCTCCCACATCACCCACCCTCAACACTGGAAAGGCTCTGCTGACTAGCCGATACCCCAACTCCTAATATTAAGATTTGACTAAGCATAATACTCAAGAACGATGGGTAGAAACCAGAAAAACAGGACAGAGAACGCTACAAATATGAGAACCAGGAATTACGAAGAGACAGCAGAAATCACGAATACTGACCTACTAGAAATGCAAGAAGGGGAGTTCAGAATCTTGTTGTTCAATATGATGAAAGGATTCAAAACAAGTATAGAGGAGGTTAAAGGTGAATTAGAAACACTAAAAAAGAATCAGAAAGAGGTCTGGAATGAAATGAAAGAGGCAATAAGTGAAATGAAGACAGCAATTGAAAGAAACTCTGGAAGATTAGATGAAATGGAAAACAGAATATCAATATTAGAAGACAGTACATCCCAAACCGAAAACACAGTCAGCGATATACAGAAATCTTTACAGCAACAAAACCTAAACATCCAGCAATTATGGGATAATATGAAGCGCCCTAATCTACGGATAATAGGCATTGAGGAAGGGATAGAGGTACAGACCAAGGGCATCTGTATTGTCTTCAAGGAAATAATCTCAGAGAATTTTCCAAATTTGGAAAGAGACTTCGATCTTCAAGTCCAGGAGGCATACAGAACTCCACTGAGACAGGACCAAAGAAAGACCACTCCACGCCACATAATAACCAAAATGACCAATATAGAGGCCAAGGAAGGAATCTTAAAAGCAGCGAGAACAAAAGGACGGGTGACATATAGAGGCAAAACAATAAGAATCACCCCAGACTATACAACCCAGGTCTTGAATGCTAGGAGAGACTGGTATGACGTGATTCAGACCCTGGAAGAAAATAACTTCCAACCAAGGCTCATCTACCCAGCAAAACTACTATTCAAGATCAATGGTGAATCCAAAGTCTTTCACGATAAACAGAATCTCAAAAAATTCATGAATTCAAAGCCAACACTAGAGAAAATTCTTAAAGAAATAAACCATAAGGAAGAAAAAAGAAGCAGACTTCAGAATCAGAGAAGAGAGGAAGTTAATAAGTGGGCCACTTAAGTAAAGAAGAAAGATCACACCACCCAAGAGTAGACAGAACACAAAATGGCAGAAAACAAAAATCATATATCAATAATATCTCTTAATGTCAAAGGACTTAACTCACCAATCAAAAGACATAGATTGGCAATGTGGATTAGGAAACATAATCCAAATATATGCTGTCTGCAAGAAACACACCTCACAGCCAAAGACATTCACAGGCTGAAGGTGAAAGGATGGAAAAAGATATACCATGCCACCAGTGACCAAAAAAGAGCAGGGGTAGCAACCCTAATATCCAACAAAACAGACTTTAAACTAAAACACATCAAAAGAGACAAATCAGGGCACCTCCTTTTACTAAAAGGAACACTATACCAAGAAGATATAATGATAGTAAATATTTATGCCCCAAATATGGGTGCAACCACATTTGTAAAACAAACCCTTCTGGACATAAGATCCCAAGTAGACCCAAATACAATAATTCTGGGAGACTTTAATACGCCTCTCACACCACTGGATCGATCTTCAAGGCAAAAGATGAGTAAAGACGTTTTAGAACTAAGGGAAACCATAAACCAAATGGACCTAATAGACATTTTCAGAGTATTTCAACCAGGAACTACAGAATACACTTTCTTCTCAGCAGCCCATGGAACCTTCTCCAAAATTGATCACATCCTGGGACACAAAGAAAATACCAGCAAATTCAAAAAATGTAATATAATTCCTTGCATCTTTTCAGACCACAACGGAATAAAAGTAGAAATCAACAACAGGAAACTCGAAAGAAAGTATTCAAATTCATGGAGAATGAATGATACACTATTGAATGACGAATGGGTAAGAGCAGAAATTAGGGAAGAAATAAAGAAATTTATGGAAACAAACGAAAACAGAGACACAACCTACCAAAACCTATGGGACACCATGAAGGCAGTACTAAGAGGAAAGTTTATTGCATTGAGTGCCCACATAAGAAGGACGGAGAACCACCAAGTAAAGAACCTAATGACACAGCTCAAGGATCTAGAAATTCTGCAACAGTCTATTCCCAAAGCCAGCAGAAGGCAAGAAATCATCAAAATTAGAGCAGAAATAAATGAAATAGAGAACAAAAAAACAATTCAAAGAATCAATAAAACAAAAAGTTGGTTCTTTGAAAAGATTAATAGAATTGATAAACCCCTGGCCAACCTAACCAAAAGAAAAAGAGAATCAACTCAAATTATCAAAATTAGAAATGAAAAAGGAGATATCACCACAGATAGTGAAGAAATTCAAAATATTATCAGAAACTACTTTAAAAATTTATACTCCAATAGACTTGAAAACCTGGAAGAAATTGATAGATTTCTAAGCACAGTTAACCTTCCTACACTTAGCCAAGAGGACATAGCAAGCCTAAACCAACCAATAACAACCAAAGAAATAGAAATGGCAATAAAAATTCTTCCACCAAAGAAAAGCCCAGGCCGAGATGGGTTCCCAGCTGAATTCTACAAAACCTTCAGTGAACAACTAATACCAATACTGCATAACATGTTCCGGGAAATTGAAAGAGATGGAACTCTCCCAAATTCCTTCTACGAGGCCAGTATCACATTAATCCCCAAACCAAATAAAGATACCTCAAGAAAGGAAAACTACAGACCAATATCCTTAATGAACATAGATGCAAAAATTCTAAACAAAATACTAGCTATACGCATTCAAAACTATATCAAGAAAATAATACATAATGACCAAGTCGGTTTCATCCCAGAAAAACAAGGCTGGTTCAACATACGCAAATCAATACATGTTATTCACCACATAAATAGAACCAAGAACAAAAACCACATCATCATAGCAATAGATGCTGAAAAAGCATTCGACAAAATCCAACACCCATTTATGTTAAAAACACTGCAAAAAATTGGGATAGAAGGAAAGTACTTCAACATCATTAAGGCAATATACTGCAAACCCAAAGCCAACATTATATTGAATGGGGAAAAACTGCAAGAATTTCCGCTACAGTCAGGAACAAGACAAGGATGCCCACTATCACCACTCCTTTTCAATATAGTCCTTGAGACTCTTGCTGCAGCAATCAGACAAGAGAAGGAAATCAAAGGAATTCACATAGAAAGAGAGGAATTAAAATTATCCTTATTCGCAGATGACATGATCCTTTATCTGGAAGACCCAAAGAACTCAACCAAAAGACTTCTGGACCTGATTGACAAATTCAGCAAAGTCGCAGGTTACAAAATCAACCTAAAGAAATCAGTGGCTTTTCTTTATGCCAACAACGAATCCACAATGAAAGAAATAAAAACAACAATTCCATTCACTACAACCAATAAAATACCTAGGAATAAACCTAACCCAAGATGTAAAAGACCTCTACAACAAAAACTATAAAACATTAAAGAAAGAAATTGAAGAAGACCTTGGAAGATGGAAAGATCTCCCGTGCTCATGGATAGGCAGAATAAATATCATCAAAATGGCCATTCTGCCAAAACTGATCTATAGGTTCAATGCAATTCCCATTAAAATACCAGTGACATTCTTCAGAGACCTAGAAAAATCAATCATGAATTTCATATGGAGAAAGAAAAGACCTAGAATAGCCAAAGCAATTCTCAATAACAAGAAACACGCAGGAGGCATCACAATCCCAGACTTCAAACTATACTATAGAGCAATAGTAGTAAAAACAGCATGGTACTGGCACAAAAACAGATATACTGACCAGTGGATTAGAATAGAAGATACAGAAACAAACCCACACATCTTTAGTCAATTAATCTTTGACAAAGGGTCCAAACACATACGCTGGAGAAAAGACAGCCTTTTCAACAAGTGGTGCTGGGAGAACTGGCTAACCATTTGTAAAAAGATGAATCTAAACCCCTATATCTCACCAAACACAGGAATCAACTCAAGATGGATCAAAGACTTAGAAATTAGACCTGAGACTGTGAAGCTAGTAGAGGAAAGCATAGGTTCAACACTACAACATATTGGCACAGGCAGTAACTTTCTCAACAAAACCTCCAAAGCTCAGGAAATTAAAGCAAGAATAAACAAGTGGGATAACATCAAACTAAAAAGTTTCTTCTCATCAAAGGAAACTATCAATAACCTAAAGAGGAAGCCTACAGAATGGGAAAGGATCTTTACCAGCCACCATTCTGATAGGGGGCTAATATCCAGAGTATACAAAGAGCTCAAAAGACTCTACACTAGCAAAACAAACAACCCAATCAAGAAATGGGCAAATGAACTAAATAGACACTTCACAAAAGAAGAGATACAAAGGGCTAATAGATACATGAAAAGATGTTCTTCATCACTGGCCATCAGGGAGATGCAAATCAAAACTACACTGAGATTCCATCTAACCCCAGTCAGAGTAGCAAGCATAAAGAAATCAAATAACAACAAATGCTGGCGAGGATGTGGGGAAAGAGGAACTCTTTTACACTGTTGGTGGGAATGCAAACTAGTTCAACCACTATGGAGATCTGTGTGGAGATTCCTAAGAAAGGTGGGAATAGATCCACCATATGATCCAGCTATACCACTCCTGGGTATCTTTCCAAAGGGGTTGAATTCAGAGAACTACAGCAACATATGCATACCTATGTTCATAACAGCACAATTTGTAATAGCCAAAATATGGAACCAACCCAGATCACCATCAACAGATGAATGGATAGCAAAACTATGGGAAATACACACAATGGAATTCTATTCAGCCATAAAGAAGAACAAAATTATATCATTTGAAAGAAGATGGAAAGCCCTGGAGAACATTATGTTAAGTGAGATCAGCCAAGCACAGAAGAAGAAGATACATATGTTTCCTCTAATATGCCCAAACTAGGAAACACAAAGAATACCAGAGGGACTCCAGATATTGAAGGGGAAATACTAGCTAAGTTTGGATGGTAAGATAGGAGAGGAGGAAGGCCGGTCTCGATTAATAAGGGTCTACACTTGAACATGTGTAAAATTATGAATAAGACATGGTTAACCTGGACAACCATTGGTGTGTGTGTGTGGGGAAATGTGGGCGGGGGGGAGGGCACCAAATATAGTGTAAATGTATACTATTTATGTTCAATAAAAAATTGTTATATAAAAAAAAGAAACATATCAGGCAGATTAAATAAAAGTCTTCACTCTTCTGATATAAAAAAAAAATTCATTGAGGGACTACAAATGGGGCTTCGTGGTAGAACGTTTATCTAGCATGTGTGAATTCCTGTGTTCAATTTCCAGGACTTCAAAACAAACAGCAGCAGCAACAAAATAAAACACTGAGTACTGCAGATAAGCAATGTAGATTTCTCCCACTAAAATCATCCACTTAACTAAGTAGAGGAATACCCATTTGCAACTGAGTAATAAATTTCAATACTAATATTAAATAATCAATTATTGTGATTGTGATCACAGAAGGTCCCTTGCTAAGCTTTCATCTGTGCTGGGTATATTTACGCTGGACCTCTGGTGGCTCATTGGGGCATAGACCGATAATACCACTGGCAGTCATAATTGGTAAATAAGGAAAACACATGGGTCAGGGCTTGGAAATGTTGGGTTATATAAGGAACTGAGTAGCCTCCTCAGAAAGATTCTATCTTAAAGGAGGAGGGAAATTTGCATATCAAGTTTGGCTCAATAAACTGTCTCAGGGCAAATTAGAAAGCAGGGTAAATTCTGATATAGGACATTGACACTCGTATTTTTTTCAGCCAAATGACCTTGAGACCTAGAAAGAAGAGTTATTAGAGAAAACTAAATGAGCTGTTTTCTTATAAGTTCTCTGCAGTCACTGGACACTCAGAGAACCTTGATTATAAGGAAACCAAGGATTGTGTCCTCAAGGTCAGCATCCGGCCGCTGTGGGCCTGGTACATCAGTCCCACCAGGGAGTCCAGCTGCACTTGGAGCTGGGAGCTGCTAGCTATGAACTGCATCTTTTCTGTTTCTTTCTTTTTCTCTCCCTCTTCTTTCCTTCTTTCTCTTTCTTCTTCCTGCTTTCTTTCTTTCTTTCTTTCTTTCTTTCTTTCTTTCTTTCTTTCTTCTTTCTTTTCTTTCTTTCTTTCTTCTTTCTTTTCTTTCCTTCTTTCTTTCCATCACCCCTAGCTTCAGTAGTAACCAGAGTCAATACCATCTAGGCCTGGTGGTGCTAGATATTGGAACAATCTATGGTCTAAGAGTCTAACATGTAGCTTCTTATCTTTGATCATTGACTATCACTTGGCTGAATGTCAGACTTTCCTTGACAGGTACCTTCATCAAAAGCAGGGACAAGGGTTCCTCTCTAAAGATCTCTGAGCATAAAAGAAGGAGAGCGGGTGTTGCCTATTGTCAGATCAAAGGATTTTCTTGAGAGTGCACCCAGTGGGTCCTCAGCAGCTCCTAGGAAGAGCACCCAGAAGGAGGTGGAGACTGATAGGAATGAGCGTTCCAGAGGCTTTACAGTTGGGGAGGGACAAGGCCCAGGAAATGCTGCTGAGCAGTTCCATTTTGCTCTTAGAATCATGTGTCTTGGGAATTAATGGCAGTGGGGAAGACAGTGGGGCAGTCCTTGGATGAAAAAAAAGGGAATTCTGGGTTTAGTCTGTTTTGCCACTAAACAATACTGAAAAAATAATACCAGTTTTTAACTTTTCATGTTAAAATTAGGTATCATTCAGATCTTTTTGGAACCATACTTAAAAGACCATTTATTTTAGTATATTCTATATATAAAGATAAGGAGGCCTTATATTTATTGTAGTATATTGTAGTATATATACAATATGCTACAATAAATATAAGGCCTCCTTTTCTTTCCCCTCAGCTTGATTAATCTTTAGATAGGTCTATAATCCTAGACACCTGACCATTTCTCTTCTCTTCCTCTCCCTTTCCTTCCTCTTTTCCTTTCCTTCTCTTTCTTTTCTTCCCTCCCTTCCCTCCCACCTCTTTCCCTCCCTTTCTTCCTATCTTTCTCTTTCTTCTTTTCTTTTTTGGTACTGGGAAGTGAACCCAACGGTATTCTACCTCTGAACTATACCTACAGCCATTCCTATTTATTTATTTATTTATTTATTTATTTATTCTAATTGGTGCATTATAGCCATACATCTTAATGAGGTACAAGATGGTAGAGGTAGACATGGACACATCATTCACTTATCCCTTCCCAATTCCCATTCTCTCCCCCTCCTTCGTTCTCATGTTCAGCTTAGTGATTGACTTTGATATGTTTGTGAATATACATCATATACCTTATGTAATCTCCTTCCTTTCCCTCCCATCTCTCTCAGGTCACCTTTTTTACCCATCTAAGTTTTCTTCTTTTTTGTCTAAAATCCCTCCTAAGACCCATTTTCTCCCTAGCTTCTGCATATTAGAGAGAACATCCAATTTTTTACTTTTTGTGGCCAACTAATCTCACTTAAACTCTACTGTTTTCCAAAGTGGTTGCATTAATTTGCAATCTCACAACAATGATTTAGAATTACCACTTCTCCAAACCTTTACCAGAATTTGTTGTTGATTGTGTTTTTAATGATTGCCATTAAATTGGGGTTAGGTAAAATCTAAGCTAGTTTTGATTTGCATCTCTCTGATTGCTAATTATGTTGAAGACTTTTTCATGCATTTATTGGCCATTTTAATTTTTTCTTTTATGAAATGTCTATTTAGTTCACTTGCCTGTTTTTGGATTGGGTTATTTGTTCTTCTTATCCGTGAGTTTCTTAATTTCTCTTTATAGTCTAGATATTAGTTATCTATCTGAGGAATAGTTGGCAAAATTTTCTCCCTTTCTGCTGGCTCTCTGTTGAGATTCTTGGTAGTTTCCTTTGCTTCACAGAAGCTCTTCAATTTAATGCAATCCCACATATTGATCTTCCTTTTCATTTATAGAGCTTTTGGGGTCTTGTTGAGAAAGTTTTTACCTCTGCCTGTGTGTTGAAGTGTTGGACTTCAAACAGCTTGAAGGTCTCTGGTCTAATTTCCAAGTCTTTGATCCACCTTGAATTGATTCTTGTGCAGGGTGAGAAAGTGGGGTTTATGTCCATTTTTATGCATATAGTTCACATATTTGCCAACAACATTTGTTGAAGAGGCTATTTTTTTCCAGTGCTTGTTTTTGGCCCCTTTGTCAAAAATCAACTGGCTATAGGCAGACAAATTTGTTTCTGCATCTTCTATTCTGCTCCATTTCTCTCTGTATCTGCAGAAATCAATGAAGTAGAAGATAAAAGTACAGAAAATCAACTTCCGGGAAGATGGCAACCGAGAAAAGTGGGACTTAAGAGCCCCACTAACAACCAATCTCCATTACCACAAAATCAGCACCTTTCATAGCCAGAAAACACCATCACCAGAGAAACAAAAAAATCACCAGGCTCCAGAGAGAAAGCGGACTGACAACAGAGCTCAGAGAAACAGAGGAGATATACCGGCCTCACGCCCGAGGATGTGGCAGCAGCGCCATACTGCCGGCGGCAGTGGCGAATTCACCGGACGGCTACAGCAAGCCAAGGTGAGCCGCTGCGGAACAGCCAGGCGGGATTTCTCAGCGCAGGGAGGATCTAAAGCCCCCTGTGGCTGAGCTCAGCACACGCTGCAGGGATTCAGAGTGGAACTCAAAACCAAGAAGAAATAAGCCAGCCTCACGGCCGAGGGCACAACAACGGCGCCATATTACCACCGGCGGCAGCCGCAGCGAATCACCAAGTCCAGTACAGCTACATCTGCGTACTCAAGAACAGTGAGTCAAATTGCGGGCCACAGAGGAGAAATCCCAATACTGTACTCCCTGGGACGTGCTTGACCCAGTGGGGGAGTGGCGGTGGCAGAGATATCACACCATAGGAGAACGTGCAACCTGGCACCCCCCACAGTCTAAATCAGCCTCTATCGACTCTCTGGGTCGGAGACTCTGTGATACAACCCAGTAAAGGAGTAGTGGGGTCTGAGATACCACAGACTCAAGATCCAGAGCACCTTAAGTGAAGTCATAGTGACCCAAGGGAAGAGCCCAGAGAAGGCACAAACTTCCGAAATCATGGGAAAGAGGAATAACACTGGAGCAATGAATGCCCACAACCCCACAACATCAGAACCCGATAAAACAGAAAATCAGAGGTTTCTAGAAGATCAAATCAGGAAAATAACTGTAGAAATAATAGAGGTGCTTCGAAAAGAACTCAGAGAGAGCCAAAAAGAGATAAAGAATGCAATTAATGAAGTAAAGGCCTCAATTCAAAGCACAAACAACTGATTAGACCACATGGAGAACAGAAGCTCGCTCTTAGAAGATGATAATTCCAAAAATGAACGCATAGTTTCTAATCTAGAAAAAAATATCCAACAGCAGGAATCTGATATTGAAGAAATATGGGCCCATTTTAAGAGAGCTAACCTAAAAATAATTGGAATAGAGGAGGGAAAAGAAAGTGAAACCAAAGGGATAAACAATATCTTCAAGGAAGTAATAGCAGAAAATTTTCCAAACATAGAGCAAGAGGTCGATACACAGGTCCAGGAAACTTATAGAACTCCCTTTAGACAGGATCGGAGAAGAGGATCCCCACGCCACATAATTGTCAAAATGACCAATGTGGAAGCCAAGCAGAGAATCTTAAAGGCAACAAAAACAAAGGGTCAAGTGACATTCAGAGGCAAACCAATTAGAATCACTCCAGACTTCCCAAACCAAGTCATGAGAGCCAGAAGGGCTTGGAGTAACATATTCCAAACTCTGAAAGAAAACAACTTCCACCCAAAAATTTCCTACCCAGCAAAACTTTCTATCAAATTAGATGGAGAAATAAGAAGCTTTCATGACAAACAGAAACTGAAGGAATTTATGTCTTCAAAACCGGCACTAGAGAAAATACTCAAAGAGATTAACTACAAAGAAGAAATAGGTAACACACACCAGAACCAGAGAAACAAGATTTTCCATCCAACAGACAACTAAGATTGGTTATCTGTGGACATTCATTATCTATGTTAGTCTTTTACCTATCTCTAAATTGTATTGTTTGCCTTTATTGTTGTTAATTTTTAGGATTTCTAGTTGGAATATTAATATACCTTCAGATATAGCATTTGGAAATATTTTATCCCATTCTATTAGTAACTTTTAACTCTGTTTACATTGTCTTTGGATATACAATATTTTTTATTTTTTAGGGAGTTTGTATACTCTTCTGTTGCCTGTGCCATTGAAATCATATCCAAGAAATCACTGCCACTTTCAATGTTGTGAGGTTTTATGACCCAGATTTTCTCCTGAAAGTTCATAGTCTTAAGATTTATATTTAGGTCTTTTATCTATTTTGAGTTAATATTTGTATATGGGATTAGGTAAGGGTCCAATTTTATTCTTTTCCATGTAATTATTATTTTTCAACAATATTTAGTTAAAAGATTATTATTTCCACCACCAAATATTCATGGAAACCTTGTCAAAAATAACTTGACAATATAGGGAAGAATCTAGCTCTAGGCTTTTATTTAACTCCAATGGTTTATATATCTGCCTTTAGAATAGTACTACACTGTTTCAATTATTTAGCTTTATATGGTTTGAAATCAGAAAATATATATCTTCTAGCTTTGTTCTTTTTCAAGATCGTTTTGGGTATCTAGAGTCCATATTCCATTTTAGGATAGATTTTTTTCTGAAAAATAAATATATAAATATATGATAGTTTCACCTAAAAATAGAAAAAAAAATTCTCTGGTAAGAAAGAAAGCAAAAAGAAATATTGAAATGTTATCTTTAAGTCGTCAAAAGCTTGGTATCAGACAAATGAAACTTATGAGAGATTATCATTTTTAATTTTGGATAAATTGCTATAGTACTAGATGTCAACCACTAAGCCAAGCACGGGAGGGAGGGATGGGGAGAGAATGGGGTGGGGATCGGGTGGGGGCTGACTGGGCGATGTGCGCATGTATGTCTACAAAAGTTTGTATCCCACTATGATGTATGAATACAATGCACCAAAAAAAAACAAAAAAAACCAAATGGCAGCCGGGTGTGGTGGCGCACGCTTGTAACCCAGCATTCAGGAGGCTGAGACCTGGAGGATCACGGTTTGCGAACAGCCTCAGCTACTTAGAGAGGCCCTCTGCAACTCAGTGAGACCCAGTTTCAAAATAAAGAATAAAAAATAGGGCAGGGGGTGTAGCTCAGAGGTCAAATGCCCTGGGATCCATCCCCAGACCCGAAAAAAAAATGTAATATAGATAAATATGGATATGAATATAGATGTTGACATGGATATTTTTACCTATTTAGTTTTAGTATGCTATATGTTATATGCATAATTTATGACCATAATTTTAGGTATTTAATTTATATGTGTAGCTTAATTACACTTGATTTATAAACAGTATCTATCCTTTATATGTCTAGCTTACATATATAATTCATAAAGGCATTTATCTTAAAAAATACAGAAAATCAACAAAACCAAAACTAGTTTTTTGAAAAAAAAATAGATAAACTACTAGCCAACCTAACCAAAAGAAAGAGATAATCAACCTAATTTATTAAAATAAGAAATGAAAAAGGAGATATAACCACCAAGAGCATGAAAATCTTTAGGATTATTAGAATCTACTTTGAAACAATATTCCACAAAGTGGAAAATCTAGATGAAATTGACAACTTTCTAGATAAGTACAACCTTCCTAAATGGAGTCAATAAGATATAGAAAATTTAAACTGACCAAGAGCAATCAAAGAGATTGAAGCAGCAATAAAGAGCCTATTATCAAACAAAAACAAAAATTCTCAAGTGAATTGTATAAAATCTTTATAAAAGAGCTAATCCCAATATTCCTCAACATATTCCATGAAATAGAAAAAATCAGAACTCTTCCAAATATATTCTATGAAGCCAACATCTTATTAATTGCAAAACCAAATAAAGACAGATCAAGAGAAGAAAACTATAGGCCCATATTGTTAATGAACTTAGAGATAAAACTGCTAAACAGAAGACTAGCAATGTGCATTCATATCAAAGTCAACCACGAAGCCAAACATGAGAAGGAGGGAGGCGGGAGAGAATGAGGAAGGAATTGCGGAAGGGCTAAATGAGGGATGAGTGAATGTTTGCCTCTAACATCCTGTACTCCATTAAGATGTATGACTGCAGTGCACCAATATTTTTTAAATAACTACATCAAGAAAATCATACACCATGATGAAATATGAAAAACAATCCATGCAATTTACCACATAAACAGAACCAAAGACAAAGATTACATGATCATTTCAATAGGTGCTGAAAAAGCATTCAAGAAAATCCAATACCCATTCATGCTAAAAGCACTACAGATAATCAAAATGAAAGAAACATATATCAATATCATAAAGGCAATATACAATATGCCCACAGCCAACATCATATTAAATGAGGAAAAACTGGGAGAATTCTCCCTAAAAACAGGAAGACAAGGATGTCCATTATCAACACTTCTTTTCAATATAGTACTTAAGACTCTAGCCAGAGCAATAAGGCAAGAGAAGAAATCAAAGTTGTACAAATATAAAAACTAAAATTATCCCTATTTGCAGATGACATGATACTATAGTTAAAAGACCCAACAAACTCAACCAAAAGGCTTATAGATCTGATCAACAAATTCAGCAAAATGTCTGGATACAATATCAATATTTTTTTAATTAGAAGCTTTTCTGTATGTCAACCATAAATCCACCAAAAAAGAAATTTAGAAAACACTTCCACTCAGGACATCCCCCCCAAAAATAAAATACTTAGGAATAAATATAACCCATGAGATAAAAGAACTCTACAAGAAAAAGTATAAAACATTGAAAAAAGAAACCATAAAAGACATTAGAAGATGGAAAGACCTTCCATGTTCTTGGATAGGCAGAACAAATATCATCAAACTGGCCA
This sequence comes from Muscardinus avellanarius, assembly GCF_963383645.1. Classification (NCBI taxonomy): domain Eukaryota; kingdom Metazoa; phylum Chordata; class Mammalia; order Rodentia; family Gliridae; genus Muscardinus; species Muscardinus avellanarius. The sequence continues at coordinate 16,786,907 of NC_137806.1, forward strand.
TATTTCCAAAAGTGTTCTATGGATTCAGTGCAATATCCATTAAGTTACCAAGGTTTTTCCTCAAACACATAGAAAAATCAGTCCTTGAATTCATATGGAACACAAAACCTCAAAATAGCCAAAGTAGTTCTCAGCAACTACCTGACTTCAAACTACACTACAAAGCCATAGTAATAAAAACAGCATGGTGCTGGCACAAAACCCCAGCCCTTTCTATTTTTATTTTTTAAACAGATTCTCACTAAGTTGCTGAAGTTGTCCTGGACACTGCTATCCTCCCGTCTCAACCTCTCAAGTACTGGGAGTACAGGCCTGAGCCACTGCACTGACCTTCCTTTCCTTAACACATTTACATAAGAACACTTGGAGTTGTAAATTCTTCTTGCACCACTGATATGTAACTCTTTTTTAACCTCTTCCAAATTTTACAAGCCAGGAACATCTTTTTGAAAGACTTGAAGACATCCCTTTGAAATGTAAGCATCAATAAAGATAGCACCTCTATTCCAGTTTTGTGGGAAGGTAGGGGCCTAACTTTCACAGCTACAAATTATCATCAAATGGAGACAGCCTAATCATATGGAGCAGCTTTTTCTCTAATATCCTCTAGTATTTTTGCATTAGTTCAGCCCCTACCAAGTGCTCTGTGCTTATATATCTCTATCATTCTGGACTTTGTTATGATGCATGATTAAAATAAAAATTTTAAAAATATATAAAAATACAGTAAGACCACAGAAAGAAAGAAAGAAAGAAAGAAAGAAAGAAAGAAGGAAAACCCCTCCCCTAACCTTTAACTCTGTTTCAAAATAAAAAGGGCTGAGGATGTAGCTCAGAGGTAGAATGCTCCTGGGTTCAATCCTTGGTACAAAACAACAACAACAACAACTTCTTTGCTTGTTGAATTGTCCAGCAAAAATTTTGTTTGATAACACCTATACACCAAGTGTTTTCCTTGTTGCTTACACTAATCCTGGCTGAACACAAGAGGATTATTATCTGATTTTAGGTTACTTTTGCTGTGATTCTGACCTTGATATGAATGAGCTTTCACCTAGATCAGGAGCTCTGACTAAATCCTCACTTCTCTTGAAACATCCCAGTTCTTATGATTGGATTTGTAGTGATTTAAAACACAACACAAATTTGTTATCGTGTAGTTCTGGAGGTCAGAAATCCCAGTTTTATTGTGCTAATACCAAAGTGTCAACAAGACTGTGTTCTTCTTGAAGATTCTAGTAAAGAATCTGTTTATCTTTTACAGCTTCTAGAGGTCACCTACATTACTCAGTTCATGGCCTACTTCATCTTCAAAGCCAGAAACGCATCATTTCTCTCCTCTCTAACTTCTGTTTCTGTCCATACATCTTCTCTCTCTTTTCTTGACTCTTCTCTTTTGCCACATTCTTATAATGACTGTTGTGACGTGGAGTCTACCTAGATTGTCTAGGATATGGTCCCCATACACAGATTCTTTGTTGTTGTTGTGTATGAGTAATTTTTAATACTTTTATTGGTGCTAAGATTACTTTATTGCAGTCTTTCAGTTTTACATCATAATGTAGCAAACAGTGATAGCAACGTGGTGACTTTCCCACTGGTTCCCTCCCCGTTCTCCCTGTAGGTGATCCTGAGATTGGCACTGGTATTCTCACATATGCACCTAATGTCAATGAAAGGGTTTCCTTCATCAATTCTCCATCTCTCGCTCCACTGGAGTTTCCCCTCTATTTCAAAAGTCCTTCTAGTATCCCAATTACTCCCTAGCTTCTGCACAAGTGAAAAAAAAAAAAAAATGGCTTCGCTTTCTGTGACTGGCTAAACTCACTTAACATGATGTTCTCCAGGTCAATCCATTTTTCTGAAAACAACATGATTTTGCTCTTCTTTATTGATGAGTATAATTCTATTGTGTGTGTATCACATAATTTTGTAGTCCATTCATCTGTTGATGGACACCTAGGTTGGTGTCATAATTTGTCTATTGTGATTTGTGTTACCATAAACGTGTATATGCATGTGTTATTCTAATTTAAGTTCCTTTGGAAAGCTGGTAAGATATCTCAGAGTGGTATAAAGAGTCTTAACTTCAGCCTAGTATGGTGGCACATGTTTGTAATCCTAGCACTCGAGAGGCTGAGACAGGAAGATCACAGGTTCGGGGCTAGTCTGAGGTACTTAGTGAGGCTCTCCACAACTTAGTGAGACCCATTTTCAAATTAAAAAATAGAAAATAGGACTGGGGGTGTAGCTCAGAGGTAGAATGCCCCTGTCTTTAAACCTCTGTACCACAAAAAAGGGAAGGAAGAATGGGAGGAAGGAAGGAAGAAAGAAAGGAAGATTTTAATAGAAAGGTGTTTTCAACTACCAAAAAATGGTTTCTTTTTTCATGTTGCTAACAAAACTGGTAGGAAAAAATAGTCTGATCCTATGTTCTTCCTCCTGCCGTTTCCTTCTTTCAACATGAAATCTGATTCTAGTAGGCAGGGTAGAGGGTGGTGGACAGATCAAACTGAGTGATGATAAACTATAAATTCTAGTTCTTAGATGTGACTCTTCCTTTTATAACAAGGAACCAGAAAGGTTACTCTCTGTTTTGACTCTCATGGAGCTGAAATATAAGTGTGACTGGTGCATTAATATTGTGATTGGAATGTATATCAATTCTAGTCTTACTCTTAAAAAATTATGGTCTAAAATAAAGGTAATATAAAAGACATGCCTAATATGTTCTAAAATTTAAGAATAATAATTTGAATTATTTTGAAATACTTTTCTTTATAACATATCATTTAAATACATCTCCCATAGTAATAAAAATATATGTTAAAAACAGAAAAAGTTATAAAATAGGCTTATTTCTCACATTTCTTTGTCAAATATTGGCTGAATTCTGCTAAACGTAGATTTTTTTTGACAGCTGAACACATTCTTTCCTAAAGAAATTTTAACATATCTTAGAGATAATCAGTAGTTTTCAAAAGCTAGTATAGTAGTTGCAGCTGAATGCATTTAGCAGATTACTTGTTCCAAGTCATTTCTGGAAACAAACACACCATAAAGTCAAAGGACTTATAACCAGTGTGGGTCACTGGGAACTTTAGAATCTGAGAAAAGAAGTATTCCCACCAGTCCTAATAGGAAGATGAAAAATAGGATACTCAAAAAAAGTTTGCCTACATGCATTTTAAAATTCCTCATGTCAAAAGAAACCTCGTCTGCCTTTAATATAAACAGGGGATGAAATTAAATGCAAAAGAGTCTGCTAATGCAAGATTGAGATTCTCTGAGGAACATCAATTTCCCACATTCCACACATTCTGAATATTAAGGCATCGCGTATAAGGGACTATCTAGTTCTGAAAAACATACTATTTGAAATATAATGGACACAAATGAAAGGGATGACAGCAAGTCTCACTCTTTTAGTATACATGACCACAATGGCATGAACTCTTGATTATTCAGTGTCTAATCAGTGAGAGTTAATGTGATCCTCATCTTCTGCTCCCCACCCCTTTATCATCCCTTCCACTGAAGGACTTTCAAGCTCAGGAAGAAGTTAATGAGTGCAGGTGAGTTGGTTTCCAATTCATTGCTCAGTTAGTGGCTTGGGAGATGTTGATACAGGGCCAGATTGAAATTGTCATCAATCAGTAAGCATTACGCATATCATGTCCTTTGAGTAGCTTACCAGGATGATGGGAGTCTTATACTTTATCTTTTGAAAGCTATAATCTAGAAGTTTTCCTCTCTTAGGTCTGTAAATGACCAGCAAAGATGATATCCTCTAAAACCATTTGATTTTTCGAATACTCATATCCATGTTTTTAATTCCAAAGAGGTTATATACATTGGAAATAAGATAGAGACAAACTCAGGGGAAATAAGACAGAGCCAAACCACAGGTGGATGTCCTATGAAGTAATCGATACATTCTGGGTTTACCACTCTTCCCAGATTCTTGAGAAAAATACAGGGAATTTGCAATAAAGGTGCTATTAATACCAATAGCAACACTTTGTATTTATACAGATGCTCTTTTTTTCTGAAACTTCAGAGTGCTTTATAAACAGTATCTCATTAATCTTCACAACTTCCTTATATGGGAGGAGGCTTCAGGTATCATTACTCACATCTTTATCAACAAAGAAACAGTTGCCTGCCGAGTGGCTAAGAAACTTGTCCAAGGTCACAGAGGCAGTGACTGGCAAAGCCAAGAATAAAACTCAGGGCTTTGACCTTCTAGTTTAGTATTCTCTCCAGGAGGCCACTCTGAAGGAAGAACAGCTTCCAACATGCATATTCATAAATCTCCCAAGGAAAAAGAATTTACCATTCTTCAATATTTCCATGAGCCAAACTTTTATGCTAATTAATTGGTGATGGTTTGCTATATAACCCAATGGTAAGTACTGATGGGGAAACACTGGAATTGTATTAAGACAGCACACAGATTTCAGTCTCTAAGCCTCATTAATCATCTCGATTACCAGCAGTTGAGTGCACACAACTCATTAGGTTAACCAGGTGAAAGAGAGCTGAGGAGCAGGCAGTGGCCACACAGAATGGGAAGATTCTCAGTGTGAAATGATTAAACTCTCAGTTTCCCGCCCCCCAGAATCATGCAGACAATGCACATTAGGATAAATTGGATACATTGTTGGCTCAATAAATTTTTTATTATCTATTATATGCTAGGCATATGCTAGGGGCTATGCACCTATCCGCAGGTAGCTTATGGTCTAAAGGAAAACAAGGAAATGGATGCCTACTGTGTCATAGGAGAGGAGGCATTTCCTAACAAGCCCTACCTCTCCTAGCAAAGGCCAGACCAAACCCAATTCCTGAATCTTTTGCTTAACCTTAATACGGTATTCAATTCACAGATGACATCTCCTTTTACTTCCAATTCTCTATGCATGGAATCTCACTTTGCTTTAATGGGGAAAATCATGAAGGTCCCCATCATCAGATATTAACTTCAGCTCTTCAAGAGGCTCCCCTCACCTTGCCAACTGGGGTTTATCCTTGTTCATTTCAATCATAAAACCCTCTTCATTTCCTTTATACCTTTCATTTCATTTGTGCTGTGTGTTAACTACCTTAGAACCCATCCCCCTCTCTGAACTGTAAGCTCCTATAGAAAGCAATTGCCCGAGTGAGTGTGCACTGGTGACCCCCTGTTCGTGGGTCAATATGGGTCGACGACTATGCCTGGGTCAGTATTCTCTATTGCGCAACATTCCTGGCCAACGCAGCTTCTGAGTCAATCTCGTCTTTATTGCACCGACGCCCCCCTGTTTTTCCAGAGGTATTTATACACAGCTACAAGTCAATCAACATTCTCGTGCTACCACCACCAGAATACAATAAAGACCAATACAAAACACACACATTACAGATAGGTCAATCAGTACCCTCCTGTCATCATCACCTGATCTTCTCTCAGACCTTTTTGAACTTTCCATAACCCCAAACATTGTTGACTCTGAGCAAAGGACAGTCAGCTGAGTCAGAGACACCAATCTAGGAGAAGGCCTTAATGGCTCCCAACAATAGGGTTAGCCAGAAAAACCAAATTTGCAGACCAAGCCTCCTATTGTATATGCATATGTCCCTTGTATGTACAGTCTGGTCTCCTAGTGAAAAGGCCACACAACCGCTCTGTGATGTGCCTGAATGTACACTGGAATTCCACACAGGAGGCTATCTGCCTCTCCTTGGTTGGTAGTTTGATAATGTTAAATAACTATCAAGAAGCCCTTTGTCTTTATCTCTGACACTGGTTGGCATTCTCTTAAAGCAATCCACAATTTCTGCCAAAATATGTTCAGGAAATATGAGCTGCTGCAGCTTGTGACCCCTTTAGATAACCACAAACCGAATCACAGAATACAGCTCAGCTGAGTAATAAAATATAATCAGATTGTCAGGCAGCATCAGACGGGGCCACCCTCAGACAGATCTTCTTTTAACCCAGTTTAACAAGTTGCTCCCCAGAAGTTATTTATTCCACCTGTCAACATTCCTATTGTGGAAATGACAGCCATCAAATCTCTTTTAGGTCCTAATTCTATTCTTTCCTTTTCTGCCTCAGGAAGTGGAAAGCCTCGTATAACTGATACTCCTTTTTAGTCACCTAAGTGATTTATCTGATATTGAACATTTGTTTGAAAGAACAGCTATCAGTGTATAAAAAAGTGTAACATCCCTATCATTAACCATGTAGTAAATTCAAAATAAATGATCTGCAACTAAAATTACTTGGGAATCTTTAAAGGCCTGGATTAGTGCAGGTAGCTGTCCATCCAGCAGTGATCTGCCATCCCACTCTGAGATGCATAATGCACTGTCAGTTCTCACTGCAGCACCACAAGATTCAGACTGATTGAAATTCATATTTCAGTCACAATATCCTTTTTATCCAAGGCTTGGTGCTAATAGGGGTAAGTAAAGGCAGTGGTTTTGGGGAGACAACCTTCGATTTGAAGCTTCCTAGTACTTAGTAGCAACAATAAAAAGTTTAAAAAGATAATAAATCATAGAAAATCATTAGTTGATCAGCAAAGTTCCTCAGCAGATCCCACTTTAAAATCAATCAATTACCTTTTACAATTTGGCTTGCCTTTTTATAAAGATAGCCAACTGAAGATCTCAGTAATTCCAAGGAGAATAATAATAAATACAACTAAATCTGTCATATTTAAGCAGTTGAAAACCAAAGATGATAAAAGCCTGTTATGCAGTAACAAAATATTTAATTCAGAGAATAAGGTTGACAGCAGATTTCTCAGAAGAAATAGAAGCCAGAAGAGAATAGATTATCTTTAAAGCTCTGAAAAGAAAGAGAGGAAGAAACTATTACCCTAGAATTTTATGTAAAGAGAAAACACCCTTTACAAATGAAAAAAAAAAACATAAGATATTTTAAAGCCAAATGCAAAGCAAACCAGAATTTGTCACTCAGAAAACCACATTATGAATAGATGGAAATGGAAAAGAAAAAACACAGAGTACTAGAAAGAAATGTGAATGAATATGAAAGATCTCTCTTCGAATTTTTGAAAGTCAATCGACAAATATAAAACTAATATATTATGGAGTTTTAAGGATAAGCAGAAATAAAATATAGGTCAATAATTTCATAAAGGATTGGTGGGAGATCTTGGGAAATACAAAGTTATAGAAGTATTATATTATCAAATTATATAACATAATTCAAGGTAGACTATGATAAACTGAATGTGCATGTTGTATCTATGGAATAACCACCCCAAATACAAAGGTATGCACTCAATATAAGAGGTAAAATGGAAAACTACAAAAGGAACCATCAAATACTCAGGTTTTGAGCAGTTTGGTCTTGATATGTGTTTTGTTGTTGTTGTTGGTTTTTTTGGTTTTGTTTTTTGGTGGTACTGGGGTTCCTGGAAACCCTTCTCTGGGCTACACTCCCAGACCTATTTTATATTTTTATTTGGAAACAGGGTCTCTTAAGCCAGCACAGCTGGCTTCGAACCTACTCGATCCTCCTGTCTTCGCCTCCCAAGCGGGGGTATTACAAACATGCACCTCCACGCCTGGCTTGATATGTGTTTTTGTTTTCCTAATTTATCCTTCTTGGGGTTCCCTGAACTTTTAAAATTTTTGAGTTGCTATCTTTCATCAGCTTTGTAATTTTTAAAACAATTACTTTTACTAATGTTGTACCATTCATTACTTTCCTTCTAATTCTCCAGTACATATGTTTTAAATCTCTATTGTTCTGTTTTCCTTTTTCTCTTTGTAATTTCTACATTTTCTATTAATCTACCTTCAGGTTCACTCATTCTGTTTTCTACTATTTTGGTCAAAGGTAATCCAATTCTGATTTGTCGACTCCTATCCTTCTGGTTCTTTCTTTCTCTCTTTCTTTCTTTCTTTCTTTCTTTCTTTCTTTCTTTCTTTTTTTCTTTCTTTCTGTCTTTCTTTGCAGTACTGAGGATGAAACTCAGGGGCATTGTATCTCCAAGAAACACCCCCAGTCCTATTTTTTATTCTTTATTTTGAAACAGGGTCTCACTGAGTTGCAAAGGGCTTCACTAAGGTCCTTGGCTTTTGATGGAAAATGTGTTTTCTCTCTTTAGCTCTAAAATATTGCACAAGACTCAGTTCTTTTCCTTGGAAATGTTAGGATCAACTCTTTAGTCCCTATCCTATAGCTTTAGATTATTTCAAATGTTTTAGGGAGAAATTGCCCGTGTACTTGTGGCAATCTTTCTTTTTCTACCTAGACTTATTTCTTATGTAGTGTAGGAGATCTTACTCTGCCATCTGTACAAATGTTCTTGTTGTTCCCCCAGTATATTGTGTGATCTTATTTTATTATAACAGAATACATGAGACTGGACAATTTATAAAGGATAGAGGTTTATTTTGACTGACATGTCTGGAGGCTGGGTCATACAATGGCCACAATTGGTGAGAATCTCATATTTCTTCAGCTCATGACAGAAAACAGAAGGGTGAGAAGCACCTTCAGTTTAAACAACCTGATTTTACAGTAACTAATACAATTCCATAAGGGCAAGAATTTACTCAGGCAAGACAGCCATTAATTAATTGGTTCTAGTCAGTATTCTCAGAGCCTGACGATGGAACTTCAAGAAAAGATTTATTTTCTTAAGGTTTCAGGTTCAGTCCACATGAGGCTGGGGATGGAGGACTTTAGAGCATGGTGGGGGAGGCATAGAGATGGAGAGAGAGCACATGGGCTCTGCTCCTCACATCACAGAAGCCAGAAGAAAGAGAGAGAGCAGGAGGAGGAAACATACAGAATCCCCAGAGATCTACCCCTAGGGACCCCTCCAGCCACACTCTACCAACCTACTGCCTACCACTCAGGTAAATCTGTTTTAATAGCTTTATCCACTGCTGGGATTATGCCTCTCATGACTCATTTACATCAGATTCAAACGCCAATTTATGAGCTCTTCAAGGGACCATTTTATATCTAACATAACATCATTCACAAAGGCTCATCTACTATGCAATATAATCTTTTATGAAGTTTAGTTTGTTTTTTGTTTTTGGTTTTGTTTTTTGAAGGTCTGGAGATGGAACCCAGGGGCATTTGACCTCCAAGATACACCCCTGCCCTATTTTTTATTCTTTATTTTGAAACAGAGTGTCACTAAGTTTAGTGAGTTATTTTTGAAGGGCTCTGTAATTATGCACTGTATGAGGTCTAGAAATAGGCTAAAGGGTCATCATAAGTGATTCATGCCACACTTATGATCAAATAACAGTGAAATTGTGTATTATCATACCAAATACCAGGTGTGGTGATACACACCCATAATCCCAGTACTAGGGAGGTTGAAAGAAGAAAACAAAGTTTCAAGGCCAGTCTCTGGAATTTACTAAGGCCCTCAGCAACTTAGACTCTCTTTCAAAATAAAAAATAAACTGCACATGGTGCTGCACACATTATTTTTTATTTATTTTTTGGTACTGGGGTTCCTGGAAGCCCTTCTACCTCCGGGCTACACTCCCAGACCTATTTTTACATTTTTATTTGGAAACAGGGTCTCCTAAGCCAGCGCACCCGGCTGGCTTCGAACCTGCGCAATCCTCCTGTCTCCGCCTCCCAAGCGCGGGGATTACAAACGTGTGCCACCACGCCCAGCCACACATTTAATCCCAGCATTTGGGAGGCTGAAACAGGAGGATCACAGTTCACAGACAGCATCAGCTACTTAGCGAGGCTCTTTGCAACTCAGTGAGACCCTGTTGCAAAAAATAAAGAATAAAAAAAGGGCTGGGGGTGTAGCTCGGAGATAGAATGTCCCTGGGTTCTATCCCCAGTACAGCAAAAAGAAATAAGCAAACAATAAACAAACAAACAAATAAATAAGGCTGAGGGTGTAGCTCAGAGGTAGAATTCCCCTAGGTTCAATTTCCAATCTCAGAAAAACAAAAACAAAACAAAACAAAAACAAACTAAAAAAACACACCAAGTAATTCCCCGGTGTATTTCCTTTCAATTTTATGCAGGTATTTATCTGTAACTTAAATAAATGTATGTTGGACAATTTTCAAGGATGTAACCATACATGTTCTCTCCCCTGTGGCACTATCCATAGCTCCCTTGTTTAGGGTCTGCCTCTAGGCTGAGCTGCTCCAAAGTTACTGGATTCCAATTACATTTGCAATCCCTCCTACCGGAATTCACGGCCCAGAGTGACCTGCCTAGTGAGGGCAAGTGCTTCTCTCACCAGTATGTTCCATGGGGATATTTGGAAGTACATGGGAGAAAATAGAGAATCTGGAACATGTGACACTTGCAATTCTGGGATAAATCCTATTTGATTATATGGGATTATTCTTTAATATATAATATAGTTGGATTTCAGCTTCTTGTGTTATTTAGGATTTTAACTGCCACTTTCATAAATGAGATTAGTCAAGCTTCTTTCCTGTGCTTGGTTGGGTTATGAATAGCTCCATCTTATTTTTTTGCATTCTGTCATGTAAAATTACAAGTTTAATTTGAAAGAAATAATTTATTATACCAACTGGGAAAACTATGTTTTAGAGAAAATTCTTTGACAAATTTTAAGTTTTGTTTGACTTTTTTATTTATTGAATAAAATTTTGGTACTCTTATGTTTTCTAAAAAACAAATTGTCAATTGTTTCAAATAGGTCTAAACCACCCCCATAAATAGTATTCTCCTATGATTTTAATTCCCTATGTATTCACTCTCAATCTGTTTACATTACTCTATTTTAGATTCACTACCAGTGTGTCTCTACATTTTTAGGATATAGCCTCTTCATTTATATATCATAATGGCTTTTTTTTCTAGTTCTACTTTATTATTTAATTTCTCATTATACAATAGTGGCTGTGGTCTTCTTTCTCAGATCTTAAATTGTTCCTTTATTTATGTTTAGTAATAAAAATTTATTTATTTATTTATTTGTTTTATTATTTTTTGCGAGTCTAGAGATCGAACACAGGGGCATCCAACCTCCAAGCTACACCCCCTGCCATATCTTATATTCTTTACTTTGAAACAGAGTCTCACTAAGTTTCAGAAGGCCTCACTAAGTAGCTGAGGCTGTCCGCAAACCGCAATCCTCCAGTCTCAGCCTTCCAAATGCTGGGATTACAAGCATGTGCCACCATGCACAGCTAAAAATGTAAATACATAAATTTTCTTGCATGTAGTTTAGAAATATTTTACGATTCTTACAGTATTTATTATGAATAAACATATGGTGCTTGCTAAGTTAGCATAAGCAACCACTAATCTCCTCTTATCTACCACCTTGGTTTGGTTATTTCCCTTCCCTTTGTACTATTATTGAAGTTAACGAATCCCCATTTGGGGTAAAGACTAGGAGAAGTTTTTATAGTGTGTTCTGTGTCAATATAATAAAATTTATACAAGTATATAAATCACACTTTTATGGGTACAGCTTCAAGCTATTCTCATTTTTAATTTGCATTAAGTTGAGTATGGTATTCTTTTATTATCTTTTTAGTGACAATGAGTTTGTAGTAATAGTATCTTTCCTGATACTGGTAATCTCTCTATCAATCTTGCTAGATGTTTATCAATTATATTTATTTTTCTAAACAGCTTTTGGTATAAGTTTTTCTCTATTATTTCTCTGCTTTTAAGTTCATTTATTTCTTGACCTTATTATTTCCATCCTTCTGCTTCTCAAAGGTTTATTTTTATTACAATTGCTAAATATTTAAATTAAGATTATTAATTTGAGACCTTCGTTCTTTTCTTATATAAGCATTTAATGCTACAAATTCCCCTCTAAAGGCTACCTTAGCTGCATCGCACTTATTTTGATTTGTTGTACTTTCATTTTAATTCAGTTCAGACTTGCTTACTGATCCAGGCTGTTAACAAGGACATTCCATTCAGATCAGGTCAGAAATCCAATATTCTTTTGCACTGCTCACCTCTTATAATCTCATTCTACTAACAGCCTTCTATCAGTGACTCTCTGGGAGGCCAAGATTAGTTAGATTTTATATTCAGTCTTCAGCCAAGGACTGTGGGGACACGACACAGGTTTCCATTCTACTCTCCACATTGCCTTCTGCTCTGTTCCCTGTCTTAGAGTTTTCAGAAACATAAGCTTCTCTGAACTCTGGAGACTTCTTCCTCAATGCAGCAAGACAGCCATGCAGGATTGCAATATCAGATCCCTGTGCCAGAGAACAATCTAGAAACTGTTCCCTGAGAGCTGAGTTTATCTTGGCTCACTGTGAAACAGGGATTGTTATACTTCCTGTTTTCCAGTGCCTGAAAATCATTGTCATATGTTTTGTTTGACTGTATGGTTGTTGATAGCAGCAAATTAATCTGATTCAAGTTTCCACATCAGCGTTCAAAGCAGAAGTTTTTTTTTCCTTATGAATTTTGTCGGGTAATACACTCATTTTATTTTCAAAATTGATCAAAGTTTTATATTTTATTTATTGATTATTTAACATAAAATTATGCTTTTATTTGAAATTATATGTATATGTTCTACATTATCCTCAAGTACATTTAAAGGCAAATCTTCCTGGTCCAAGTGCTGCCATTATAGAATGGGACACCACACTCGGCTTGAGAATTTTTAGTTTTAATTTTAGCAAGTGATTGGGAAGCCATCTTAACCACAGGTGTTAAGCAAGTGAAGGTTTGGGGATCTCAGATCACAGTTGATCATAAAACCTGCACATTAAGGTGATCATCCTACCATGCAACTAATCTTCCTTAGAACAATAAGGCAACTGTCCTTTACGTAACCACGTATCTCCAGTGCCTTTATATCAAAAGCCTTTAATTTTCACCTCTCAAACCTCACAATATTCTTTGCATCAAGACCAATACACACAGTGTGTGTGTATATGCCACACTATATAGTTATGTGCCACAATTATTAGGCAAATTACCCTCTAGAGACTTAAAAACAAAAACATCTAATACAAATAACAAAAAACACAAGATGACATTTAAAATATTACAATGATGTGTATTGATATGACAATTATTTATCATAAAAGCAAGTATAGTACAAGAAAACAAGAAAAAATACTTGGGTGGAAAAAGGAATTAATCATTCAAATTCAAGAACAAGATCTGTGAGTATATTAGGGAAAAACAAAATAAGTAAGAAATTGCAGAGATAAATGTGAGAAAACTGAGCATGTAGGCCATAGGCTAGCCACAGTGTCCTTTATTTCTAGTAGATAACAAAATAATACACTGCCAAGTAAGAAGCTATGAATCAGTTTATGAATAAATTGCCAAAGGTGGAAAATCTTAATCTCCATGCTCACCTCAAGAGCAGATATGAACAAGACAGGCAAGTCAACGCTGCTTTCAGAAAGTTCTTAGGTTGAAATGGATGTGACAGAGATATTTCCAGAAAAAAAAAAACTCAATTTATCAATTTAGTGGTTTTGCAGAATTTTGCCACTCTTACTGAGAAAAGAATTGTCCCCTGTTCCCATTTCATTTCTTGTGATGCTGATGTGTTGGTTTTATTTTTGGGTCTCATAATTTAAAGACTGACACTCTGTGCAACCAAGAAAATTCATTCCCTCCTGATTTCTACCGCTTCACTGAGCTTTCTACAATAACATATAAATAAAGCATTTATTGTATATATATTTTAAAAAATCTATACCATCTTCCTAACAGTTCCTCATTAGCAAAGACAAGCCATGGTTTGGATATTAATTTTCCTATATCTTGGAGTGAATCAATGCTGTCCCACTTCTTGTTACTATTATTTATGACCTTCCAAAGTATAGACTCTTGAAAATTAAAACCACAGAAACAAAACTTGCCAGATGGAAAACAAGGATTCCTATGATAAAATTGTTGGATTTCCCTGACTTACAAAGTTATCAAATATTTTATTTAATTTTATTATCATTACTTACTATTTTCACAGGAATAATAATTTTAGCTGTCAATTGAGTTAAAAAAAAAAACCATGAATTCTGAGACAGAAAGATCTCTGATTCTAGACCAACTTCAGTAACTTAATGAGATCCTCAGTAACTTAGCGAGACCTTGTTTCAAAATAAAAAATAAAATAGGGTTGAGGAATGGGGCATGATAGCACATGCCTATAATTCTAGTATTAGGAAGCTAAGAAAGGAGAATTGCAAGTTCAAAGCCAGCTTCAGCAATTAAGTGAGGCTCTTAGCAACTTACTGAGACCCTATAAAATAGAGCTGGTGTTATAACTCAGAGGTAAATCTTCAGAAACACACACACACACACACACACACACACACACACGGCTGCGTGTGCCGCTTATTATTTGTGGCTGAGTTGAACTGATAACAATTTTTAAAATTTATTTAAAAAGTTTTGTGGTCTAACATATGGTCTCCCCTGGAGGATGATACAGATGTCCTTGAGAAGAGCACGTATTCCTCTGTTGTTGGCGGGTGTTCTGCATATGTCTATTAGGTCCAACGGTCTTATACTGTTGCTCATATCTTCTGTTTTCTTACTGGTCATCTGCCTGGTTTGTCCATCTATTATTGGAAGTTGCAATTTCCAAATATCATTGTAGAAATGTCTGTTTTCCCTTCAATTGTACCAAAGTTTTCCTTGGGGCTCTGTTTTGCTGATGCACATATTTTCATAAGTATTGTGTCTTCCTAATGAACTGACACTTTTATCAATATTATAATGTCTTTTTGGTTGAAAGTCTATTTTGGATACATATATAGCCACCCACATCTTTTTATTATTTACATGGGATATCTCCTTTCATACTTATGCTTTTAAACTCTTGGTGTTCTCATATTCAAAACATATCTTTTGAAGGCAGCATATAGTTGAATCACTTTCTAAAAAATTTATTTTGCTATTCATTAGCTTTTGATTGGATAGTTTAATTCATTTATATGTGCTTTAAGAAGAGATTAACTTCTGGCATTTTTTTCTATTTTTTTTCTACATCCCTGGTAGCATTCTTCTTCTTCCTTTTCATTGTTACTGCTATTTTGTATTTAATTGAGTTTTTTGTTCAATATGTCATGGCCCCCTATTTCCTTTTGTATATATCCTGTAGATATATTCTTGATAGTTACCACAGGGATTATATATAATATCTTAAAGTTATATAAATCTAATTTTAACTGATACTGACTTAATTTCAATCACATATATTAAAACATACGTTTATACAATTTTGTTTTTCTTGTGTTATTGGCTTCTCAAATTATATCTTCATATATTGTGTGCCCCAAACAGATTTATAATGATTTTTTTTTCAAGTCAGGTAGAAAACGACAACAAAAAAATGGTTTTGCAAACCTAAACTTACACAAATACTGGCGTTTATATTTGCATTTGTTTCTCCATTTACCAGAAACCTTTAAATCCTCATTTAGTTATGAGTTTCTGTGTAGCATCCACATTCATTTTAGCCAAAAGAAAGTCCTGGAGCATCTCTTGTAGAACTAGTCTAGTTGGGACTAATCCCTTCACCTTTTGTGGGAATTTCTCAACTTCTCCCACATTTTAGGGATAACTTTGCCAAATATATAATTATTGGTTGTTGGTCGACAGGCTTCTTTTTTCTTTCAAAAGTTTGTCATTTCCTTGCCTTCTGGTCTCCAAGGTTTTTGATGAGAACTCAGCTGATGCTCCTGTTGCGAATTTCTGCACGTACTGATTGCTTCTGCAGCTTTCAACATTCTTTGTCATTGGCTTTTGAAAGTTCTGTTATGATGTTCTCAGTGTGGGCCTCGCCAGGCTTGCGTGTGACCTTGGAATCTCCTTGATAACATATGTGTCTCCTTTTGAATGTCTTAATTTTCCACCCAGCCTTCTTATTGGCATCTCAGATGGTCGACTGTCATCTTCACCCATGATTTCTTGATCCAGGTGCCTGTGGATTAATATTTCTTCATTTTGCTTTTGTGAGAATTCCTACCACTTATCCTACCTTATTTCTGGGTCAGGTGGGCAGAGAATAATGTCATATGCAAGCCCTTCGGATCTCCCCTCAGACAAGTTAGAGTGGAACCACACAGCAATTCACAGTAAGTTCTGCTCTGCTCCCTGGAAGAGGAGAGCTGAGAACTGAGCTACTGCTGCCTCCAGACCATGTGTGACACTGTTCCAGGAGAACTCCTTAATTTTGATAAACTGTTCTTATTTGATAAGGAACTTTCTTATTTTCTTCCTTTACTCACCTCTTGTCCCACTTTTTTTTTTTTTTGGTGGTACTGGGGTTCCTGGAAACCCTTCTACCTCCGGGTTACACTCCCAGACCTATTATATATATATATATATATATATATATATATATATATATATATATATATTTTTTTTTTTTTTAATTTGGAAACAGGGTCTCTTAAGCCAGCAAGGCTGGCTTCGAACCAGCGTGATCCTCCTGTCTCCGCCTCCCAAGCGCGAGGATTACAAGCATGAGCCACCACACCCAGCTATTTTTTATTTTCATTACTGCATTGTAACATACTAAAAAATAGAGTGATAGGAATACATATCATACCACACTTGGTGTGTTTCCCTCTGGATTTCACCTTACCCAATTTCTCTCTAGCTTCCACATATGAGAGAAAAATAGAAATATTTGCTTTCTGAGATTAGCTAATCTCACTTAGCATGATATTCTCAGCCCTTCTTTCCTGACAGAACTGGAAAATCCCCAGGACTAGTGTTTGGATTCCCCCTTTTCTCCACTTACTTCTTGTTTTCGTTGCACTCATCTCCATGGCGATGCATCCTGAGCGTAGGGTTGGAGTTGAGACTTTTCTCTTTCAAATCCCAAAGTCACATCCAGTTGAGAACTGGACCGCCCCGCTTGTATGTCTGTGACATCGCAAAGCCTGTTCTTCCAAAATAGAACTGATCTTTCCCTTCAAATCCGTTCCTCTTGAGGACTTCCCCATTTCTGCTGATTACAAACTTCTACTTTCTCAGAGCAAAAGACCTGGAATCATTCATCACTATTCTTCTCTCACTTTTCACCTATAAATTGCCACCAAATTTTTGTATCTACCTACAAGTTAACCAGGACCTACTTTCACCACATCCTCTCTATCACTGTTTCAGAAGCCCTTACTATCACTCACCCTGACTTAACTTAAAAAGAGTGCCTGCTTGTACCATTGCTCCTCTGGAATTTAATCTCAGCACAGGAACCAGTATAATTGGTTTTAAATGAAGTTCAGGCCATGACACTGCTTGAAACTCTGCAGTAAGTCCCATTTTACTCCCAACAATAGCCAGTATTTTCACAATAGCCTGTGAGTACTTCTCAAAGTACTAACTGAATCATACTTGCATCAGAGTCCCTGGCAGTGAGTGAGTTGTGCTAGTTACAACTCAGAAGTCTACACCTCATCCCCAGACCTTCAGGATGGTGACCTCTGGGAGCGAGCCTCCTGGTGCTCACTGAGATCTGGTCACCACCAGTGGATAAGATGCATGTGCTGTTCCCAGGGGCTCATCCTTCCTTCCTTCTCAGAACTTGCTCCTAAAATGACGGTCATGATCATGATACTGATTCTTCTTTGTCATTTCCTTCCTTCCTTCCTTCCTTCCTTCCTTCCTTCCTTCCTTCCTTCCTTCCTTCCTTCCTTCCTTCCTTCCCTCCTTTCTTTCTTTTTCATCTTCCTCCTCCTCCTTCTCCCAGTCCTTCTTATCCTAATTCTGTTGTCGATAAAGTGGCATTCTTCATGTTTCTTGAAAACCCCACCACTGGGTGGGAGCTTTTGCAGTCACTGCCTCTTCTGCCTGGAATGTTTTCGTGGCTCACTTTCCCACTGCCCTCAGTTCTTACCCAAATATCATCTTAATAAAGCTTACTGGGACTCCTACACTCACTTCTTACCCTGCTTCTCATATTTCTGACTTCCCTTAATCTTTTTATTTTTTTCCTCTTTCCTATGGTGCATAAAACTTTCTGATATTCTGCATGTTACTAATTTGTCATGTATAATGATAGACAGGTCAGATCGGTTCCCTGAGAGAGCACCAGCCCTGAGAAAGCTCCAGCCCAAGGCCGAGAGCCCCAGCCCAAGGCCAAAGGCTCCAGCCCAAGGCCGAGCCTAGCTGCCCCATCTTTGCCCCCATACTCACTTTTGATTTCCTGGAAAGGTCCAAGAAGCCAAACAAACTGTCCTCATGGGATCCAGTTAGCCAACCGTGAAGTGCTAAAAGCCCGGGGTTCTTCTCTCTCTCTCTCTCTCTCTCTCTCTCTCTCTCTCTCTCTCTCTCTCTCTCTCTCTCTCTCTCCCTCCCTTCCCCCCTCTCTCACTGCTCCTCTCTCTGACAGCTTCTTCTCTCTGCTTCTTCTCTCTCTGCTTCTCCTCTCTCTGACTGCTTCTTCTTTCAACCCCCGCTGCCTAAATAAATCTCTTGGCTGTATGATTGTCTCGGGTGTAGATTTTTGCTCTTCGTATATTGTACAGGATTCATTTCATATGTTTTATTGGTGCGTTGTAATTACACATCATAATGAGGTCCAGAGTGATAGGCACACACACGTGCACACAGCACTTGGTGTGTTTCTTTCCAGATCCCACCTGCTCCTTCCCCTTTCCTACACATGGTGTTGAGATTCACATGGATAATTTCATATATATACATACCATGCTTTGAATTCACTTTTTATGATAAAGTATCAGCTCCACTAGTGCAGGGGTTCTCATTCCTTCAAAAATTCCAAGTCTCTAAGAATGCATTGCATTAGAGTATGCTTAATAAATATTTGTTGAAAGTGGTTTTCTGCAGAAATTGGTATCTGTGGAAGTACTTTGTGAATTTTGCCTTTATCTTTAACATTGTAAGACATTTAAATGCAAAAACTAACAAAGCACTAGAATTAAGAGAAAACATAAATAGGGAAAGACTTTACATGAAAATATCTTCAATGGATTTTTGTTTCTACTATGAAATATACACAGAATTTTTCAGAGGGGTTTTCATAAAAGCAAACACTTTCAAAGATTTTTTATATAATATTTAAAATACCCATCATCTCCTTCATTAGTAAATACTTGAAGTAGTATAAATTCTTTCTTTAAAGATGTAATTATGTGGAAAATGGCCATTTTAATTTTCTTTCTTTCTCATATTTTGTTGCTATTTAGTTTTCTCCCAAATATAATCCATAATCTTTTATTACTTATAATTAAAATGATATTAAATTCATCTAAAAATAAAATATAGCTTTTTATATTTTAATTTTTCCTTTTATTCAGAGTCAGTCTAGATACTTCAATTGAAATGATTGGATAAACAAAATAGAAAAGGGATATATTGTCATTTTTGAAACATTCTGAATATTTTCATAGGATGATTCAAGAACTGGTGTCTCTTGTTTTATAGAAGTGCGTAAAACCATAAGATTAAGTTTGTTTTCTATTACATAGTCTATCTTTTAGTCATCCACACAACTGTAAGCTTGAATGTGAGTGAGTTTTGACTGGCTCTGCTAGACACTCATTTCTCACCCCTACAGTTCTGAAGTGGAAACCACACAGTGTAGGAAGCATGGCGACTTATGAGAGGAAGGGGGTACAGAAATTATTTTACTAATTCAAGTCCCAGTGTTACAAATCCATAGACACTCAAAAATTTCTTTGCCATAAATATTAAGAATAGTGCTTATCATAATCTCTAGATATAACAGTAATAAACACTCCTTCCTACTGATTTCAAAAGGTATAATTTTTACTAGGTTAAAACTAGAAAAGAAAATTTGAAAGTAAAACAAATTCATTGAAAATAATCATTTTAAGATGATAAAATTCACTGTTTTGATTTTCATTGTTATATCTTAAAATTATCCTGGGCTATATTATTTTTATTTGTCCGTAGCCCATAGGATATATTATGAATTTTATAAACATTTTTTGATAGAAAAATGATTAAATATTTTTAGTTTAATTCCCCTTTGAAAATAGTCCCAATAATAATTGGCTATTTTCCTCTAGAGATCTGATAAATCAATAACTTGAGGTAAGCCCCTTAAGGTATTTATGCTAAACAAACAAGAGGTTTACTTAACGAAAGCAAAACTATTCAACCCATTAGTTTTGATCAATGGCTTTGTGGTCACTTTCATTAGACTGTTTAATTTGAACCACAATTAGATTTTATCCTTTTAAGAGATAAAGCAGATTCCCCAGCCATTAATTAAAGGGTCTGACTAAAGGTGGTTACAAGATGAATGTAACATACCTTCCACTGATAATCCAACTCAGCACAAAATAGTAGGCCTCTCTTTGGAGAAGCAACTCTAATAATGAAAACTGTTTTTTTTTTTTTTTTTTCCTAGAGGAGGTGGGCAGGAAATCATAAAATGCGCTCTG
Source organism: Muscardinus avellanarius (assembly GCF_963383645.1). NCBI lineage: Eukaryota > Metazoa > Chordata > Mammalia > Rodentia > Gliridae > Muscardinus > Muscardinus avellanarius. The sequence continues at coordinate 16,807,286 of NC_137806.1, forward strand.
GTGTGTGGTGATAGTTCTTTGAGCCTTGGGATTCCACACAGAATTACAAAATACATACTAACAAAATAAATCCATAGAGTGTGTGTGTGTGTGTGTGTGTGTGTGTGTGTGTGATGAAGGATTGAAACCAGAGGCATTCTACCTTTGAGTTATACTCCTAGACCTACTTTATTTTATATTTTTATTTTACTTTGAAATGGGATCTCATTAAGTTGCAGAGGTTCTTGATAACTTGCTGAGTCTGGCTGAGAAGTGATATTCTTCTGTCTTAGCCTCACAAAAACTGAAATCACAGACATGTACCACCACATCTGGCTCACAAATGCCACCCTTTTATAAAAATAAATATACACACATAAAATGTGTAAGTTGTCTGAAATTCGCATGGCATCTAAATAATGCTTTCCTGTCTCTTTATGAAAGTGATAAACCATCAGCTGTTAATTTCTTCAATTCTCAGTGGCGTGTTCATCTCCAAAGCAATGGCAGGAAAAAAAGAATGAAATGCTGTCACTGTACAACGTAGATGGAACCGGAGGTCATTATGTTAAGTGATAAAAGGCAGGTGCAAAAAGACAAGTACTGCATGATTTCACACATATGTAGAATCTAAAAGACCCAACCTCAGCAGGACACGATGGCATACACCTGTAATCCCAGCACTTTGGAGGCTGAGACAGGAGGATCACAGGTTCAAGGACAGCCTCAGCAATGTAGAGATACTCTCAGCAACCTAGCAAGACCTTATTTTAAAACAACAACAACAACAACAACAATGACAAAAATAGGGCTGGGGTGTGGCTCAGAGGTAGAATGCACCTGGGTTCAATCATCAGTACCACAAAAAATAAGTAAAAAATAAATAAAATAGCTGATCTCATTAGAATCTGAGAATAGAATGATGGTTTAGCAAAGGCTGGAGAGAGTGGAGGGATGAGAGGGGTATGCAGAAAGGCTGATGAGTGGGCACTAAGTTACGGTAAGACAGGAGTAAAAAGTTCTGGGGTGCCGTTACACAGTAGGATGACTACAGATAACAGTAAAGAACTGTCCATTTCAAAAGGCTAAATGAAAATATTTTGAATGTTTTTTTTCATAAATAAATAACAAATGTGTGAGGAGATAAGTTTAACTTGTTCTAAAGATTGCATGATGTATGCATGTACCAAAACACTATAAGGTACCCATTTTTATCTATTAGAATTTTGATGTTTGTATGTATGAGTTATAAATGAATTTTAGTGGAGATATATTATACACACAATAAAGTTTTATACAGCCATATAGAAGAACAAAATTATCTCATTTGCAGGAAAATGGACAGAACCAAAGAACATCATGGTAAGTGAGAGCAGCCAGACTAAGAAAGTCAAAGTCAAGGATTGAGTGTTTTCAATCAGGTTTGGAAGCTTGAGAGAAAAATGGAAGAAAAATAGATCTCATAAAAATGGGAGCAAGATAAGGAAAGCAGTGGAAAGTGACCAGGGCAGGGAGAGATGGAGGTAGAAGGGATACAGGGGAAGAGAGAGAAGAAATAATGTTATATGCAAATATGAATGCATCCCTACGAATCTCGTGTTTAAACTCATCACTGAATCTCACATGTGACTGCGTCGCTATAGATTTTATATGTGAATTCATCACTATTAATCCCATCCGTGAATGTGCCACTATGAATCTCACTATTGCTCATAATTATAATGAACTAACAAAGGTTTACAAAGTAATTTTGGACAGGTATGTAGCACATACCTGTAATCCCAGTACTTGGCAGGCTAAGAAAAGAGGATGGCAGTTTCAAGGACTCCTTCAGTAACATAGTGAGACCTTGTATCAAAAATTAAAAACTAAAAAAGGGCTGGAGATACAGCTCAGAGGTAGAATACCAGTGAGCTCAATCCTCAATACCACCAAACAATAAGTTCAAAAAATTTGCTTCACCCCAGTGCATTTTACTTTTTTAAAAAATTAGCAATGGTTCTCCTGCTATTACATACATGAAAAAATAAAATAAAACTGTAATTCTGAGCCTGTTGTCACCATGTTTACTAGTCTGGGGGAAAGGTTGCATGTCAGCTTCCTTACACCAATTTGGGTGGTGTGGATAAATTTGAGTTTTTTTTTTAATGTGTAAATTTGAAAATTAAACCTTCAGGGAAAATTTGCAATCACTGTTGAGAGGAGAAATCACCAACCTAGTATTCTGTACCAGCAACATTATTCCTCAAAAGTAAAGGAGAAATGAAGCCTTTTCAGACAAAAATAAAACAAAAGTAAGGGACTTTGCCTCCAGTAGTTCTCTCTTTCAAGAAAAATTAAAAGAAGTTCATTAGAAAAAAAGGAAATGAGAGAGGTCAGAAACTGATCGACATAAAGAAAGGAACAGCACTGGCCGGGCGTGGTGGCGCACGCTTGTAATCCCCGCGCTTGGGAGGCAGAGACAGGAGGATCGCGCAGGTTCAAAGCTAGCAGCGCGCGCTGGCTTAGGAGATCCTGTTTCCAAATAAAAATGTAAAAATAGGTCTGGGAGTGTAGCCCGGAGATAGAAGGGCTTCCAGGAACCCCAGTACCACCAAAAAAAAAAAAAAAAAAAAAAAAAAAAGAAAGGAACAGCACTGGAAAGTGAATAAGAGAAGATAAAATCTTTTATCTTTTTTATTCTTAATTAATATAAAAGATAAGAGTTCATTTGAAGTAATAGTAGCAAAATGTATTCAACTGTGACTGTACATGATTATATCTACATGTTTATGCATGCTTCTATAAACATGAAATCTGTAACAACAATGAAACAAGGGAAAGGAAGGAGGAATTTTGACTCTTTTGTTACTATACATTTCTTTTGTTATTTACTAGGCACACTGCCTATGAAGATATACAACGTTATTTGAAAGTAGATTCAGAGATTAGTTGCAAATGTACATTTGCCAATTCTAGGCAATCACTGAAAAACTTGTTTCAAGTATATAACAGGTATGTTGAGAAAGTAGAATCATATAAATGCTCAATTAAAACCATAAAAGGCATTGGGCCTGGTCATGCATGACTGAAATCCCAGCACATGGGAGACTGAGAAAGGAGAATCATGGGTTCAAGGTGAATCTCAGCAACTTAGGGAGACCCTGTTTCAAAATAATAAATAAAATAAGGCAGATACAATGCCCCTGGGTTCAATCTCTAGAAATAAATAAATAAGATAAAAAGGAAATATTATGTGTAACTTTACTCAAATGTATTCTATAACTTAGATGAAGAAAATATTTTAAGAGATAGTTTACGAAAGTTTACTCAAAAAACAGATAACCTGAATATCATTATAATTAATAACTTTTTATTTAAAAGCCATGCATAAAATGGCACACTTCTCATTATTAAAATGATTAAAGTTCATGGCCGGGCGTGGTGGCGCACGCTTGTAATCCCCACGCATGGGAGGTTGCAGATACCAGCAAAAGCCATGCCCTCTCGGCATCTGCATTATTATTATTCTTGCAGTCCATAGGCAGAATCTCAAAGTGAGAAACAGCCCCGAGAGAAGGTGTGGTCGCTGGCCGAAAGTACTCTCCACTTTTAGATATTCTCTCATAACTATTATTCTTTTAATAATGATTCTTTTAACTCTCCACATGAATTGCTCCGGTGGTGTAAGATCAGGACTGTGAGAGAAACTGAGTCCATAGAAAATAAAATTTCTGGTAATTCGTCCAAACCTCTAAATGTCCTTGGCTTTGTTCAGATGGTAAAAGAACTTAGTTAAAGATTAGATGCAGTGGTAGCATTCCAGTCAGTAATTACAAACGCAGATTTCCTCTCAATCTTTGACCCTCAACCTAATCAATAACTAACCTAGAGGGGGAGGCGACCCAATGCCTCCATTTACCTCTCTTTGTGATCCTGCCCAGATACGGAAAGACAAACGTTGGGTGTAACATCAAAGCAACCCAGTTTATGAGCAACTAATACTGCCCAATACAATGGAGCTGAAGGCTAGGAAGATTCTTGACCTTTACACCCAGTATGAGCCCTGCCCGAGATGGGAGGGGCGCCACATGGCCCAGGAAAGGATATTGCAAAGGGTCTGGGACAGGAATATGGATTATTTATAAGATGAATAGGTTTCTAAAAAGCCTATCGTTTGGGAAAAAGTGTTTCACAGCTAAGGAAGTATATCTGACAACTAAATCTAAAACCTACATGGTATTTTTGGTGTTTGTCTGCCAAACTGTGTTGTGAGTTTGCTTAAGCTTTCAGATTTAGAAGGTAAGATGGCAACACCTGAAGAAACTCTATCACATCCACCTGAATCACCACATCTCCCCACACTTGCTATATGGACTGAGCCCAAAAGATGGAAAGTTCCAAGAAAGTTAAAGAAGATTCCCCGAGAAGCCTCCAAGCCTTGGGCATGCCCGTTTCTTCTGGAAGATTGCCCTTTGGAACTGCTTGTCTGCAAGATCAGGGAGAAGATCCGGAGGTAATCTCTTGAAAGCCAAAAGCCAGCTGAAAGCCGAACTAGTTTTTTTACCTTTGTTTACATGTCATTCACTATTGTTTCTCAGTGATTGCATTCACTTCCTTTTCTCTTATTATTAACTTTACTGGTGAAGGGTATAAATTTTTCAAGGTTCTTGTAATAAAGTGTCATTAGCTCAAAAGGCTCTTGTCCATATCAGGTTCTTTCCAAGAGCGCCGTCACTAGGGACTTAAAGAAATTTAGTCCCTAAAAGGGAAAGAATCACTGCAGATAAGAGGCTGCAGTATTTCACTCTATCCTTCCCCATCTTTGCTGAGATTCTCGATTGCGAGTGGACTTGCGCCCTGATTGGACTAAGCTGGCCTTCGGCAGGAGGTGGAGACAGGAGGATCACACTGTTTCGAAGCCAGCCGCGCTGGCTTAAGAGACCCTGTTTCAAAAAATAGAAAATAGGTCTGGGAGTGTAGCTCAGAGGTAGAAGGGCATCCAGGAACCCCAGTACCACCAAAAAAAATGATTAAAGTTCATGTACACAATAGTGTAGTCTGTACAGATTTCAGAATCTTTATTTGGAATAGCCAAGACAGTATAGCTGAATAAAATCAGAATAGCATTGGCTTGATCAAGAAAGCAGTCTTTTGAGGAAAACTATTCTGTTTGGGGTATTATGTACACATTTCATAATTCATTAAGCTGAAGTCTTATAAAATAGGCTTTGTTTTGTATAAATCTTACAAAGTTACTTAAAATATTAGGAATAAACTAATAGTTGAAAAATATTTATAACTAATTCATACAGATTAATGTTGCAAAATTACTAAATTAAAAAATGAATGAAGAAAACACAGTAATATAAAAAATTATATATTGTCAGCCAGGCATGGTGGTCCACACCTGTAATCCCAGTACTTGGGAGGCTAAGACAGAAGAATCGCAGGTTCGAGACCAGCCTCAGAAACTAAGTAAGCCTCTTAGCAATGTAGCAAGGCACTGTTTCAAAAACAAAAATATGAGCTGCTGTTCGAGTGGAGTTGCGGAAGTTGTGGAGGAAGGACAGGGCCTTGACCGGCAGATGCCCGGAAGAAAAGAAACTGCTTGAGCAAAGAAAGACCCAGGGCACAGGCCACGTGTGTGGAATGGTGAGTATGCAGAGCAGAGGAGACAAATACTTCTCATGACTCTCCTTGGTGTAAAAATAATACAGTAGAAGTATTTACAAATAGTAATAGCAGCATTACGAATTAAAAAGTTCTTAAGGGCAATCATGAGCAAAAATACTCATATAAATCATTATGAATAAATTGGTGGAGCAATGGGAAAATAAATAAATAATAAATAATAAATAAATAAATAAATAAATAAATAAATAAATAAATAGAACTGGGGGTATAGCACAGAGGGAGAATGTCCCTGAGTTCAGTACCTAGTACCACAACCACAAAACAATTATATATTGTCACCAATATTCATTTATTTCAAGATGCAGATTGGTTCATTATTGGAACATTTATGGATATAATTCACCTTATGAACACATTAAGGAAAAATTGTTTCATTGTATGTAGTAAAAGCACAGGATAAGTTTTAGCATCTGTTCATGATAAAAGCAAAATTAGTAAAACAAAAAAGGAATCTCTTAACAAATTAAGAATAAAGGAAACTATTTGATGTATATTTGTATCACTTTGAATCCCTTCATGACATACGTATAATTACAATTACTAACAAAAATTTAAAAAAAAACAACCTGGCCTGGTGGTGGTGCTCACCTGTAAGACTGAGACAGGAGAAAAACAAGTTCAGGGTCAATACACAGTAACTTAATGATATCCTGTTTCAAAAATAAATAAATAAATAAATAAAATAGGGTTGGGGAATGTATCTCAGAGGTAGAACACCCATTGATTCCATCCCTATTACCACAAAAAAGTATATAAAAACTATTTACATGTAAAGAAGAATGCCTGAAAAAATAATAAAACTACAAGAAATACATTGAATTGCAAACACTTAAAATTCTATTCAGACAGACTAAAAATGACAGTGCTAATTTTTGGTTTTCAGTTGCTATTATAATAATATTAAATGGTTGAACTCACCAACGTAGCTGTATAAATTTACCATAATCTTCTTTAAATTTCTTAACTAAAACTTTATAATTCTCTACATTAAGGCTTTACTAAATTTATACTTTTACTGGTGAATTGTAATTACTTACCATACTGAGATATACAAGAATAGGAATATACATGCACAAAACACTGGATGCATTACCCTCCAGACCAACCTTCCTCTCTCCCCTTCCCGTAGGTATCATTAAAATTGGCACTAGTAATTTCATATAGGTACATAGCATTATCTAAACTATTACCTTCTTTAGGTTTATTTCTCAGCTACAGTAAAAGTCTTGTGTCTAAGTACCACTTTAAGATATATATTTGAGTTATTAAAGTATAAAAATGTGGTTTATTTTGATGCATTAAACTAGCATCATATCTCCCTGATTGCTCTTATGCACAAGAAAGGGTTTGTTCCTGCCTTCGGTATTGGAAGAACAGATTCCTGCTTCAGAAGAAGTCTTCATAGGTGGGGGATGCTTGCCTGGCAGAAATGAATATTAAATCCTAATAGGTGGCATAGTTTCACTGCAACCAAATTGTTTGACTATATCAAGTCACCGGTACATAATGTGCCCCTTAAAATAAAAACACTTTTCTAATGAAAGCATTAGCTTCAATAGCAGAAAATGATTCTAAAAATTATTATTTTAGCAATTTCATTATGAAAAAAGAAAAGTTAGATGAAAATAAGGCCATTTTCCTATCTTAGGGATTTTTTCCCTCAGATTGTTTATAAATTACTAAATGCATTTTCTTAAAAGATTGATATAACTAGAACCTGGCAAAGTAAAATCTGACTTTTCTAAACTTTTTAAATCTTTTTAAAAAATTCACTCCTTTCTGTGTATCTCATTTCTTTATCTACAAAATATGATTAATGACAGTAATCTGGGGACAATTTATACAAAGATGCTAGAGACAGAGCAGAATATGAAATGTAATTTTTGGCCCTTATCAAGGAAGCTATGTGTAATAAAAGCCTGTGTCATTCAGTGGCTGAGTCTCCCAAGCACTTAACGTTTTTGGAACTGAGTACACTGCAGTTTATTCTAAAAAGTCTGCTTTTTATATTGTTATATTTTTATGGTGGTGGGGATTGAACTCAGGGGCATTCTGCCTCCAAGCTACACCCGGATCTATTTTATTTATTTTTTATTCTGAAAGAGTCTCACTAAGGTACTGAGGGTCTTGCTAAGTTGCTGAAGCTAGTCTGAAACTTGTGATCCTCCTGTCTCGGCCTCCCAAGTACTGGGTTTACAGGCATACACCACCCTACCTTGCATCTTTGAGGAAAATTAATGCTTTGTTTGTAGAGAGATACCGACTGAATCAGGTTTCTAAGAACCACCCTCATGATTTTTTACCCATCATTTTAATAAATGTTTTACTCTAGACTCTGTCTAATTATGCTTGGGAGTTCTTGTAATTTCTAATCTAGCTGATATAACGTGCATGTTTCCAGATGCTGCCTGCTAAGTAAAGCCTACCTGTTGCCCTGGGGGAGTTCTATTGCCATATTTCGTGGCCCTGGAATTCCGTTTCATCATTTTTCCATGTAGAGTCTAATAAGCTCTCAGTCAGTGAAGCTGAGCAAAGAGATGATTTTCATCTATTTGATATTCATTACTAATATTTATTGATAAGAAAAATACATGAAAAAATAACCCTGAACATTGCTCTCCTCCACACAAGAAAGCCCTCTAGATATGTTTGAAGTTTCCAATAGGATCTTACAAAGAATCCAATCTTTGATTTAACCCTTTCTTATGAATTCTGGATTTAAGAAAAGTCACATTCTTTCTATTTAAAATTCAGAGCTTGATTCATTATAGTTAGAACTTAGGATCTCATTTTCTTTCACTCTCTCTCTTTCTTTTCTTCCTTTCTTTCTTTTTTTCTTTCTCTCTTCTTTTTTTTTTTTTTTTGGTACTGAGGTGCATTATCTCCCAAGATACAAACCCAGCACTTTTTATTTTTTTATTTTAAAACAAAGTTTTGCTAAGTTGCTAAAGCTGGCCTTGAACCTGCAATCATCCTGTCTCAGATTTCCAAGTACTGGGATTACCAACCTCAGCTAAGAAGCTCATTTTCTTTACACCTAAGTGAATTTAAACCTTTCATATCACACAGTTAGCACACTTAAAGATCTTTGCAACAAATGATAATTGCAGTAGCAAGCACAAAATGAGCACCTTTGATGATTCAGGGTATATTTTACTATAGGATACATTATATAAATATTTAACAAAATATAAATTTGTAGAAAACACAAATCATCTGGATGATCAATGACGTTGTGTTCACCAATTCAGACAAGTGTAACTCTTCTGATAGGAAGAGTGGCTGAAAGGAAGAAGTTTAGCCTTAGTATGAATTGTTCATATCACAGGAAAAACAGGCCATGGTTCAATTTAGAGATGTTTTCAATCCCCCCCCCCAAAAAAATGAGGAAGAACACAAAATAGAATACACTTTTACCTTAACATTGTTCCAAACTCTTCTTTTGGTTTGGTTTGGTTTTTGCCAAAGCAGCCACGTAGTAGTGAATGTGTTCCCAATGCAGTCAGCACCAGGCATCGCCCTCTGCCCCCGTGGTCCAGCCTCTGTCCAAGTCAAAATGATGACTTTAAGGAGAAGTCAGAATCATAGACTTGGCTCAGGTTTCCTGCTTCCCATCACTGAACACAGTTTTTAACCTCAAATCACAAAATGGGAAAACATAATAAAAGGCTCTATTCTTATTTTTTGCTAGAAGAGGAGCATTTTTAAAACATTTTGTTTTGTTTTGTTTTGCTTTGGTGGTACTATGCATTGAACCCAGGGGCATTCTACCTCTGACCATTCCCCAAACACATTTATCTATCATCTATCTATCTATCTATCTATCTATCTATCTATCTATCTATCATCTATCTATCTATCTACCTATACAAGAGCTCACTAAGTTGGGGAGGGCCTCACTACATTGCTGAGGCCAGCTGCAATCTTGGATTCTCCTGTCTCAGCCACCACAACGAGCTTAAATTTTAAAGTTTTGGGAAATATACATATCAGAATTCTCTACTATATAATGTAACAACAATAATATCAGTCATATTAAAAATTATTGTTTGAGCCTTACAAAGTCCCATAAAAAAATCAGCCCTGTGCTCTTACTTCTTTTAAAAGAAAATAAAACCAGGCATGATGGTGCATGCTTGTAATCTCAGCATTTAGGAGGCTGAGAGAGGAGGGTTGCGGTTCTAGGACAGCCTCAGCTGCTACTTAGTGAGGCTCTTTGCAACTCAATGAGACCCTGTTTCAAAATAAAAAATAAAAATAGGGCTGGGAGTGTATCTCAGATGTTGAGTGCCCCTGGGTTCCATTCCCAGTACTGCCAATAAAAATGAAGAAGAGAAAGAGAAAGAGAAAGAGAAAGAAAGAAAGAAAGAAAGAAAGAAAGAAAGAAAGAGAGAGAGAGAAATGAAGAAAGAAAGAGGGAGGGAAGAAGGAAGGAAGGAGAAAGGAAAAGAAGAAAGAGAAAAAGAAAGAGAAGAAAGAAAAAGAAAATAAAGAAAAGGAAGACAAATCATTGGTTTCTTTTGTTAACTTTTTCTATAATTTTTCACTTCTTAATTATCCATAATTTGATTTAAGATGCACTTAGAAACTTCCCTTTGGCGGGTACAGGCATTCAAAAGTGAACACAGCTCTGTCCGTGCCTTAATGTGAAAGCATCCTACCAGGAGTCAGACAGCCAAGAGACTATGACAGGGCATGTGCCGTGTGCCATGTGCCGTGTGCCATGTGCCATGTGCCGTGTGCCGTGTGCCGTGTGCTGCAGCAGGGGCTGTGATCAGACACTGTGGGGCGGACCAGGAGGGGCACCCAATTCACACTCTTGACAGGTCAGGAAAGTTACATGCAAAAAGGAGCTTCTAAGCTGAACACTGGAAGACAAATAGAAAAAAAAATCAATGAGTTATTAATGGAAGAAAATAGAGGAGATTGAGCCATTCAAAAAAATAGTTTTATTCCAAATCATTGGTTTCTTTTGTTAACTTTTTCTATAATTTTTCACTTCTTAATTATCCATAATTTGATTTAAGATGCTAACACTTAATTGATACGCATGAAAGTGAACAGATGGCTCTTGCACCCACTGGTGCCCCCGAAGTGCACACTGGTGCTGAGCTTCCAGTGTGTGTGGGAGTGTCACTACTGTTTTGAAATTCACGATACAGAAGCAATGTTTCAAATAAACAATTATAGCTAATGATGAACTTCAAAGTAGGAACTCTTATATGCTGTTGGTGGGATTGCAAATTAGTAGAGCTGCTATGGAGATCAGTGTGGAGGCTCCTCAGATACTGGGAGGGGAACCACCACATTGACCCAGCTATATAGCTTCTCGATATCATTCCAAAGGAACTGAAATCTGAAAAGTACAGCGATACCCGCATATCCGTGTTTATAGCAGCACACTTCACAATAACTAAATTATAGAACTAGTCCAGGTGCCTGTCAACAGATGAATGGGTTATGAAAGCACAGTATATACACACAATGGAAATTCACTCAGGCATAAAGAGGAACAAACCTAGGTAATTTTTAGAAAAAATGGTAGAACTAAAAACTATTATACCCAATGAGATTAGCCAGTCACAGAAAGTGAGGTATTGTATGTTTTCACTCATATGTGGAAATGAGAACTAGAGAAACAAAAGGGAGTTTGGATAAATGAGGAGAGAGGTCAGTGAAATGATGGAGGATGTTTTGGGAGGGAGATGGGAAGGGGAACAAGGAGACTTGATGAAGGATACAGTTCAAATAATGCTATGTTCATATATGAACTTATCAATACCAAGCTCAAGACTATGTTCACGGAGGGGGAGAGAACAGGGTGGGATCTGACTTAATAATGAAGGTTACAAAAAGAGGACAAGTGCTGTGTGCATTATCACTCTGAACCTTCTTATGATGTATTATGACAGTGTACATATATATATAGAGAGAGGGAATGTACATATATATATATATATATATATATATATATATATATATATATATATCAGTGTACCAATATATATATATATACATATATACACACACTATATATATACATATATATACATATATATACACACACTATACACACACACCCACACACACCCACACACACACACACACACACACATATATGGTACTGGGGTTCCTTGAACTCCTTCTACCTCAGGGCTACACTTCCAGACCTATTTTTATACTTTTTAATTTGGAAACAGGGTCTCTTAAGCCAGTGCGGCTGGCTTCGAGCCTGCGGGATCCTCCTGTCTCCGTCTCCCAAGCGTGGGGATTACAAGCCTGCACCACCATGCCGGCTGAAATACATCCATTCTCTTCTAATTTTCTGCAGTGTTTTTAACATGAATGGGTATTGGATTGTGTCGAATGCTTTTTCAGCATTTATTGATATGATCATGTGATTTTTGTTCTCAATTTTATTTATGTGGTGAATAACATGTATTGATTTGCATATGTTGAACCAGTCTTGCTTTTCTGGGATAAAACCAATTTGGTCATGGTGTACAACTCTCTTGATATGGTTTTGAATGTGTATAGCTAGTATTTTGTTTAGAATTTTTGCATCTATGTTCATCAAGGATATTGGTCTGTAATTTTCTTTTCTTGAGGTATCTTTGTTTGGTTTGGGGATTAATGTGATACTGTTCCCATAGAAGGAATTTGGGAGAATTCCATCTCTTTCAGTTTCCCGGAACAAGTTGTGAAGTACTGGGATTAGTTCTTCACTGGAGATTTTATAGAATTCCGCTGGAAACCCATCAGGGCCTGAGATTTTTCTTGAAGGCAGAACTTTTATTGCTGTTACTGCTTCTTTGCCTGCTATCGGTTGGTTTGGGCTTGCTATGTCCATTTGGTTCAATTTCAGTAGGTTACATGTGCTTAGAAATCTATCGATTTCTTCCATGTTTTCCAGTCTATAGGAGTATAAATTTTCAAAATTAGTTTCTGATAATCCTTTGAATTTCCCTTTTGTCTGTGGTGATGTCTCCTTTTTCATTTCTGATTTTAATTATTTGAGTTGATTCTTTCATTGGTTAGGTTGGCCAGGGGTTTGTCAATCTTAAAAATCTTTTCAAAGAACCAGCTTTTTGTTTTGTTGATTCTTTGAATTGCTTTATTCTCTATTTCATTTATTTCTGCTCTGATTTTAATAATTTCTTGCCTTCTGCTGGCTTTGGGATTAGACTGTTTTAGTTTTTCTTTGTCCTTGAGATGTGTCATTAGGTTATGGTGACTCTCTGTTCTTCTGATGTGGGGATTTTTAAAATTCATACATAGTTATGCATATTTGTGGGTGTACAGAATCTGCTTCCACATGTGTATACAACATACAATGATCAGAACAGAATGACTGGCATATCTGTCACCCAAACATATGTCATTTCAGTTTGTTCATCTTGAGGAAAAGGAGAGTTATTTCTGAACTAAATAAAATCACTTCAGGATATCAATGAATTAGCAAAATGTAATCTTGCTACTTGAAAGTCAATAAATTTACTACTTAGTAATTAATAAGGTGATCTGGTAAAAACACATAAAATGAAATCTGCATTAGTTGTTGATTGTGTTACTACTGCATATTTATTATAAGCGAATACATGTTTTTAAACAAAATGCATGTACATACATTTATTGAATCCATTTTTCATTTTAAAACATTCATAACCTTAGTTAAGAATATATATAAGGAATACAAAATCCAACAGATAGAACAAAATGGATGGATATGTTTTCCTTGCAAAGTCACAGCAGGAAGGTTTGAAGTTAATATTAAATTTTTCAGAACAGCTTATAGTGAAGGTATGAGATATCACCTTTTTCTGACACTGACACTGTAATTATTTTAGGTGATTAAAATAAAAGGAAGATGACCTGAAAGAGGGCTAAAGTTAAAACTAAATTTACAAAGAAAAGAAAAAAAAAGGAACAGTTTAAACATGTGATTCAATATTTGGCAAATTTCCCCTCAAACTAAATGCTCCTTTCATCCTTAATTACTAGCATGCTTGAGGAGCAGAACATCTCTCCTTCTGACTTGAGTTGCGTCCCTGCCCATCTGCGGACTGGACAACCTGCTCCTTCCTAAGCTTTCACTTTGATGTGACCCTTAATGCAAATGCAATGACTGAGCCGCACAACACAAAAGCACAGTTATAAATGTCACTGGCCAGCGTAGGCAGAGCCAGGGCGAGCCCGCTCCTGCCTTCCAGTCGTCACCGTTTGCTTCGACAGCGCAGCATCCATTGCAGGCGCCACTCAATCCCTTTCTAGTGGGCCCTTCATGGGAGGTGTCTAATCAGCACCAAATATTTTGAATTGCATTTTCTTGAAAGCTGTTGAGAACCTCCTAACAAGGGTACAATTACTGTATGTACTCTTTCATTTAAGGAAACACCTCGTCCCACAGTTCAGAGGTTCATACTCTGACGGCCTTAGAGGAAGTGAATTCATAGAAGCAGTTGTGAAGAAAGATTGATTTGCATTATTATATAGCCTCTTGCTTTGCATGTGTGTGTATATATATAATATATAATATATGTAATATATAATATATAAGATATATAAGATATAACATATAATATATAACATAATATATAATATAATATAATATAATATAATATATAATATATATTAACCAAAATTGTACTTACTAACATGAATAAAATTAATGGCATGCAATTTATTAATTAACTTAATAATTAAGGGTAAAAAAAGACTCTAATGGTCTAAGGATTAATGTTGCAAATGTTAAGAATTACAAATCCTAGCTAGGCGTGATGTTGCACACTTGTAATCTCCGTACTTGGGACGCTGAGATAGGAGGATCATAGGTTTGCAGCCAGTCTCAGCTACTTAGTGAGACCCTCTGCAACTTAATAAGACTGTTTCAAAATATAGAATAAAATAGGGCTGGTTGTATAGCTCAGAGGTAGAATGCATCTGGATTCAATCCTTAGTACCTCAAAAATAAAGAATTACAAATTCTTAACTGGGCACGGTGGCCCTTGCTTGAACTTCCATTATTTGTGAGTCTGAGATGGGAGGATCACAGGGTCCAAGGCCAGCCTCAGAAACTTAATAAGATCCTGTTTCAAAATTTGAAAGATAAATAAAATGGGGATGAGGGTATAGCTTGGAAGAAGAATGCCCCGAGGTTCAATCCCAGAACTAAAAAACCAAAAGAACTATAACTACAGATCCTTCAGGGATGAAATGAGGACTTCTGGGTTCTTGATAGTGAGTCCTTCATTGAGACTTACAAGTTGCCCATACTGTGACATTGTCTGCTTCCCAAAGAAGAGGCACCTGCTATAGTTGTCTGTATCTCTTGCTAGCCAGTCATCCATCCACCTTTTAAATTTTCCTCTGAAAGCTAGAGACAGAAATAGTCTTCACATTATACATGATAGAAAAGATCTGAGGTTCTTAAATAAAATATCTATTTTTGCAACTTTTCTGTCTGTTCTCTGTGATGTATTTCTGCCAACAGGTCAAGCTCCTCCTCGTACAATGAAGGTTATACTACAGCGGTGCTTCATTTTGTCAGCTCAGGTGGCAAAGGTAAACACTGACACTATGATTGGGTGAAGAACACCCCCTGAGGAGCTCCTGAATTAATGTTCATGGCTGATATAATCAAGGCATTAGAGTTATAATCTCGTCACTGTGTAAAGCCATTACAGTGGATTACTGGGTGGTACCTATGCAGGTATGTGTGGCTGGTGAAGATGGGACCCTGGGGCAGGGCCTTGGGGACTGCTCTTTTGTCTTTGAATCCCCTTGTTTGCTGGTTCTCTCACTTCGGCCTCCATGCTGTGACAGCATCGCCCTTGTGTTGCCCTCTCTCTGCCCCAAGCTTTGTAAATGTAACCCAAACTGCCATGTACTCAAACTCTGGGATCTCTAAAAAATGTGAGCAAATAAATGTCGCTTCCTCTAAATTGTGTGGTCAGTTGTTTTGGATTAACAGCAGCCAAGAATGTTGACTGAGACAGCTGATGAACAATTAATATGTGAAATTAGAAGTTGGGACCAGATGCAAGAAAATTAGATTCTGATCCACATTCTGGAATTGAGCAACCTGTAGATGTGGATTTGACTAGACAAGTATTTTCCATTCTGGTAATTTCTAATCAATTTTATCATACCTGTAGATACAAAAACAACACACACAAATATGCTAGGCACTTTTCTAAAATCTTTAGATATATTTAAAGATTTTAATATATTAAAGATTATATATATATATATATATATATATATATATATATATATTAGCTCAATCATATAAACACTGTAATGTTGGTACTGTCACCGCATTACTCAGAGACAGAAATTGGTGTGCATAAAAGTTGAGTAGCTTAACCTAGATTACCTAGACAGCAGGTGATACACCCTAAGTTTCCATGTAGATGAGATGGTTCTAGAATTCATATTGTTATTAGCTACATGAAGAGATAATTTACCTAACATTTTTCTTTTTTATATATTTTTATTGATGCATTGTAGTCTCACATCGTAATGTATCTCAGAGTGATACTGACACACTTTACATAGCACTTGGGGGCTTTCCCTCAGCCCCCACACCACGCCCTTCCCTGCCCCATACATGATATTGAGATGGTCACTGGTAATTCCATGTATGTGCCTAATGAGGTACTTCCTTCTTTAACTCTCCTTCTCCTCCCCTCTCCCATAGATGTCTTCAATCTTTCTACTAGAGAATCTTCTCCATTATCTAACATCCCTCTTGTATCCCAATTACCCTAGCTTCCCCATATGAGAAAAACATATGACCCTTCACTTTCTGTGACAAGCTAATTTTAGTTAACATAAAATTCTCCAGGACCATTCATTTTCCTGCAAATGAAATAATTTTGTTCTTTATTACTAAGTAAAATTTCATTGTGTGTATATACCATAATTTTGTAATGCATTCATCTATACTTAGCTTATTCTTGATGCCAACACTTATCTATATATTTTTCTTTTTAATTTTTTTTAAAGAAAGGCAGACTGCCACATGCAGCACCTCATTTGAATGTGTCTGGAGTCTTGGAAGCTTGACTACCCTACGTTCACCTACAAATGGACCTTGAGAGCTTCTAGCAGGGATATTCTAGCAGGGGAGCGCAGCTACTCGTATACCCTTGATTAAAGACAGGTCCTCCGCTCTTCTGGGAAGGTCATCCTCTTGGACTGAGCATGCAGCTTTGGGAGGGATGCACATGGAGCAGTGAGGGAGGATAAGGGACACCCGTCTAGCCAGCCAGATCAGCGGAATCAACCCTGGTGATCAATGGGGTGACAGATGTTGAAGCCAGATCACCCTCACATTCTATATATTATTTTTAAACTAATTTTTTTGTACTGGAAATTGAACCCAGGGACATTCTACCTCTGAGCTACATCCCTAGCCCTTTTTATTTTGAAACAGGGTCTCACTAAGTTGGCTAACCTAAAACCTGTGATCCTCCTATCTCAGCCTTTCAAGTACTGGGATTCCAGGCCTGTACCACCATATCTTGCTTCTTTTTAACACTGTATTAAGGTTATTTTAAAGAACATCTTAGGTCTGAACCATAAATGAAAAGCTGATGTTATTACCATAAACAGGAGGTAACCATAAATATTTCAAGGACATACAATGAGGTTTTTAATTTTAAAATAATCACATAGGAATAACAAGTCACAGTGGCCCTGAGGTATCAGTGAAGACATGGGCTGATTTGCCTCTGATTTCAGAGGGATTGTGTTGCTAGTAACAAAAGTAGTGTCAGCATTGTGACTCCAGTCCAGAGTTCCATTCATCACACCTTTGTCCAGCTATGTTCTTGTCCACCAAACATCAGCTGTCTTTTTGCTCCCTGTTGGATCTCCGTTTACTGAAAATTTCAATGTTCCCACTCTTTTATGTGGTTTGAATCCAGCGACATTCTAAGTCCAAGCTACATTCACAACCCTTTTTGTTTGTTTGTTTTGCTTTGAAACAGGGTCTTACCAAGTTTCTGTGGTCCTCCTGTCTCCACTTTGCAAGTACTGGGATTACAGAGGTGCATCAACAGGTGTATGCCCAAGGCTTCTACTCTGTTTTTTTTATTTTTTATTGGTGCACTGTATTCATACATCATAGTGGGATACAAAAAACTTTTGTAGACATACATGCACACATCGCCCAGTCAGCCCCCACCCGATCCCCACCCCATTCCCTCCCCATCCCTCCTTCCCATGCTTGGCTTAGTGGTTGACATCTAGTATTATAGCAATTTATCCAAAATTAAAAATGATAATCTCACATAACAGTTTCATTTGTCTGATACCAAACTTTTGATAACTTAAATATAACATTTCAATATTTCTTTATGCTTTCTTTCTTACTAAAGAATATTTTTTTCTTTTTTTTAGGTGAAACTATCATATATTTATATATTTATTATTCAGAAAAATCTATCCTAATATGGAATATGGACTCTAGATACCCAAAACGATCTCGAAAAAGAACAAAGCTAGAAGATATATATTTTCTAATTTCAAACCATATAAAGCTACAATAATTTAAACCGTGTAGTACCATTCTAAAGGCAGATATATAAACCATTGGAGTTAAAGGAAAGCCTAGAGATAAATTCTTCCATATATTGTCAAGTTATTTTTGACAAGGTTTCCATGAACATTTGGTGGAGGGAATAATAATCTTTTAACTAAATATTGTTGAAAAATAATAATTACATGAAAAGAATAAAATTGGACCCTTGCCTAATCCCATATACAAATATTAACTCAAAATAGATAAAAGACCTAAACATAGATCTTAATACTATATACTTTTAGGAGAAAATCTGGCTCATAAAACCTCACAACATTGAAATTGGCAGTGATTTCTTGGATATGATTTCAATGGCACAGGCAACAAAAGGGTAAACAAACTCCCTAAAAATAAAAAAAAATATTGTATATTCAAAGACAATGTAAACAGAATTAAAAGTTACTGATAGAATGGGATAAAATATTTCCAAATGCTATATCTGAAGGTATATTAATATTCCAACTAGAAATCCTAAAAATTAACAACAATAAAAGCAAACAATACAATTTAGAGATAGGTAAAAGACTAACATAAATAATGAATCTCCACAGATAACCAATCTTAGTTGTCTGTTGAATGGAAAATCTTGTTTCTCTGGTTCTGGTGTGTGTTACCTATTTCTTCTTTGTAGTTAATCTCTGAGTATTTTTTCTAGCGCTGGTTTTGAAGACATAAATTTCTTCAGTTTCTGTTTGTCATGGAAGCTTCTTATTTTTCTAATAAGAAAAATATTATTTATCAGAACCCGATAAAATAGAAATTATACATGTAATTTAAAATATTTATACATGAGATAAAATATTATCTCATGTGACTGGGAGCATCTGTGGCTGCACTTACATAGAATGAGGACATTTGTACGTTTGCAGTAAAAGAAGCCTACATGTGAAACTGGGATCACACTCATGGGAAAAGGCTAATGGCCTGATTGCTTGGGACCAGGGCTGGTTGGAAGAATAATTTCACAGAAACATAACTTTATTATGCAATGCTATGCTTCACGCAAGGAATGCATGCGTACTGCTGGAAAGAGTTCTTGACATGGGAGCGGCTCTGGTTCAAGCAATTGCAAAGCAAAAGCCATGAGGTGTGCATACTGGAAAGCAGGATTTTGAGCACTAAAGGAGGAGGCAAAAGTGTTCAGGAACATTGTTTCCTGGCTGTAGAGTTTAGAGTAATAGAAACCACACACCGCATACAATTTTCTTATTTTTCTAATATTTTTCTTATTCTTCTAATTTGATAGAAAGTTTTGCTGGATAGGAAATTTTTGGCTGGAAGTTGTTTTCTTTCAGAGTTTGGAATATCTTACTCCAAGCCCTTCTGGCTCTCATGACTTGGTTTGGGAAGTCTGGAGTGATTCTAATTGGTTTGCCTCTAAATGTCACTTGGCCCTTTGTTTTTGTTGCCTTTAAGATTCTCTGCTTGGCTTCCACATTGGTCATTTTGACAATTATGTGGCATGGGGATCCTCTTCTCCGATCCTGTCTAAAGGGAGTTCTATAAGTTTCCTGGACCTGTGTATCGACCTCTTGCTCTATGTTTGGAAAATTTTCTGCTATTACTTCCTTGAAGAGATTGTTGATCCCTTTGGTTTCACTTTCTTTTCCCTCCTCTATTCCAATTATTCTTAGGTTAGCTCTCTTAAAATGGGCCCATATTTCTTCAATGTCAGATTCCTGCTGTCGGATTTTTTTTTCTAGATTAGAAACTATGCGTTCATTTTTGGATTGCTCATCTTCTAAGAGCGAGATTCTATTCTCCATGTGGTCTAATCGTTTGTTTGTACTTTGAATTGAGGCCTTTACTTCATTAATTGCATCCTTTATCTCTTTTTGGCTCTCTCTGAATTCTTTTCGAAACACCTCTATTATTTCTACAGTTATTTTCCTGATTTGATCTTCTAGAAATCTCTGAATTTCTATTTTATCGGGTTCTGATGTTGTGGGATTGTGGGCATTCATTGCTCCATTGTTATTCCTCTTTCCCATGAGTTCGGGAGTTTGTGCCTTCTCTGGGTTCTTCCCTTGGGTCACTATGACTTCACTTAAGGTGCTCTGGATCTCGAGTCTGTGGTATCTCAGTCACCACTACTCCTTTACTGGGTTGTATCGCAAAATCTCAGACCCAGGGAGTCAATCAAGGCTGCTTTAGACCATGGGGGGGGGGTGCCAGGTTGCGCATTCTCCTATGGTGTGATATGTCTGCCACCGCCACTCCCCCACTGGGTCAAGTCCCTGGGAGTCAGTACTGGGATTTCTCCTCTGGGGCCCGCAATTTGACTCACTGTTGTTGAATACGCAGACGGAGCTGTCGTGGACTCGGTGAATTTGCTGCCGCTGCCGCTCGTGACAATATGGCGCCACTGCCATGCCCTCGGCCATGAGGCTGGCATATTTCTTCTCTGGTTTAGAGCTCTGCTCTGAGTCCCTGCAGGGTGTGCTGAGCCCAGCCACTGGGAGCTTTAGATGCTCCATGCGCCAAAAAATCTGCCGAATCCTGCCAGGCTGTTCCGCAGCGGCTCACCTCGGCTCGCTGTCCGCCGCTCCTCTCTGGAGCCTGGTGGGCTGTTGAGCTCGCCGCTGCCGCAGGCAGTAAGGCGCTACTGCTGCATCCTCGGCCGTGAGGCCAGCATATCTCCTCTGTGGCTCTGAGCTCTCTTATGAGCCCCCCTCCTCTCTGGGGCTGATGATTTTTTTGTTTCTCTGGTGATGGTGTTTTCTGGCTATGAAAGGCACTGATTTTGTGGTAATACAGATTGGGTGTTAGCGGGGATCTTAAGCCCCGCTTTTCTCTGTCGCCATCTTCCTGGAAGTCCTCGGCTTCTACTCTTAATTGCATAATCTGTTTTTCTGTCTTTCAAAACTTTGTTGCTTGTTCCAATCCTGCATCTTGCTAAATATTATTTTCTTCTACTCTCAATAAAGGGGTGCTAGGTGCTCCAACCAGAGTTCTCAAGTGTCAGAGAAGGACTGAGAAGTGAGTACTAATCTCTGGGTGGCTCTCCTCCTTGGTGCTTTGCTCATCAGCCTCTCCATCCTCACCTCCATCCCTGCTCAACCTCACAGGCATCATGGACCTAGGAGTCCATCACCCTGCCTTAGCTCCAGATGGGTGTCCTCGCCTCTCGTCTACCTCCAGCTCATCTCCTCTGTTTTCTCTTTCCTTTCCTAATTCCCAATCTTTGTGCTACCCTAGGTACTGATAAAATTATGTGAAATATAAATGCCAAGATCATTGTGATACAGTGTTACCAAAACTACCTCAGAAACTACAGGTAGCACACTCACTATGTCAGTTTTAAAATTACAAGACCATCCGGACATGGTGGCGCACACCTATAACCATAGTACTTGGGAGGCTGACACAGGAGGATCACAGGTTCAAGGACAGCCTTAGCAACTTAGGCCCTCAGAAGTGATGCCTTGTTTCAAAATTTAAAAAAATGAAATAAAACAAAATATGTATCATGGTGTAGCACAAAGATAAAATGCCTCTAATTTTAATACCCAGTACCATAATCAAACAAACAAAAAATAACAAGAACTAGAATGGGCCAAGTCAACCCATGTTCATGAGAAAACTTCACCAGAAAGTCACATTAAGACTCCATTCATTCCTATGAAGCAGCCTTGAGGCGCCCATGTGCCTCCTATCAACTGAAGTCACACTCTCTCCCCTCATGTGACTGGGAGCATCTGTGGCTGCACTTACATAGAATGAGGACATTTGTACGTTTGCAGTAAAAGAAGCCTACATGTGAAACTGGGATCGCACTCATGGGAAAAGGCTAATGGCCTGATTGCTTGGGACCAGGGCTGGTTGGAAGAATAATTTCACAGAAACATAACTTTATTATGCAGTGCTATGCTTCACGCAAGGAATGCATGCGTACTGCTGGAAAGAGTTCTTGACATGGGAGCGGCTCTGGTTCAAGCAATTGCAAAGCAAAAGCCATGAGGTGTGCAGACTGGAAAGCAGGATTTTGAGCACTAAAGGAGGAGGCAAAAGTGTTCAGGAACATTGTTTCCTGGCTGTAGAGTTTAGAGTAATAGAAACCACACACCGCATACAATTATAGGAATCATATTTAATCATCATACAGAGTAAAGAGAAACGAGATGAATATGAGCTAATATTGCATATAATATAAAATTACAGAAAATATAACATGCACACATATGTGTATTATGATGAATTATAATAATAGTGATTATGCTTTTTTAGTATTGGGGATTGAACAAGGGCAGTCTAACTCTGAGCTATATCCACAGCCATATTTTATTTTTTATTTGGAAACATGGTCTCACTAAGTTGTTGAGAGCCTTGCTAAGTCTCTGAGGCTGGATATAATCCTGTGATCCTCCGGTCTCAGCCACCAAGTACTGGGATTATAGACATGTGCCACCACACTGGGCATACTCATACATTTTAACCATTATATTTTATATGCCTTTGGTAATGTGAAAAAAAAGATCTGTGAGTTAAACCCAAAGCTTGGGGGCCACTGACTTTTCTAAAGGGAGGCATCACAAACAGAATTCATTAGATAAAGACACCACAAAGTTAAGTGAATAACTGCTAAAATGGGTCCATTTAAAATCCAACACAAGCAATGCAGGAAGAACAGCACAGTTCTCAGAAAGTTCTCTCGTATTTATAGCTTCAACTTTATTCATTTTACAATGGGGAATTGCAATGGAATTGCTAGATCAGTTGAATACTTGCCCTACTGGACCTTATTGCATCAGGTTGTATGGCATTTAGCTTTGCTCTGTTAGGCAGGATTGAGGCTGACTTGGTTCATATTACAAAACAAAATTATTAAGTCTAGTTGGAAAAATGCAGGTTCATTCCATTCTCAAATCTTTCCAAGTTCCAAATGTCATGAAAAAGATCATATGGAGAGCACAAATGTTGTGTCTTCACACCCTGCCAAGGACACTACCATGCTGGGTGAGTTTATGCCATCCCTTGGTCAGGCAGAGGGTAGCCCTCCTGAGTCTCAGGTATCTCACAGGTCGCATGAAAAGAATCCAGATATTTCCCTATTCATTCTAAGGAGCAGGAGAAAGAGAGGAGTGAGGTGTTGGGCCTTCTCTGAGCAGTACAAATAAGGGTTAGGATCACTTCTGCAAGGGTTGTGGGATAAACAATTCTTAAGCAGCATGCAAGAAAGAGAATGTGGCTGAAAATTCAGGTACTCTTCAGGGTGAGCAAGACTCGATTTGGGACCCAGTGAAAAGAGTCTGGGCCCTGACCAAGCCAAGAGAAAGCACAAGCTTCACACCGTCAGCGGCAGACTTCAGTAGTTGATGCCAATAGTGTGATCACCACAATCGAGGGGCATTGTAGAAGAAGCCAGAGGCAAGAGGTGCAACATGAAATCACAGTGCTTGGGTTCCA
The DNA here is from genome assembly GCF_963383645.1 of Muscardinus avellanarius. Taxonomy (NCBI): domain Eukaryota; kingdom Metazoa; phylum Chordata; class Mammalia; order Rodentia; family Gliridae; genus Muscardinus; species Muscardinus avellanarius. The sequence goes on from NC_137806.1 coordinate 16,830,933, forward strand.
GGGACATCTCCGTGCCAGTACGAGAGCCTCTGCGCAATCCCTCCATTCAGGTATCATATTCTGGAAGAAAAGGAGGAAGAGAAACATCTGCAATACTTTACTTTATCTGAGCACAATAATAAAATAGTTTCAACTGTAAGCTATGGAGATATTTAGCTGACAAGTTTAATGCTCTCATCCTCTTTTGCCAGTCCTAATAAGTTGAGGCTTATGAAGAAGATTAATGGATGAGTAACAGAATATAAACTACTTTTATTTGCACATCTGTTTGGTAGTCTAAACATTGACCTTATTTGTTTTCCCCTATTCCCTTTATTATTCTATTCCTTCCTTTCTTCCTTCCTTCCTTGATTTTCTTCTCTTGTCCATCTTTTATTAAATACTTAAATAAATATATAAAATGAAAAGGCAAAACGACAAGAAATGCTTACAGAAATATGATAGTCTAAAGCCAACCATGGTGGCACACACCTGAGAGACTTTGACAGAAAGATCACAGGTGTGGAGCCAGCCTCAACAACTTAAGAATATTCTCAGCAACTTAGCAAAATCTGTTTCAAAAATTAAAAGGCTATGGGACATAGCTGAGAGGTAGACTGCTCCTTGAATTTAATGCACAGTAAAAAAGATGATGAAGAAGTAATATGACAGTTTAATGGAGGAGAAATATTATTTGATGGAGGTATAAATAAATAACCATATTACAGTATGATGAATATGGGCACAAGTATGTGCAAAGTATTATAAAGACTTGAGTAAGATTGTATCAAGTAAATAACAGAATTTGTAGACAATATGATTGAGATCATCTATGTGTGAAATTCCAAAGAATTTGCCAACACTCCAGGAATTAAGGAAATGATTTAGAAAGGTCATGAAATATCAAAATAATATGGGAATGACAATTGTATACCTATGTACTATAAACAAGTATTTGGAATTTGTAGTTTAAAAAATAACATTCTTACAATAAAACAAAAACAATGAAGTATATCATGTGATACTCATGATGAAAACTATGGGATATCTATGAAAGAAATCAAAATTGTAAGTGAATGAAGACATATACCATGTTCATGAATTGGAAACTTAATATTGTTAAGATGTCACTTCTCTCCAATTTTATGTATGAATTCAACTCAACATTAACTCAAATTACAGCAGTCTTCTTTGGAAAATAATGACTAGCTGATTCTGAAATCAGAATGGAAAGGCAAAAGAACTAGATGAGCCAAAATAATCCTAGAAGAGCAAAGCCAGAGGACTCACAATGCCTGGAGGCAAGGCATATTGTGGCTGCTGGGTGTACAATGATCAAAGCAGTGCTGTTTTGGCTAAAGGATTAATGTATCAATCTATACAGTGTATAAAGAAGCCAGGAATAAACCCATGCATAAACAAATGATTTTTGACAAAAGAACAAGGAAATTCAATGGATAAAGAATACTACTTTAAGGTAAGTGAAAACAACTAGCTGTCTGCACGAAGAAACATAAACACTGATGCAAAATTAATAGAACTGATCACAGACCTAAATCTATAGCATAAAACTAAAAAAACTTCTAGACAGGGTAATAATTGTTGCAGATTTAGATTTTATTATGAGTTCTTAGATATTACTGCAAAACTGCAAACAATGAAAAAATTGATAAATTGGAGTACATCAAATTAAAAGTATTGTTCTGTGAAAGGCACTGAGAAAAGAATGCAAAGACAAGCCACAGAGAAAAAAATACTTGCAATTCATATAGCCATTAATGAAACTGTATGCATAATATATAAAGAACCCTCAGTATTCAACAATAATTACACAAACAACCAGTTAATGATGGGCAAAGGATCTGAACAGACCCACCAGGAAAGAAGATGTAAAGAGGAAAACAAGCATATGAAATATGTTCAACATCATTAGCCTTTATTGGAGTACAAGTTTAAATCATAAAAATGAACACATTTTTAAAAAACCAAAAATATCAAATGTTGGTGAGAATACAAAGTAATAAAAATGCTTATTCATTGCTTTTGGAATGCTTATTGGTACAGCCACTTTGGAAAACATTTTGGAAGTTTTTTTTTATCAGTTTACACATAAAAATGATTCTACTTCTGGATATTTACCTAAGTGAAATGAAATTTATATTCACACAAAAATCTGAACATAAATCTCTAGAGTAGCATTATTCATGTTAGTAAAAAAAAAAAATAGAAACTAACAATATGCCGTTTAACAAATAAATGGATAAACTATGGTCCATCAATAGAATGGAATACTATTCAACAATATAAAGAGAAAACTTGATTTGTGTGACATGAATAACACCCACATTAAGTTTTTGAAGGGAAATAAACCAAACTTTAAAGGTAATTTAAAGGCAAAATATATTATTTTACTTATAATGATACTTTGAAAAAGGTACAGCCTTGGAGGCAGAAAATAGTTATAACAGTTTATTCTTAGATTGATGTAGTCCTCCTACCTAGAGAAGGTGGGTCCCATATAAGACCATCTTAGAGCTTAGTGCTGAAAGGACCTGATCTTTTGCTCTGACACAGTCTCTTAACAACATACCATCTATCTGCAGTCGTCTTTGTTGACATATACTTTGAGGCATATACTCTTTATATTCTCATTTTACTTATTATTCAACCTACTATTCTGAAAAAGACACAAAACCAAGTATTACAATATATGTTTTTCTTATTAAGGCCAGACCTGGCCTTTTCAGTATTAATGTCTTTTTTTCTTTGGGAACAGAACACTTTCTTCAGGAACAGTACAATCAGCAGCCCTGTACAACTCCCAGACAGGAGGGAAAATATCAAAGAGAAGACTAAGTGCAAATTAATAAAGCATAAAACACTTGGAAGCATAAAAAACTAGGAAAGTATCATTAGTGTTGCACATTACTAGAAGAGTAATTATTCCCATGATGTCCAGGTACTTGCTACATCTTGATTGTAAAGGACTGACAGTGTAAAAAGAAGATAAAACTGACAGCTCTCAAATGTTTGGGGAATAAAGGCTGGAACATGAGACAAGCAATTTCAATGAAGGTGCAATAAAATTGTGGAAGTTTGGGGTGTGTATGTGACCTGAGCATTTGAATGCATGGCATGGAACACCTTGCATTGCTTTAATGGGAGGAAAAGAATATTAAAACTTTCCTCTCACATTTCCATGGGCTACCTTTCCTAAGTAGAAACGACTAAATGACTATATATGTGGCTAGCTGACTTAGTACAGAAATTATGCTCTGCTCTGAACTAATGGCATTTGGATACAGAGCTTTCTCATCAACTGGGATGTTGAACATGGTGAGATTGGGTTATCAAGGGACTCATTGAATCTTTAACTCTAAGAAGCCATACTCTATGTAGAGAGAGGCACCAAACCACTTACATGCCAACTTGGGGCAAGGAGGTGAGGCTCCTGAGTTTAGTGTATAGCCTGATAACACAGATGAGTTTATGGTAGTATCTCATTAAAATTAGGTTGTAGGTAGATACGGCGGAATACAACTGTAATCACAGTACTTGGGAGGCTGAGGCAGCAGGATTGCAGGTTCAAAGCCAACCTTAGGAACTTAGGCCCTCCACAACTTAGTGAGGTTCTACTTCAAAATAAAAAATAAAATAGACCTGGGGGTGTAACTTGGAGATAAAATGTCTCTGGATTCTACCCCTAGTACCAGAAAAAAATTAGGTTGTGTTGGAAGAGTCTTTGGGGGAAAAAGTTAAATTTTGAGAAAAGTCACACCTTGATCCTGGTGTTTTCAATTACTGAAGTTTCCTAACTATAAACTAGGCAACTAATTCTTCTAAAGTAAATCAATTATTCACTAATTTCTACTGACCTACAAAGATCCATAATATTACCAGGAACCACAGCCTTCTTTTTCTAAAGATATCTTCGCATGGATAAGGATTTCTGATATGTGTGGCTTTACTGGGCTCATGAATATTTTTGCCCTTGGCACTGGAATTGGGCAAATCTTAATGCAATTTCAGAGAAGCAGGTTGCATTATGTAATTATTCGATACTGGTCACTTGTATACTATTGTTTTATAATCTAATGTGGTTGATTCTGTTTACAGCTATATTTTTTCCATTGGATACTTCTTTTAGAAATATTTTAAACAGATATTAAGGGTTGCATGGTGGCTCAAACCTGTAATCCCAGTATTTGGGAGACTGAAATATGAGGATTATAGCTTTGAAGTCAGCCTCAAGCAACTTAGTGATGTTCTCAGGAAATTTAGTCTTAATAAATAAAAAAATAAAGTAGGGGTAGGGGTGTAGTAAAGAGGTAGAATGTCCCTATTCAATCCCTAGTACTAAAAATTTAAAAAGTTATATAAAGCCTTATGCTTCACACAACACTTTTGCATATTTTTTCTATAATTCTCTCTATATAATTGGGAAAGTCAATGGTGTTGCGGTTTGGGACAGTATGTTGCAGTGAAATGTATTCGGTGTGTGAGGGGAGAAGTAATTCCCCCACCGCAACCACACAAACAGAAAAACAGAAAAAAAAAAAAACATGGGTTCTTGTCCTGAGCTAAGGATAAATATACAGATCTTGGACAGTTGCTGAAGATTTAAAGAAGTTTATTAGAAAGATAGAAATACAGAAAATAGAAATACAGCCCCATGCCAGAGTGGCATGGAGGGGTGACTCAAATGAATACACCAAAGGGATCACGTGGATTCGACCTTTTTATACCCATGACCTCCATCTTGTTTTCGTGACTCTGACATAGTGAACATCCCTGTAAGGTACCTCCCCTTAACCCTGTAAGGTACCTCCCTCAGTAAGGTGTGGCAAGGTGTCTCCTTTCTTGAAGGTTGACCCTCCTACCATCTTAGCTAGCTTATCTAATCATGTAGATCTGTCTTTAGATAGAGAAAGGCCTAGTTCTCCTCTCCTACTGACTTGTTAATTACTTTTTGCTAGATTAATTTACATTTGAGAAAGCTATAATTATTAATATATTTCAAAAATTGGGTGAGGAGCAAATCTGTGCAAGGACTTGGTTTCTGCCTAAAAGCAGGCAACTATTCCAATGTAAATTAACCTAGGGAAAAGCAATTAACCAGTCAATAGGAGAGGAGAACTAGGCCTTTCTCTATCTAAAGACAGATCTACATGGTAATCTAGGGAGGGTGGAGCAGGGTTTGACCTTGCCCTTAATGACAGGAGACACCTTGCCACACCTGGCTGGGGGAGGTACCTTACAGGGATATTCACTATGTCAGGATTATGTGAACAAAATAGAGGTCATGGGTATAAAAAGGTCGAATCCACGTGTGATCCCTTTGGTGTATTCATTCGAGTCACCCCTCCATGCCACTCTGGCATGGGGCTGTATTTCTATTTTCTGTATTTCTATCTTTTTAATAAACTTCTTTAAATCTTCAGCAACTGTCCAAGCTTATCCATATTTTTTTAGCTTAGGACAAGAACCCGCGGTTTTTTTCTATTTTTGGTCATTTTCGGTTTTGTTGTGGTTTGAGGGAAAGTATGTCCGGGACACTAACAGGGGTCCCCGGGAACAGTTTCCCCAAAACCATACTCTCCCAATTCGTAACACTACTGAGATTTATCATGTAGCTTTTAAACCACTATCATATCATAGAAAAAAATCAAAGAAAACAATACTCCATTCCTACCCAGCAAATAATAACAAAAAATTTTTGTTGTAGTTTGCTACATGTTACATAGTGATAAAACGTGACATTTAGACTTAGGTATTTTAAATACTCTCTTGGGCTATGTTCAGAGAAAAAACAGCTGCATGTATAATTAAAGCTAATTGAAGTACATTAGATCTACCAGAAAATCACTTAAAGTTTACATTTATAAAATATTTTTATGCTTGCTGTTGTTAATGCTATTTGTTCAAACTACATGTTTAAAAAATGCTGGGTTCTGAGACAAAGAATAAAGTTTATAGTCGTCAAAATGGAAAGCTCCCTGCTCCCATTTCAACTTGAGGGATCAATTATACTGATATTTTACACAGATGAATTGCAAGTGTATGTCTGTAATATAATTGTTATTGAATCACCAAGAAAGACAGTGAAATAAAAAATATAATTACTTTAGTTTTTTTCCTGCACACATTTTACACACAATGCATGCATTTGGAAATGATATTACTCTTCTTTTTGGTAGAAGCTTCCTCCCAAACATACTTTCATATCACACATTTACGTGAGAATCTATACTTAAGGAATTGGTTAAATGTTACATTTATTCCTGTACTTGTAAAGGGGCATGTTGTTTTAGAAAAGCTAAGAATTTTTTAGAATACAAATGAGAATATAACTAGTTTTAATGTTCCTGACATTGGTGCTATTATAATGTAATCATCAAGGGCTATGAAATTTTCATCAAGAAGCTGTAAGAAATATTTCTGGCAACCCAGGTGAATTAAAGTTTGACCTTTATTTTTTGACACTGTCTCATAGATACTTGTTTTCAGGCCTCAGGAATGAAGAGCATTGATCCTGTTTGTAGAAATCAGTCAGAGGGTAACGGGCAGCTCTTGTGAGTTATGAGCAAACTTGCTGATCATTCCTCCGAGAGACCCACCACGCACAGATTGAGACCCAAGTGAGGAGCCAGCAGTCAAGCCTAACGAGGGAAACTGCTCCTCTGTCCCCATGTCAGAAATGAAAGAGGCCTTGATGTGAAATTGATTTGAGCCAACATAAAGAAATCTAATATCTAGCCAATCCATAATAAACAGATTTTATTATGACCTTATGTGCAACTAATTGCCTTTTTCTGTTTCCTTGCTTTTTAAGATGGGCCTAGTGTAAGTGTTTAAAAAGTGTACTTGTTTGTGAAGATGGAGAGGTTTGTTTGGGCTGCTTAACTCAATCCTGCTCTAGACCTGGTTGTCAGGGGAAAACTGAATCAGTGGAAGAGCTTTAAGAAAAATGTTTCAAAACAGCCAAATCGACCATCACCAGCTATCAGCTATGAGTGTGATTTCACAGCAGCAAAAAGTACCGTATGCTCCAGCTCTGTTAGGCATTTGATGTGTGATGTATAGCAAATAAAGAAAAGGCAACAATCGCAATACAGAAACCCAAAATATATTATTTCTTAATACAAATCATCCAAATCAAGCTTTATAAAAATTATTTAATTTTGTCCTGAACACTTTTTATTAAATTAAGATGATTTTCAAAGCTTAAAAGTACTTGGTAAGTTTCTGCTTTCTTTTTTCTAATCAGAACATAAAACACATAAATTATTTTACTACGATCAAATTTCTCTCAATCTGAGTGAAAATTTGATTTCTTTCCTCCACGTAAAATAAATCTCACATCCGTCTCCTCTCCTGAGTTGCAGGTTGCCTAGGAAGCTGGAGAAGGAGGAGCATCTTTTCCCACATCTCTTTGTGTTTGGAGCTCCTTCTGTTTCCCCAGTGCTGTCTGGACCCAGGGCTTCTGGTAAAGTGCATGTAGAGATTCAAATTGTTTATTATTGACTGTGAAAAATATCACAATAAAAACTTCACATTCCCAGTCTACAGATATCTGAGCCTACATCTTATGGGGTGCATTCAGCTTACTCTTCATTCCTTAGTATGCCCGTAATAAAGCCTTGTGCCTCAGATAGATCTTCCTGGGAATTGGTTTTGCAGCTCTTATGGATATATTACTCCATCTTTTGGGAGATTTAATGACAATTTTATTGATTATCTAAAAATTACCCATATGTCATAGTGAACAGACCAATAAGCTTCAAAGTCAATGTCTGAGAGTTTTTTAAATGGGTAATCAATGTGGCAATTCCAACTATGATCATTAACATTTAAGATATGTGTGCTTTTCCTTCTTTTTAAATGCCTATTATTTTACATTTTAGCGTACTATTGTACACTAGTCAACATTAAAAAATGTATCTAATTTAGAAGCAAAACTTCTCTTTCTTCCTAACAAAGGTCTTTAATGTAAACTTTTTTGCTGTTTTTCATAATTGCACCAAACAACAAACTAGACTTAAACTAGCGTGCCTTCTCAAGTTAACTTTGCTGATTAAGTTCTGTCAAAGCAATATTAGTATCTTAGGTTCAGTTAATACATATTCCAACCATCTTTGCATTAAAGTATCATTGAAGAAATTTTATTTCCAATAACAGGAAGAAATATCGAGGTCAATCCCCACTCACCCCTAAAGGTTAAAAACAATAGACAGTTCTGGATAATGATTTTCAAAATGTCTTAAATTTATCAATGAACAAAGTAGAACCTAAGAATTTCTCAGGCCAGAAAGTCCACGAAGCTATTGGCATCCTTCTCTGTAGCTGTATTTTCCTTATGATACTTTGCCTGAGATAAATTGGTGTTTCATTTTCTAGAACTTCAGGGGTGCAGAGCCTATAAGTCAAAACTCAAGGATCACTCAAAGCATGAGGTCTGAAGGGGGAGGGCTTCTTCCTTGAAGACTTAGACCTTAAAAGGTTCCATTGTAATAGAAATAAACTCATTTTTATAAAAAACGAATTTACATCAAACTACATGCCAGATAAAAGTACTGATTACTTAGAACCAAAAGATCCATTAGGAAAATTTGCAGCCAAGACTTTACATTAGTATGACTTTACACCCAAACCATCTCAGGTAAAGTGGTCTTGGAAAGTAAGTATCCTCAGACACCCATAAAAAAACAAATGCAGATTATCTGTAAAGGAATTTACTTTTATTCCAGGAAATGCTGTTACTTATCCTAATACAGTGGTATACTTCTATGGATTTTTGATAGTTGGTTCTGAATCTGATTGCCCCAGCATCTATTTAGATTGCTTGATATCTAGACCATAAGTTGTCAAATAGTTCTAATATTAACTGTGCCATAAATTTTGATATCATAGTGCTTATACTATAGCAATTTAAAAATATTTAGTCATCAGCCTGATTTTAGCATATTTAAAGAAATTGTGCATATTGTAGCAAAAATAAATTTAAAAACCAAATAACCAAACATGTATAAAAATACCTCCTTTGAAGAGAAATGGCACAAATAAGAGAGAGAACAGGAAGAAGTCTAGAAGTATTTTAGATACTCTGTCAAATTGAAACCATATAACACAAAGTCAATTATATGTACAAAAGAAAATCTTGAGCATGTAGGCAGATAAAAAGAATCTATAAATAATGCCCAAGCAAGAATCTGAAACATCCCAAATAAAATGAAAACATATAGCTAAAATTAAAATTATATAGATAATTTAATAAAAGATCAAACAGCAAAAGAGAGAAATAAAAGTTATATTTGAAGAAATGAAAGTTATATTTGAAGAAATTATCCAGAATGCAGCATAGAAATAGGACAAGATAGAAAATATAGAAGAAAGGTTAAAATATACAGGCTGTAATTTAAAAAGAAAAGATTGACAAAGGTAAAGTTGTTCATTAAGAAGGCTAATAAAGAAGCCGGGCATGGTGGTGCACGCTTGTAATCCCAGCATTTGGGAGGCTGAGACAGGAGGATTGCAGCTCATGAACAGCCTCTGCTACTTAGTGAGGTCCTTTGCAACTCAGTGTGACCCTGTTTCAACATAAAGAATAAAAAATAGGGTTAGGGGTGTAGCTCAGAGTTAGAAAGCCTCTGTGTTCCATCCCCCATACTCCAAAACAACAACAACAACAACAACAACAACAACAACAACAACAACAACAGCTTAAAAAGTTCAAATAATGCTGGTAATATATTTCAAGAAAAATTAAGAATGGAAAGCTAAATACCAAAAATACAACAAGAAGAAAACATAATTCTGGATCCTAGAGACATATTCAAAGGTATTAATTAAATAGTATGGGCAATTTTAGGCCCCAAACATGCAAATATAATTAGAATTAATTTGTGTTAAAATGTAACAAAGTTTTAAGAAGAAATTAAAGAAAATGGAGTGATAGTCAAACATTGTTCTGCAAATAAAGTTTAGACCATTCACTACACTTTCCCTGAAATATGTATTTTCAAATACATATTTTTGGGAGAAGGGGAATGCCTGATTATGTCTCTCAACCTGGCCTCCACAGATGCTAGCATCTTGGTACAGTTGGTTCTAGAAAAGTTACGACTCTCCAGGAGCCTACTCTAATCCATATACAAAAGGGGGTTTGAGCACCTCATTACATTCTAACAGGGTAGACGTCTGGGATCCCACCATAGCCATTGCCAGTATGGGTTGGAGTAGGACCACAGCTTTTTTCTGTGGTGCTTGTCTGGAGTAAAGTAGTTTAAAATTCTAGACACAGGATTTTGTAAAGCTTTTCCTTGTCCACATATATTGACATTTCCAGGTTCTCAGGTTCTTTAATTTCAAGGTTGGGTTATATGATTCAAAAATAAAAGCCAGAGACCTAACTGCCCTATTGTCTTAGACAACATTCTCACTGCTATAATCTAAAACAGTGAACACACAACTTAGAGGATGGTTTATTTTCTCACAGCTTTTTAGAGTTCAGTCCATGTGAGGTCAGGGTCTATAAATCTCAGGCCATTGGCAGCAGGAAGCAGAGAAAGGGAGAGAGCAAGGCTCTGCTCTCACATCACTAGCAAGGGAATTTAAAGACAAAGCACAATCCCCTAAGCCCCCCCCAGCAGCCCACCATCTTCCAACATGTGCCACACCCTAGCTGACTAGGGTACCACCCAGTAAATCCACCACAGTGGATTCACCCACTGATGAGATGATAGCCCTTGTGACTTAATTACATCAACTCTGACCATTAATACAAGAGCTCTTCAGGGGACATTCTAGGTCTAAACAAACATTTTTTGTTTTTGAGTTTTAGGGTTCTATCTTCTTTCCATCTTTCAGAGTCTTCTTATATTTGTTTTATATGAAATATCTATAGTTTTTTCCTGTAAAACACAGAAAAAATAGATAAAATTGTATCTATTCCATCTTCCTGAAAGACATGTCTACTGAGCTTATTTTATATATTGTATTTTTCTCTTCTAGGAATTTCATATATTGGTTTTTAGCTATATTTACTACAGTCATTTAAGCTTAAATCTATGTTTATCTGATTTCAATGCTGACTGACATGGTTCTACAATTTCCTCCTTTTAAAATAGTTCTCTTGTACTCATTCTTGGACTACCAAAGTCTAAAATTTTGAGTAATATTTTAGGAAAGAAATAAGCATTGTTTAACTTTTCATCCCTTAAATATCCAAGAACATCTTTCTTTTCCTTTATATATGTACCATATGTCTATGTAGAATTCTTAGGCTTCAATTTTTTCCTTCAACCCTTTGGCCAAATTTTTTTGTTATTTTCAGATACCCATTGATTATTATCTTAGGATCCCTGTTCTTTCCAATTTGGATGCTTATAGAACAGTTCTTTATTGCAACTGCATAATTTTAACCAATAACTTTAGATATTTATCTTTTTCTATTTTTGAAGCTTAACTTTTTCTAGTCATGACTGAATCTTTTCCTTGGTTTGGAAAAATACGTAAGTGGTCATTTCTTCTGGTTCTTTCTGCACTGATCTCCAAACAAATTTCTAAGTGATTTTGGTTTGGTGTACTCAGTTATCTTACTAGGCCCAGGAAGTCTGACATTTGATCATCTAGATTACTGAGCATTTCTTTCTCTTGCTGAGAGTCAAGTGTGTTTTGTGGGGATTTTTCTAGATTTCATGGTTTGTGTATTCTATCAGCCAACAAAGGAGCAGGGTATTATATGGCTATCGTATAACACAGTCATATAAAAACCCACCACAAAAAGATGAAATATGTAAGAGTCAACATTATGATTTCTAACAGAAATAGAAATGTGAAGTTTGCTACTTTAGGAGGGCTATGGATACTTCCTCACTGGCCAGTCAAAGCACGGGGTATAATTTCTCTCCAATAGGCAGCACCAAGAAATAAGAGCTAAATCAAAGATGCTGTGTAGTGAGAAATACTACTTTTACAAATACATTTGTCACTTTATTGGTCAAATAAAAAGATATTGTAAGGAGTTGGGATCTGTTATAATAAGATATGAAATGTTCTCTAGGAAGCTCACTTATTAATACTGAAGCTTGATAAAAGGATTCATGAAGGTTGTAATTCCAGCAATAGGTAAATCCATTGTAATGGATTTAATAGATTGTAATGGATTTACCTGGGTCTGGCTGGAGGAGGTAGATCCTGGGGGGTGCAGCCTTGAAGGTTATTTTTGTTTCCTCCCTTCTCTCTTATTCTTTCTTGCTTCTGGCCTCCATAATATGAGCACATGAGCACATCTCTCTCTCTCTCTCTCTCTCTCTCTCTCTCTCTCTATCTCTATCTCTATCTCTATCTCTATCTCTATCTCTCTCCCTGTCTCCCCCCCCCCCTGCCAAACCTCGCCTCCTGCCACCTTGCACTAAGCCCTGAGTTCCAAGGTCTCTGGCCTCACATCGACCAAACCTGAAACCACAAGAAAATAAATATTTTTTCCTCCAAATTTTGTGATCAATCTTTTAGGTTGATGCTGACCAGAACAAAAACATACACATAATGTTATCTAAATAACAGGAAGTTCAGGGAGAATAGATTCTGATTTTTTTACTGTCTCCTATCACATAGGACACATTCACATGTCTGTGGGCTGACGAAGAAGACCATGATCATGGCCAAAGGTAAACACAGAATATGTCATCCTGTCCATGCAAAAAATTAATGCAAATTATGTACATGGATTAATGAAAATTGTGTGTGTAGATGGGTGTTGGTGGGAGTCACATGGATTTATTTCTAGCAAGGCTTACAGATCACTAAAATCTTCTAGACCTATATTCCATGCCTTTTATTATTCTTATTTTTAACCCCTAAATTTTTGAAGAAATTTTAAAAATTTTGTCTTCTTTATTACAAATTTGATTTTTCTACAGTCTTCAAGCTGATGTACATTGCCCCCCAACACATACTAGATTTTGTTTTAAAAGTCATTTTCAACTGCTTGCAGTCTCTAAGCTTTTTTTCCCTAAGCTTTTTTTGAATGCTATACTCTCTTGAATGACATAGATGTCCCAAATTAGGAATTATCCCCCTGTCTACTTCAGGGAAGCTATCTACTTGGATTCTTTGCAGTCTTCTTATGTGGGACTGGACTATTTCCTCTCGGGCCCAATGCACAGCCTTTCTGCTTGCTCATCCTTACAGCAGGAGACGGCTTGGAGCTGAATTCAACATTGAAATGGCTTCTGTCAAAGGCTGATGTGGAATTTTGCCCAACTCTTTCATGTTTAGACAAGAGTGAAAGGGAAAGTATTAATCTACTGTAAATTATCATACAGCAGCCTGAGGAAGTGGAGCAGAAGCTGAGCCCTGGGCAGTCCTCACACACATCGGAGTCTCAGTGCCATTCATCCTCTTTCGGGGATGCCCATCTGGGTGGCGACTCTCAAGATGACCCTTTTCTGTTTGGCTAGTTCAGGGCCAGAGATAAGCTAAAATGCTACCTGGCGAGAAGAGTGTCCCGCTCCCACGGAATGCTGTCATTCAGTTTATCATAGTGTATCCTTTCAAATACAAATCCCAGAATCTCCCGCAGGTGTAGGTGGCTTCTCACGTGGTCATCCAAGTAAGATAGGCAGTAAGTGAACCTTACTCCCCCAGTGCCAATTTGAATACTGGGGAGGCGGAGGGAGCAGAGTGGGTGGGGATGGGAGGGAGACACACCAAGTGCTGTGCCCATGGATGTTTCTGTCATGCTGAACCTCACTGTGATGTATAAGTACAATGCACCAACTTAAAAAACAAAGTAAAAAGAAAACTGGAGAGCAATGAAGGTATCGTATATAATCACATTTTAATTGATAGAAGGGATACACAAAAAGGCCCCTGAGGAAGTAAGTGAAGAATAGAAGCACTTATATATTAGAGGACGGAACAGCATGAAAGAATTAATCTCTTCACACTCTTAAATAATTATCGCACAGTTATATGCCAAACTAATTAATTCAAAATCATTAACAATATGCAGACAAAAAAACACAAAGGGACGTCCTCCCATAGGACAGACCTATCATAATTTAAAAACATAATTCTTTAAAGGGACATGGAATTTGCTGGGTGGCAGACACCATATACATGCTATTCCATCCAAACTCAGAAAAGTCAGCCGTTTCCTCAAGGTTATTGAGCCAGTAAATGTCAGAGCCAAAATTCAAACCCAGCTCTGCTTGACATCAAAGCCAAAGTTTTTCTACCACATGCCTCTGTATCATTTAGCACATAAATCATATCGAGTCTCTTTAAAATGAGTCTTATTTCTTCACTGAGTTTACCCAGCCTGGGTCAGATCAATGTCTTGTGAATGTCATTAATTCTGTTTAGCGAACATTGATATAAATCACAACTTTGTGAGGCAGCTTATAAAATTGTCCATTTCCAACACGAGCACAAACATTTTATGGAGTGTTGGGCATGTGCTGTTGCCTGTCGTGGACTTGCTACTCCTTTCCTCTCAAATTGGTCCTGCTTAGTGACAAACATCCACAACTCAATCAACACTTTCCCAGGATGCCTTTCATTCTCCTCTTAGATTGGACATGGTTTCCTCTTAAACACCCAGGAAGCCACATGCCTGTAATTCTAATACTTGGGAGGCTGAAACAGGAAGATCATAGGTTTGTGGCCAGCCTCAGAAACTTAGCCAGGCCCTCTGCAAGCCTGTTTCTAAATAAAAAATAAAATAGGGCTGGGGGTATTGCTCAGAGATCGAATGCCTCTAGGTTCAATCCCAAGTGCCTCTCCTGCTACACACACATGACTGGTTTCTAGTCTACATGTAAGAAACTTAGAATAATAAATTCCACTCTCAAGTGAAAGTGTTTAACCAGAGCCCAACCTGCTCCAGTGTTATGAAATGATACAGAGTGACCATGGGAACTAAACTTAGATAGGACAGGGGTGTTGGGATTATTGGGTTGGGAATTTGAAGCTACTGTGATTAATATGCTAAGGGATGCCTTATTCCAGTAAGAAGAGCTTTTGCAAAGAGACTAAAAAATAACATTTGTTGGCAAGGATGTAGAAAATGGAAACATTTGCATACTGTTGGTTGGATGTAAATTAATATAACCATGATAAAAACAATAAGGAAGCTTACAAATTTAACATAGAACTTCCAAATGTTTCAGTAATCCCACTACTAGATATATATCCATGTTCTTTTAAATGGATGACTATATTTGTTGAAGACACATACATACTAACATTTGTTTCAGCAATATTTACAGTAGCTAAGACATGAAGACAACCTGTTTATCTACTGAGGAATACATTAAAAAGTGGTACATAGGCACAAAGAATTATATTCAGCCTCAACAGATTTAATATATTTATCTGTAAAGCAGGATAAGAAAGAGTGTTCTATAGGTCCTAGATATTTATAACAAAATAGAAATCAACTATTTTATTACAAAACATGAAAAATATAAGAAAGTAGAATCTGGAAGGAAGCTTATATTGGTATACAAGTTTGATATTGGGCTGGAGGATCATAAATTAAATAAAATTATCCATGTTAACTCATCCTTGAAGATAAAATGATTCATTATATTTTTCCCTCAAATGAGAAGGTTGCCATTCATAATATAAATAATGACCTAGTCATTTATTTAAAAGAAATAAAGTAATCCCATTCTGGATAAAATGGTGTGTATTATAATTATCACCCTACAATCTCTAAACCTACAACTATTTGTAAATTACAATCTTATGAAATAAAGTGATTCTGAGGCCTTGAAATCAGTTAGAAGGTCTTTAGTTTAAAAGAATTCGAATTTAAATTCCCAATATTATAGGATCTAAAAGTCAGTGACTGAAACCAAAAACTTATATCCAATTAAAAACAGAGATTCACTTTGGAACCCCCAAAAAAGAAAATAATGAAATTTGACATTATGTGAGTTATTGGACAAATGTGAATTTATGTAGGTGGCCATCCACTGCCACCCTGCCAGCAAGGCCTTCTGCTCACATGGATTCTTGACCGGCCAAGCTAACCTCTACAATATGATCGTGGTTTAAGGCTTGGGATAATTTTTCCACTACAATAAAAGAATGGGAGGCATTAGAGATGAAATTTTCAATTGCTTAACTTTGTCAATATGGGAATGCAAAATATAATTATCATACTGCAAAAATTTCTAATTGCACATGTTTTTATAGCCAACGAATTGATGGCATTATTAGTGAATAACTATTAATCATCAAAACCGTGATTAAACTGGATTTACTCTTGTTTGAGAAAGTTGTAGTATATCCAGTAGACATATGCATAACCTGCCTAATATGTCCATCTGTTCTCCTTGATGTGACTTGATTTGTAATGTACGTGGAAGGAGAAACAAAGAAAGGATGCTGATATTTTTTTCAACCAAAGACATTAGAACAGATTTTGTTTCATTCAATGATGGAATTTCTTTCTAATCAATTCAGGAATGTCTCTTAATATTTTATCTGAGCTGTAGAGCATGTTGTATGTGTTGCCACATCCTCATCACTAAAATGCACATTGCTTGATCCGATGGTATTTACATTACAGGAGGGCTTGGTTTGGTGAGATGCTTCTTCATGAGTTCTAGTAGAGCTACATGAATATGGACCCTTTCAGTTCTGATTCCCTCATGTTCCAGAGCCTCTGAGACACCAAAGGATGGAACCTATAGGAACAGATTGCTATTTTACAGCTTGGTTTCTGGATTCATCTAAATCTCTTGGGTAAGAAGGAATGGATCATCTGATTTATAAGCTAAATGTTCTTCTTTCTTGTTCATCCAGTGTCAGCGCCATCTCTAAGGAGGATGACATGTGAATTCTCATATAATCTGGGATCAAAATGCACTTGATTTCCAGCAGATCTTAAAGCTAACCCACATACACACTGTGTACTTTGAGCGATAATGATGTGACTGTGGATGTAGGTTTACTGATTTTAACAAACATGTAGTTGGAGGTGAATACAGGTAACATAGAAGGCTGCTGTATATATGTGCAGCAAGGGCATGTGGGCATCTGTACTTTCCCTTTAATTTTGCTGTAAACGTAAAACTGCTTCTAAGAAATAAAATCTATTTTAAAAATGTATCCCCAAAGTCTTATCCATACAATATAATGACACACTCAAGTTTTGTCCATGTGATAGCTAACAATGGTATCTCAGTATAGTTGTAATTTTCATTTCTCTTATTATGATGAAACAATTTCTTCTTTTATGAACTTCCTTCATGACCCCTATTTCACTTCACAGAAGCAGTCTTGAGATTATGATCAACCAGTCCACAGCCTGATTACCTCCTCTGCCAGTTAGGGAAAGTCCCACCTATAAAAACCCTGTCCCCATATGTGCAAAGCCCCAGCCCTTTGCCATTTTTCCTCTCTCTATAAAACCTCAAAGTTACCGTCAGCACTTTGAAGACATATCTTAGGTTACTAGACATGTATCTGCTCTTCCCATAGAAGTCACATCAATTAATCTCCTTTCCTGCCCTTCACCATGGCTCCTCCCTTTGACTGCCATCTTGGGTGGGTAGCAGAATCTACCCACCCATGTCCTTGGGACATAAAGAGCAAAGGTTTTTGCCCTACACTCCAGTAGCATTGTAGATTTCCTTTTACTCTGTTCCTAATCATCAAAAAATAAGAAAATGTATCTGTGATTACATTCTGCTAATTTCAATAAAGACTTATTTTATGTAAGTCCAGAGTCCCCACAATTTGGCTTTTGTTGTCAAAAATAGAAAAGAGAAGCCTCTGTATAATATATTGTCCAATGCAACATAAAAAACAAAATATAAAAGAAAAGAAACATGATGACTTAATGCTAATTGTTTGTAATGTGTTTTTACGTTCATTTTCATGAGCCGATTTAAAATTGAGATAAACTTCTTTTTCTAATGCTTCAATGACCTTAGAGCACTTGATTCCAAACATGCTCAGTAGAACATGAAATGTTTTGAGGGAGTACCTCTGCACACTGAGGGGACACATGGGTCTACTCTCCATTGATCTGTGTTGTATGTTTATCACATGTATGTTATATATTATGTGTGTGTGTGTGTGTGTGTGTGTGTGTGTGTGTGTGTGTGTGTGTAAGGTTTCCATGTGAGAGTATCTGCAAAAGGAGTCATTCACCTGGAGAACTAATGCCAGAGCCAGGAACAGTGGTGCATGCCTGTAATCCCAGTACCCGGGAGGCTGAGACAGGAGAATTGCAGGCCTGAGGACAGCCTTAGCAATTTAGTAAGACCTTTCTTTCTTTCTTTCTTTCTTTCTTTCTTTCTTTCTTTCTTTCTTTCTTTCTTTCTTTTTTATTCTATTTATTTATTTATTTATTTATTTATTTATTTATTTATTTATTTGGTGGTACTGGGTTTCCTGGAAACCCTTCTACCTTCAGGCTACACTCCCAGACACCTATTTTTATCCTTTTTTTTATTTGGGAACCTGGGTCTCTTAAGCCAGTGCGGCTGGCTTCAAACCTGCGCAATCCTCCTGTCTCTGTGGGGATTACAAGCATGCGCTACCACGCCCAGCTAGTAAGACCTCATTTCAAAAATAAAAACGAAAATAGGGTTGGGGGTAGAGCTCAGAGGTAGAATGCCCCTGGGTTCAATTCCCAGTACAAAGAAAAAAAGGAAAGGAGGAAATAAGGAAGGAAGAAAGAAAAGAAGGAGGAGGGAGGGAGGAAGGGGTGAAAAAGAGGAAGGAAGGAAGGAAGGAAGAAAGGAAGGAAGGAAGGAAGGAAGGAAGGAAAAGAGAGGGAGAAGGAAAAGAAATAATGTCAGAAAACTACTTATCTATAGAATAAGAGAAAAACATACCTCTGGCATCTTTGTGGTAATTCTAGGAAAACCACATTTCTTACAAGTCATCTCATCTTTTTATCTCTCCAATAGCCTCACAACGTGGGTGGTATTTTGGCTTACTTTACCCATCAGTGCCTTTATCTTCCCTGAAGTTGGGTGTTAAGGCTTCAGTACAACTTACACTAGAAGGCAAGAGGAGCTGGTTGTTAGCTGTTGGGTGTCGCGTCCCCCTACGGCTCCGTCCTGCAGAGCCCTGGGAAAGAACACACAAACACCGAATCTGTTGATGATGCTTCCTTCCTTTAATGCACAAAGCAAGCAAATATAAATCAGTATCATAACCCCTCCCTCATCACCCCACCAATCCCAAGCTTCCCACAGCTAGGGCATGCACATTTCTAACCCTCTCACAGGCGGGCTGGTGGTAGCATGAGGCGCTGCATCACTGATCATCCGTAGGGCGCCTGATAGGGCTCACTGCGCAGGCTCAGGGCACCGCCAGCCTCGTGAGCCTTGTGACTTGGCAACATGCCTAGGCGCCATCTTGAGCCACTGCCCCATCCCGGTCTAGCCGAGTGGGCCCCGACAGTTGGGGACAGCAGGAGTGTGGACAAAGTGCAGAAAATTACATATAGGCAGGCACTCAGAGCTTCTGGGGAATGGTGAGATGGGGCTGCTCAGCACTGCTGCGCTCCGTCGTTAGGACCTGAGATGTGATTTTTACTGTCACCAGTTAACTGTGATCTATATAAAATTTGTATATTTGTCTATATATAATGTATATAGACATATGTGTGCCTTGTGATGACTTTTTGATGGTATTTCTATTTTCTCTATTTTTTAATACATATATGTGGGTGTTACTAGGGATTGATTGAACCTAGGGGTATTCTACTTCTGAGCCCTTTTCATATTTAACTTTATTTTATTTATTTTTTAATTGGGGCATTGTATTGTAGTCATACATCCTTTTTTTTTTTTTTTTTTTTTTGGTGGTACTGGGGTTCCTGGAAGCCCTTTTACCTCCGGGCTACACTCCCAGACCTATTTTATTTTTGGAAACAGGGTCTCTTAAGCCAGCACAGCTGACTTCAAACCTGCATTATCCTCCTCTCTCTGCCTCCCAAGCACAGGGATTACAAGCATGCGCCAACACGCCCAGCATAGTCATACATCTTTTTTTTTTGTGGTGGTACTGGGGTTCCTGGAAGCCCTTCTATAGTCATACATCTTAATGGGACAAAAGACTTGTGGAGACATACATGTACACATCACCCAATTAGCCCTTTACTTTAAAACAAAGTCTCACTAAGTTGATGAGGGCTGTCCTCAAATCTGCAATTATCCTATCTCAGCCTCCAAAGTACTGGGATTGCAGGTGTGTTCTCTCTCTCTCTCTCTCTCTCTCTCTCTCTCTCTCTCTCTCTCTCTCTCTCTCTCTCATAGCTCCCTTAACCAAATAACTGAAAACCATGTGATTTTGAATAGGGAGCTGCTAAAAGAATGAGCAGCTTTGCGGAGCTCTGAGATCAGCACTTGCTCATTAAGCCCAAGTGGGTGTGAGTCAGAGTGGCGAGGCTCCCTGTGCAGTGTCTGCCACCATCATCTGACATCTGGACCTGTATCTGCTTCTCTACAGCCAAACTGTCCTTGTGGCACTCCTATGCTTCCTCTCCTCCCATCTCCATCAAAGCTTGTGTAGAAGTCTTTGTGAATTTAGAGACACAATATAGCTCCCATAAACTTGAAGATGTCTATTAATAACACTTAGAGGTCAAAGCCATTGACTTTCAGACAATCCTGGACAGACAACCTTGGGAGAACTAATCTGGAATTTTTCCTCCTTTGAGAAGGTCTAAGCCACCCTGGTCCATAGCCCTTGCCACTTTGTCTCTTTCATTAAGTAATCACAATTCTTTATCATCTGTATCCCTATAATTGTTGGGTAAGAACTGACCCAGCACAGACATTCTGAGTTTTGCTGGCCCCAGCCCTGCTGTG
>NC_137806.1:17571581-17726581 GCF_963383645.1 Muscardinus avellanarius
GCCAAGGCTCATGTTTTCTCTTCTATGTGGAAGCTAAAGAGAAAAAAAGGAGAGGGAATGTGTGCTGAGATAGAAGGGAGACCAATAGAGTAGAGGAAGGGGACCAGGAGGAGGGAGGACGAGAGGGAATGAAATTGACCCAATTATGTAGATGCATGTATGAAGACGTAACAACGGATCACACTATTGTGTATAATCGTAACATGCCAATTAAAATAAAGGTCTTTTTTTAACGTTTGCATTGTAAGGACCTACCTTGCAGAAATGGAGGAGGGAGATGCTGTGCCTTCATTTGCAGCTCCCAGGAGCCTCCCATCGCTAATGCATTGATGCCCTTCCCTCTCCACTAGCATGGCCGACTCCTTCCCAACCTCGGGACAGCTGCCCTCCTGCCCACCAGGGCCTCCCTCTGCTCCATCCTGTCCCCCTGACTTCCCAGGGAGCCAGCGCTTCCCTTTTCTATAAGTCCTGATTCTTTTTTTTTTTTTTTTTTTTTGGTGGTACTGGGGATGGAACCCGTCTACCTCCGGGCTACACTCCCAGACCTATTTTATATTCTTTTTATTTGGAAACAGGGTCTCTTAAGACAGCACAGCTGGCTTTGAACCTGTGCAATCCTCCTGTCTCCGCCTCCCAAGCGCGGGAATTACAAGCGTGCGCCACCATGCCTGGCGGTCCTGATTCTTTATCCTGGCCTGCCTTCTCATCCTTCTGGCAAACCTACTGTTCATCACAGTAAATACATCCTGAAGGCCCTCGGCTGCCCTAGGAGCCTCTGTGGCCCTCGCTGCACTGCACTCCCAAAGCAGCGGTGTCTTCTTTAGTCGGCGGCCATTCTGGGGGCCTGTCAGCTGGGTGGTGTGTGTGTGTGTGTGTGTGTGTGTGTGTGTGTGTGTGTGTGTGTGTGCGCGTCTACCCACCAGGTTTGCCTTGCATGTAACTTGGAGATACTTTAAAAGTCTGTTTGAGTTGATTTCCTGTGTAATGGAAGACAAGGCACTGTAGGGATGAAGGTGGGTGGCTTGCTCATGAAAGAGCAGGAATTAGGACTCGGCTTCCAGCTCCTATCCCAAGGGTCCCATCTAGCCCAACCTAGTGTCCACTTCATTTGAAGAGCAGTGACTAAGAATGTAAGTGGGGAGGAGGAGGGACTGCAAACCAAAGAATGTACAGACACCACCCACCCCCGTGTTGATCTGGAAATCCTGCCGGCCTCGTTACTGGGGAGCGCTTGCGTGGGAGTGGGCATGGAAGCAAGTCAGGAGAGATGAAAAGGGAAACCCCAGGGAAGCAGTCACACGCCATCCATTCTCCACCTCCAGGGAAACTTCCTTACCCAGCCTGGAAACCTTTGTTCTTACTGGGCCCAGGGTCATGTCTTCTCTTTCCTTGGGAGCCCTGTAGAACTAGTGATCCTCTCAGTGGCCAAGGTCTCTAGGTTTTCATACTTTGGAAAGCGAATCCAAATGGGGCTTCTATGTTTTCATACTCGTGTTAGGGACCTTTTAGCTTAAATTCTGCTCTAACTTGACCTGAAATCATCTGGAGCCAGGACCTACCCATTGCCTGGGAAAGCCAAAGAATGCAGCGCTTGGGCTTTGCCTGGCTCCTTCCATCACTCCCCACCACTCCTCCTCTGCAGTGTGAGCAGAGGAGGGGGGATCTGATTGGAGGCATCATCATCTCCAGGAACCTTCCACCCACTGCATTTGAATGTTGCTATGGCAACTGAGAGTACCTAGAAGCTGTCCAAGTATTGTTTCTTTCTTCAGGGGAAAATATCCACTTTGCCGCAGCAATGTGTGCACTTGGGAAGGGCAGGGATGGATGTGGAGACAGGGGGCAGGATATTTGGGTCCCTTGGTTCTTTGGGGCCTCAGGTACCACAGGGTCACACCCGTGGCCATGGCAGGTGGCCAGTGCTTCTAAGAGTGAGACAGCTGTGCAGGAGGGCGGAGTGTGCAGCCCACACCTCTGTGGTGTTGGCTCAGGGTGATGGGCACGGACTGTGGGAGGGTTTGGCCACCTCTCCCTCACCTTCTGCCCATCACGGGCCACAGAGCAAGGTGCTTTGCCTGTGAGCCCAGTGGTTCTACTTTGGGTTGTCAAGTTCGTCTCCTTCAGTGGATCTGCTTCTACAAACATCACAAAACAACATGGCTTCAGGCACGGCGAAGACTTGTAGGAACTCAGCTTGACAGAACACAGGCAGTAGTCCTGGCCTGGAAGCTGGCAGGCCGAGGTCTGACCACTGTGCTTTCCAACACCAAGAGGGTTTGAAACTCCTCAGGCCTAAGGCCATTATCCAAAAAGGCGCCCTCGGCCCCACTCTGTATGGTTGCTGTGAGAATTGTAGATAATGTATACAAGACACATATATTGTGACTAGTGAGTGCACAGCAGGTGTTCATTAATGGCAATTACTAGTTGAAGTAGATCAAGGACTTGGACTTGCCTAGTGTTTCCTAGCATAAGAACCAACTCTTTTTTTTTTTTTTTTTTCCTGCACTGTGGATGGAACCCAGGGACCTTCTACCTCTGAGCTACATCCCCAGCCCTATTTTTTATTCTTTCTTTTGAAGCAGTCTCACTGAGTTGCAAAGGGCCTCACTAAGTATTAGCTGAGGCTGTCCACGAACCGTCATCCTCCTGTCTCAGCCTCCCAAATGCTGGGATTAAAAGCGCCGCACCACCACGCCCGACTCTGGAATTTCTTTTTAATACTCATGGAAACCAGGCTTACTGGACCATACTTTGCAAATATAGAACTGAGGAATCTTTATTTAAAAAAAAAAGTTCCTAAGTAATTGTGACATCGCCAGTCTGTGATTGGGAAGCTTTCTTTATCTGCTCAAGGGTAGCAATTATAAACAGCGATTGGCCCCTTATTTCTTTTTTTTTACTTCCATTACTCCCCAGCTTACTGCTGTTACTCTACTTCTGAATGCCAAAGGCTTCTGCTAAAATTATCTGTGCTTGTAAAGAAGGATAAAGTGACTGAAACTAACTTGCTTGAAAAGGAGAAGAAAGACGAACATCGTCCACCTTTTCCCTGAAGGGCTGTGGGAAATCATTTTTACAGAGCTGAGTGCGATCTCTAGATGGCAGTTCGACTCTTTGGGCTACCAAATGCATTATAAACGTGACATCAAGGTGACTTCTGCAAATGTTTTAGCCTTAAACAGGAGTTGAGCGTGCATCTAGCTAAAGTTCTTTTCTGAATCCCACAGGAACTTGGCTGAAGAGCGGTCTCGGCCTCGTGCACCAGGAAGGCAGCCAGCTGACGTGGACGTACATTGCCCCCCAGCTAGGGTACTGGGTGGCAGCCATGTCTCCTCCCATCCCAGGTAACATGGAGCCCACACTGGTGGTGGTGAGGATTGGTTTCTCTGAAGGCTCAGGCTCTGTTTGCTTTTGAAAATAACTTCAGCAGAGATTGCATCTTACTTAAAAAAAAAAAAAAAAACACTTAAAAGTCTGAAAGTCAAATGATGGGGAAGAGATATTTTTGTGGGGGTGGAGAGATCTGATTGGCACTGTCCCATCTAGGATAAGAATAATGCATGGAAAATAGCCCTGCCTCCTGTCTCCGTTTTGCTCTCACAGCTGTCATAGGGCATTCTTAACCAAAAGCCGGCAGAGGCGGCTCGGCCCTCCTCCCTCATTCCTGAGACAGCTGTGGCCTGGTGTGAGCAGTGGCAGGGGAGGTGCATGCCTCTGAGAGGCTGGCACACGTCACCACTGGGGGCTTCTTGGGGCCAAACTTTTGATTTGGTGTTTCTGAAAGGTTTCAATGCAAATCAGTGGCTCTACAAGAGTAATTTCCACTCAAGATATGTGAATTTACATGTAGTTTTAAGAATGTGACTCAAAGTGTATTTTTTTCATCTATATTATCCCAATTAGTAGCCCAAAGTGGGCATCTCAGGAGGATGATTTCTAGAAATGGCTTCCACTGTCCCCGTTGGCTTTCAAATTCGTGTCATCTGGACTCTCTTAATGAATCTCTTCCTTAGTGGCAAAGCTTTATTCTCAGAGGCACCTAGTCATACACATCTAGACAGGCATGGTGGAACACACCTGTAATCCCAGTTCTTGGGAGGCTGAGACAAGAGGATTGCGGATTCAAGGCCAACTGTGCAGCAACTTATTGAGGCCCTGTTTCAATGTAAATAATAATAATAAAATAGGGCTAGGGATATAGGTTAAGAGTAGATTGTCCCTGAGTTCAATCCAAGGACTATAAAAAAATAAAAATAAAAGTCATATACACCCAAATTTGATGAATAATGTAGGTGATTGAGCTAGGTCAAAATGCGCAGTCAATAAAATGTGTCCCTCGAAATTTCAAACCATCTTCCTGGATAGAAGTTCAAGGTAGTTCACCAATGGGATTATCACTGGAATTCACATTAATGTAATGGAGGCCATTCCTAGATGGGTATGGAAATACTGGTCACATTGACTTTATATTCCATTCCCATTCTGAGAAAATGTGTGCTTCATGTCGATGTGTTCCTTGATGGCATTGTTCTCGTAGCATCGAGGAATACGACTAAGAAGGCAAAGAAACACTTAGGTACAGCAGTAGTGACCACAAAACCCAGTCATCAGAGCAAACTTTTACTTTAGATATATTTCAAACAACTGTGCCCGTCACTTTTTCCATTACACAACAGATGAATGTGCACATCCCCTAGGAGCTTCCAGCCGCAAAAGAAGATAATCACAGCTACAGAGAGCATGCACAGCCCAGCCTGATGGTGTGTGTGTGTGTGTGTGTGTGTGTGTGTGTGTGTGTGTGTGTGTGTGTTTACTGAGGATTGAACCCAAGGACATTCTCCTTCTGAGCTATACTCCAAGCCCAATTTTATTTCTTATTTTGAAACAGAGTCTTACTAAATTGCCGAGGCTAGCTGCCAGATGTCTATCCTCCTGCCTCGGCCTCCCCAGTACCAGTGTTAAAGGTGTGCGCCACCGCTCCTGGCTCAGCCTGGTGGCACTTAATGTAGGATTGCTTACATTTGTAACTTCACAAAACCTTCACTTCTGTCAAAACAAATGAGTGAAGGGTGCACGCTTATAATCCCAGTACTTGGGAGGCTGAGGCAGGAGGATCACAGGTTCGTGGCCAGCCTCAGCTACTTAGTGAGGTTCTCTGAAACTTAATGAGACCCAGTTTCAAAATTTAAAAAAAAAAATAGAATTGAGCAGGGGATGTGACTCAGAGATAGAATGCCCCTGGGTTCAATCCACAGTGCTGCAAAAAAAAAAAAAAAAAAAGAGTTATGCTGAGCTTCCATGAGCCCAAAACCAACCAGAAAATAATTGAGATTTTGTTCTTTAACTCCCTGCTTAAGAAGAAAAGTAAAGCATAGCTGTGAGTTTTATGCAAATTTTCATTAGTAGAAGTTAAAATAATTATATTCTGAGTACTTAGCTGATCAAGCTTCAGTTACTTGGAAATATTTTACATGGAAATAATTTTTATATGTATCCAAGGTTTTCTTTGTATGTGTGTGGTGCTGGGGATCAAACCCAGGTACCCAAGTTTCCTTGATAGCCCCTAAAAAAGGTTTTGTCCAGGTTCTGTGGCCGTTGCCTTTGTATAAAATAAATTGTTTCTGTGAACAATTAAAGCAGCATAGAGTTAAGTTACTTTTCCAGCAGTAATTCTATCCTCCCACCTCACTGGAGTGAATCATATCTGAGGGAGAATGGTGTTACTTTTGGACATTACTTTTTTCAAAAACTAGTAAATCTCCTTGGGTTTATCTAACTCCTAAATTAAAATATCTGTCTCCTTTCAAAGATTTCTAGTAGCCAAGCACAGTGGCACATGCCCATGATATAAGTACTTGAAGGCTGAGACAGAAGGATCGCAAATTTGAGGCCAGCCTTAACAACTTAGCAAGGCTCTCTGCAACTTAGGCCCTGTTTCAAAAATAAAAAATAAAATAGGGCTGAGAGTGGAGGTAAAAAAAAAAAAAATGCTTCTAAGTTCAATCCCCAATATGACAAAAGAAAGAAAAAAGAAAAACGATTTCTAGGGAAAAAAAAAAAAAACTCTCTCTTATAATTTGAATGAGTAACCAAGCAAATGAAGTTTGTGGTGTTTGATAACCATAACCTGAAATAATGTGAAACAACACTTGATGACTTTCTCCGTATTGGTTGCCGCCAGGATATTGGACAGCAGTAAATTCCCAAATATTGTAATGTGCAAAGGTTTTTGTTGTTGATTTATTGACAATACCATGAAGACACATTGGACATAGAGCATGAGTTAAGCTCATGCCTCTTGGGATTCTTTCCAATGTCAACTTAAAGAGAAAATAGTTTTATCTCTAGTAACTTTATTTATAAATTCTAAAGAGGCCTCTGACTACTCAGGCATGGTGGCACAAGCCTGGGATCCCAGCTATTCAGGAGGCTGAGGCAGGAGGACTGTGAGTTCGAGGCCAGCCTGAGAGACTTAGCGAGACCCTGTCTCAAAATAAAAAGGGCGAGGGATGTCGCTCAGTAGCAGAGCGCTTGCCTGGTAAATGTGAGGCTGTGGGTTCAAGCCTTCATACCACAAAGGGAAAAAAATAAAAAGAGCTAGATGGCCTTGTGAAGTTAGCCTT
Organism: Muscardinus avellanarius; assembly: GCF_963383645.1. NCBI lineage: Eukaryota > Metazoa > Chordata > Mammalia > Rodentia > Gliridae > Muscardinus > Muscardinus avellanarius. Next base: position 17,578,208 of record NC_137806.1, read on the forward strand.
TTTATAAATGTAGAAGAATATATTCTTTGTTTAATGGAAAGTGGCTGGCTTTGTAAAGTCATAATAAATTTAAGTTATACATTTAAACTGATTCATTTAGGCATGGGGCGCTCTGTATAGTAATAAATGACTGTCCAGGAAAGGTGAGAATAGGACATTAGGATTTTTTTTTCCTGCCATCTAAAATCCCCAGCTACTCAGACCATCTCTTGAAACACGAGAGCCCACTCCTGATGTTATCGTGTATTCACTTTCTTTTATTAAAAGATCATGTATTGCCGGGCGTGGTGGCACACGCTTGTAATCCCCGCGCTTGGGAGGCAGAGACAGGAGGATCGCGCAGGTTCGAAGCCAGCCGCGCGCTGGCTTAGGAGACCCTGTTTCCAAAATGAAAATGTAAAAATAGGTCTGGGAGTGTAGCCCCGAGGTAGAAGGGCTTCCAGGAACCCCAGTACCACCAAAAAAAAAAAAAAAAAAAAGATCATGTATTTAGAATGCTACACATGCTACTGAGCCGGGCTCCTTCCCAGCTAAGGCAGGCCCGTGACACGACGGAGCATTCAGTGTGCTGCTGGCCCCGGAGTGACCGCCGACTCGCGGGGTGAAATGGCGGCGGCGGCGCCAGCACGGCGTCCAGGCGGTGCTTTTGATCTGGCGGCCATCGCTCTGCGCTCCAGCCAGGGAGGATAAGAAAAAGACATTACACTCAAACCAAGCAGCCCTCTTCTCCCGTAAAGGTGTTGATGAATCTAAAATGCCATTTTCTGCCCCCTAGGTCCCGTTGTAACGCAGGACATTGCTACGTACCACACGGTGTTTCTTTTGGCCATTTTAGGAGGAATGGCTTTCATACTTTTGGTTCTGCTGTGTCTCCTTTTGTATTATTGCAGGTAAAGTGTCACCATTTTGGCAATATCTTTTTTCATGTAGACCTTCTCGTGCAGTGAATATTTGGAGGCATGGATGCGGAAATCCAGGGATGTGTCTATGTGTTTTCTCTAAATCAGGGGGCTTTTTCTTCTCATGAAAAAAAAATATCTAAGCACTCAAATGTGCAGTCGAAGTTATAATCAACAGGATATGTAAGACATGCTCTCAACAACATTGCTTAAAAGGAGAGTTATGAAAAAAAAGAGTTTGACATTTGTTGCATGATTCATTCAGAATATTCTTAAACGCTGGTTAAGAGATGCTACTTTCAAGATCAAAGCAGATATTCCTATCCTGATGTCTCCGTCTGTTCAGTTAGCAGGAGTGTTTACTGCTGACTGTTGGGCGAGCCTTTTGAATGAATAACTTGGCTGTTCTTACAGAAGCCCAAAGACGTCATCCCTGCATTATGCGACTCTGGGTTAACATAGGGTAGGGGTGTGGCACGAGGGGGTTCTAGCCCCTGATTGGCAGAAATTGGGAATTGGGGGTTTTCCTGCAACTTGAAACATTCCCAGCATAAGAATCTCTAATTTCCTGTCTTGGCTCATGTCTTTGGTCGCAGGAGGAAGTGCCTGAAACCTCGTCAACACCACAGAAAGCTGCAACTTCCTCCCGCCCTGGAGAGTTCCAAACGGGATCAGTCCACTTCCATGTCGCACATCAACTTGCTATTTTCGCGCCGGGCATCAGAATTCCCGGGCACACTGTCCGTTGCCAGCCATGGCCGCCCAGAGGCCCAGGGGGCGAAGGAGCTGATGAGCGGGGTCCATTTAGAAATGATGTCTCCCGGCGGCGAGGGGGACCTGCACACACCCATGCTGAAGCTATCCTACAGTACCTCACAAGAGTTCAGCTCCCGGGAGGAGCTGCTCTCCCATAAGGAAGAGGATAAAAGCCAGACCTCCTTTGATAACCTGACGCCCAGTGGGACACTAGGAAAAGACTACCGTAAGTCAGTGGAGATCTTTCCCTTAAAGGCAAGAAAATCGATGGAAAGAGAAGGCTACGAGTCCCCCGGCCACAATGACTACAGGGGGAGTTATAGCGCGATGCTTTCTCAGCCTTTATTTGAAAAGCAGGACCGAGATGGCCTGGCATCTACAGGAAGCAAAATCACCATTCAGGAACATACGTACCCCGCGCCTTCCTCTCCTGAAAAAGAACAACTGCTGGACCGCAGACCTACTGAATGTATGATGTCCCGCTCAGTCGATCACTTAGAGAGACCCACGTCTTTCCCACGGCCGGGCCAATTGATCTGCTGTAGTTCTGTGGACCAGGTGAATGATAGCGTGTACAGAAAAGTGCTACCGGCCCTGGTCATCCCTGCTCATTATATGAAACTCCCGGGGGACCATTCCTATGTCAGCCAGCCTCTGGTTGTCCCAGCGGACCAGCAGCTGGAAATTGGAAGACTCCAGGCTGAGCTCTCCAACCCCCATGCGGGGATCTTCTCACACCCGTCCTCCCAGATGCCGGGCCAGCCCTTGTCTTCCCAGGCCATCTCTCGGCAGCACCTGCAGGAGGCAGGCGCGCGGGAGTGGAGCCCTCAGAACGCAGCCATGTCTGAGTCGCTGTCCATCCCAGCATCCCTGAACGACGCAGCTTTGGCTCAGATGAACAGCGAGGTGCAGCTCCTGACCGAAAAGGCGCTGATGGAACTTGGGGGTGGAAAGCCACTCCCGCACCCCCGGGCGTGGTTCGTCTCCCTGGATGGAAGGTCCAATGCGCATGTGAGACACTCATACATTGACCTCCAAAGAGCTGGAAGGAATGGAAGTAATGACGCCAGTTTGGACTCTGGTGTGGATATGAATGAACCAAAATCTGCCCGGAAGGGGAGGGGAGACCCTTTGTCCCTGCCGCAGAGCCACCCACCTGTCCAGGAGCACCAGCAGAAAGAGTCCCGAGCGCCCGACAGCACTGCCTACACGCAGCTCGTGTACCTGGACGACATGGACCAGAGCGGAAGCGAGTGTGGGACCACAGTCTGCACCCCCGAGGACAGCACCCTGAGGTGCCTGTTGGAGGGCTCAGGTCGGAGAAGTGGCGGGCAGCTGCCCAGCCTGCAGGAGGAGGTAAACAAAAGGACTGTAGACGTCCCCCCGGAGCCGTCAGCCAGCCCCCACCAGAGAAGATCGGCGCAGGACGAGGATGAAGACGACGATGATGATGATGACCAAGGGGAGGACAAGAAAAGTCCCTGGCAGAAGCGGGAGGAGAGGCCCCTGATGGCATTTAACATTAAGTGATTGTCACAGAGCCGTCGACTGCGGAACATAAAATTGCCAAATATCCTTGCTTACTGCGGCCCCACCTGTGGGCGGAAGCAGAGCACGGCTGCCATTGAGAGGATGATCGTTGCATGACCTTGCTGTGCCCATGGTAGAGAGGGATTCAGACTCACTCAGAATAAATGGTGACTGGTAGATGCGGCACCTCCGGGGATGTGTCTGGAAGAAGCGTCTGAACGTCGGACCAGGAACTTGCCCCGTCCCCGCCCGGGGACACTGAAAAGCCCCACAAGACATTGCTACAAGGATCACCTCAGTTCTTCCTCAGAGTCTGGGAACAGATGACTCGTTTTGTATTGCTTGAATCCATTTTCTCATGATAACGCTACTGTGAAGCTCTTACTGAGAAATGAAGGTGGCACCTAATGTCCCAAGGTAGGCGTTAACTCAAAGGAAAGCTATGCATCGCTGCTTTGTTACCTTGTTTTGCTTAGATTTCGTTTTAGTTAGGGATTTGTTTCGGGGTTTGCTCTGCTTTTTTTTTTCTTTTATAAATACCATTGGGTTGTAGAAATTGTATCCTTTATTTGAATCTGTTCTACTTCTCAGTGGATTTTTTCGGGAGTCTCCCTTCCGGAACTCCTGCGTCTCGTCTCTTACATCCAAGCCTTTTAATGAAATCATACTGAGATTTTTATCAGCTAAGAGTCCTTCAGTTCTGGTCCCATCAACTCCAAGTGCCTTTTTTACAGTGACAACAGACAGTCCCTCACTTTTTTTTTGTTTGGTTTTTCTTATTCCCTTTTAATTGAACTGCCTGGATTTTATATACAGTTGTTAAATGATATCCCGCTCTTTAACCTGCATGCAGCCAAGTGCTCCTGTGCTCAGCATCCTCACTCCAACGCAGTGGACTCTAGTTATCCTGTGTGGTGTGGACTCTGTTTAGCGAGGGTAGACAAGAGGACACCTTCGAAACACCCTTCCCTGCTCCATCCCTCTGGCCGCTAGCCACCATTATAGTTTTATTGGCTGTTTGTATATACCGTTACTATTAACTCTGGAATCCTATGGGCTGATCTCGCTCTCCATACATGAGAGCATAGACTGAGCAAGAGGACCGAATGTGATTATTAAAGAAAATCTTATGTACTATCCAAAAGTGCCAGAATGACTTTTCTGTGCATTCTTCTTAAAGAGCTGCTTGGTTATCCAAAAATGAAAATTCAAAATAAACTCAGAAGAAAGAAAAAAAAACACCGTGTGGTCATGTTCACTTATTCTTAGCCATTATCTGTTGCAAAAAATGTTATTAAGACTTTATTACTTATTCCTTGACAGCCTGAAAAGCGGTCCTTGGATTTGTAAACACGTAGCCACTGGCGAGTTTTTACTAGGGGGGAAATCTTCTAAACCCATCTCTGTCTTTAGTTTCATTCTAAACCCAAAGTAACATCTTGTTGTATTTCAGTTAAGGAGAGGTATCTGCAAGAAATGGGTATTTTATGTTTAGTATTGATCCATCTTGGAACAGCCTCAAGGAGATTTCTTTAAAATGACCAGAATCATGCCAGATATATAGTACTGCTCATCAAAATTACTAATGGAGATGATGTCAGAACAGAGACTGGCAGAAATAAACCGAGCCAGCTCTGTTTACAGTCAGCAGCTTCCTTGCAAAATCTTCAATCATGAATTCCTGGCTGACAAACTTAATTGAGTTGGTCTTTCTTACATTCATTCTCAAATGGTGATGGCTGGCATTTGGCTTTTAAGGTGAACAGTGGTTGAGAGTTTCCAACAGTGAGACAGTTAAAGGGCTGGGAGCCTACAGTTTGACCAGGAAGAAGGGAGTGAGCGTTCTCACCAATAGGTGGCAGGTGAAGTCTGGCAGATTTTGCTAAGACTCCAGGGAGGTATCACTTGTCAGCTCCCCTCAAAAGAACAATTGGGTTGCCTCTCCAATCATACCCAGAGCCAGACATTGGTGATGCGGCAGGAGGGGGGTGCTAGTAGACCTCCCTACCGCCACTGGTCCCCAGCCCTGTGCAGCTCCGCTAAGATAGCTGCCAGTAGAATACCCTCCTTACAGTATGATTCCAGAAGAGCTCTGGTTAATGAGTACGGTGCCTGTGCACCTGGGCCAGGTAGCACCTGGGCTGTACACAGTGACTGGGGGGATCTGGCAGAAAGATCGGGGTCAGGGGAGGGCTGTTTCTCTGACCCTCCTGAGGAGAGACATATCTTGGTGGGCCAGAGCCATGAGATGCATTGAGCAGCGGTCACACACACCAAGTCCCCAAGAAGGCACGGGAGGGGGTTTGCCAAAGGGGAATTGGTTCTGCCAGAGATGAAATTCAATGCATCTTACAGTCATCCACAATGGGGCTCAGAGGTTAACATTTTTTTTTCTCAAGGTGCCAACGCTGATTTCCAGACTAGAATTCTCCAGACAGAACACCGTGACTGCAGACTTTAACCATTTCATTTATCTGTTTTCTAGCCTGGTAAGGGTAAAATATGTCACAGTATTCCAAGTCAATTGATTATGTTGTCTAAAGAATGAAAGCCATCTCATGCCACCTAGTGGTGAGTTTTCACCGGCCTGCACAAGAGCAGGTTTCATAGAGACCTGATGCTCTCCAGGGCCTGGGAAGTAGGGAAGGTGTGCCCAGGAATGAGTCGTCCCCTGGGCTGTCCTCCAGGTCAGGTGGGTGAGGAGAGGACACTGCAGTCCCCAGAGTCCCATCTGGAAACAAAGTATTGAGAACAGTAATCTATTTGATTCTCCAAAGCTTATGCAAAAGGTGTTTATTCTTCTGTTTTATACCTAAGTAAATGGAGGTTTGGTGGCTAAGGGATTGAGCAAGTCACTCAGTTCTAAGCAGTAATGATGCTGCTTAAACAATCAGCTTGCCGGGCGTGGTGGCACACGCTTGTAATCCCCATGCTTGGGAGGCTGAGACAGGAAGATTGCACAGGTTAAAAGCCAGCCTCAGCTATTTAGTGAGGCTCTTAGCAACTTGGTGAGACCCTGTTTCCAAATAAAATATAAAATGGGTCTGGGAGTATAGCCCGAAGGTAGAAAGCCTCTGGGTTCCACCCCCAGTACCACCAAAACAAAAAATGAATAAACAATCAGCTATCCCAAAATAAGTGCACTAAGCTACACATGTTTCTAATAAGGGATCTACAGGGCACAACTTTCAAGTAATAATAAAATACAGCCAGGCATGGTAGCACATGCCTAAAATCCCAGTACTTTGGAGGCTGAGACAGGAGGATCACAGGTCAAGGCCAGCCCCAGTGATGTAGTGAGGCCCTGTTTCAAAATAAAAAATAAAAAAGGGCTGAGGATATAGCTCTGAGGTAGAATACTCCTGAGTCTAGTCCCCAGTACCACAATAAATAAATGAATAAATAAAATACCCAATACTCTGTCGTGAATCCCCTTCAACAATTGATTCCTACAGAAGGCTTTTGTTGATTATCACGATAGCCAACCCGTTGTTGGAATTGACAAAAATATAGTTCTGACATGAATATTGCTGCTTTATTGCATTCGTGATTAAGGTGAAATTGAAACATCAGAATATTGTTCATGGATTGACTTAATTACTGAATCAAATAGTTGCTGACTACTTGAAGAATATTGTATCAAAACTTGTGCAATTCACAAGGTAATGGCTCCACACATACGTCAACTTCAGTTTGTCACATTAGTGCCATTTTTGTTTTTAACATTAACATCACTTTCTTAACCCTAGATAATCAACAAGCAAACACTGATTTGTAGTATATACCAATTTCTCGACCAGAGTGGTCAATTTTAAGCCACTATGAGATCACCGGACAGAAGTTTTAGACAGAGACATGGGCCTAATCACATTCCCACCAAACACCAACAGTGGAGGAAAATAACCTTGAGCGTAGGTAATACTGAGGGACACAGCTGACCCACAGTACTCAAGGATCCCGGATTTGCCAGCATGATAAAATTTACTTGCAAACTCCAAGTCAACACTTGCTTTCCTTGAAGGTCATTCACAGATATGAACAGAGCAACTGAAAATTTGAGTTACCCAATGTTCATGTTCCTAGCTGAGGTTGAGCTAGGTAATGCTGTGCCTTTTTTTTTTTTTTTTTTTTTTTTAGTCCCATAAATAAGTACCTTTCACACACTGTGGCCACTGCCATGTTTTCTGTATCTTTATACTTTTACTTGGTGATTTTGCCGTTAAAAAAAAATCCTCCAAATCCAGGCCTGTAACCCCAATACTTGGAAGGCTGAAACAAGAGGCGGCAGGTTTGAGGTCAACCTCAGCAAAATAGCAAGACTCTGTTCCAAAATAAAAAATAAAACAGAGCTGCTAGGGTAGCTCAGAGGTAGTGACCGGAGTTTAATCCCCAGTACCAAAAACAAACAAAAGAGCCTCTGAGAGTATGCCAGGTGTTACATTGTATTTTTTAAGTGTGAGAGGGCAGGATGTGCCTCACAGAGAAAGTATGTGTGTTAGAGAAGCTTGGTTCAGGCAGGCTACAGTGCTGGCAATATTACTAAGCCAACATATATATATTTAATATGTATTAAATAAGATGGCTATGAACAAAAACACCCATAAAACAAGGTTATAAGCCGGGAGTGGTGGCGCACACTTATAATCCCAGTACTTAGGAGGCTGAGACAGGAGGATCCTGGATGCAAGGCCAGCTTTAGCTACTTAATGAGCCCCTCTGCAACTTAGTTAGACCTTGTTTCAAAATAAAGAATAAGAAATAGGGCTGGAGGTGTAGCTCAGAGGTTGAATGGTCCCCTTTCCATCCCCAGTACTCAGAAGTGGGGAGTTTTAAGTGATAACCAACTTTTCTTACTCTTACCATAATGGTGTGTGTGTGTGTGTGTGTGTGTGTGTGTGTGTGTGTGTGTGTGTTTACTTGGAATTGAACCCAGAGGCATTCTATCTTCAAGCTATACCCCTGGCCCTATTTTATTGTTTTATTTTGAAACAGGGGCTTGCTAGATTGATGAGAGTCTCATGACTTGCTGAGGCTGTCCTTGAACCTGGGATCTTCCTGTCTCAGCCTCCCAAGTACTGGGATTTCAGGCGGCAGGTGCTACCACGCCTGGCTTCCAATTTACTGTTTAATAATGGCTGCATCTAACAACCGACCTGCAAGTCCCTGAAGTTTTAAGTGATCCCCCCACTCCTGCACGGGCATGTCATGCCCAGAGAGAGCCACCTGTGAAGGAAAGGCTTGCCTGAACCTACAGCCTGGTCACTTCTTCCTTCACTTTTATTTATTTTTAATTTTTTATTATTTTTATTATTTTTATTTTATTTATTTATTTGTTTTGCAGTGCTGAGTATGGAACCCAGGAACCATCTTTAAGGGCAAGTTGCAAAAATTGAACAGAGTTCCCAAACTCTGTGCATGTTGGTGGCACGGGGGAGGGGCGGGAAATTGAGCTTAGAGATATTCTGTCTCTGAGCTCACCCCCAGCCCTTTTAAAAAGTATATTATTTTTGCCGGGTGTGGTGGCGCACGCTTGTAATCCCCGCGCTTGGGAGGCAGAGACAGGAGGATCGCGCAGGTTCGAAGCCAGCCGCGCGAGCTGGCTTAGGAGACCCTGTTTCCAAATTAAAATGTAAAAATAGGTCTGGGAGTGTAGCCCGGAGGTAGAAGGGTTCCAGGAACCCCAGTACCACCAAAAAAAAAAAAAAAGTATATTATTTTAAAGCAGGGTCTCACTAAGTTGCTGAGGCAGGCCTCAAATCTTCAATCCTCCTGTCTCAGCTTCCAAAGTCCTGAGATTACAGGTATGTGCCACCTTACCTGGCGAGTTCCCATATTCTTTTTTTTTTTTTTTTTTTTTGTGGGTCTAGGAATGGAACCCAGGGGCATTTGACCTCTGAGCTACACCCTTTGCCCTATTTTTTATTCTTTATTTTGAAACCGGGTCTCACTGAGTTCCCATATTCTTCACCCAGCTTCCGTAATATACCATAACTGGAGGATATTTTTCCACACTAAGAAATCAATACTGTGAACTAAACTACAAACTTTATTCCATTTCTCCAAGTTTGTCCATTAATGTCCCAATGGTACATATTTTAGCAGTACAATGCTTATGTCCATCATTCTTTTAAAAATTAGAGAGCAGCCGGGCGTGGTGGCACATGCTTGTAATCCCAGCACTTCAGAGGCTGAAACAGGAGGACCGCACAGGTTCAAAGCCAGCCTCAGCTACTTAGTGAGGCTCTCAGCAACTTCGTGAGACCCTGTTTCCAAATAAAGTATAAAATAGGTCTGGGAGTTTAAGCCAGAGGGAGAAAAGCCCCTGGGTTCAAAGCCCAGTACCACCAAAAAAAAAAAAAAATACAAAAAGGAAAGTCAGAGTCATCAACAACTGCTGTTCAGACACAACTGCACCCAGCATTTCATTTCTCCTGCACTCCTTTGCCCATATAAAGACATGTTTCCTACAAAGAGATGCCCACCCTGCCCTGCAGTCCACTTCCCCCACTAGATCTCAGATGTCCTCTTAGATTTCCACATCACGATGGTTATTTCATTACAATTTTTTTTTAACTTTTTGAAGATTAGATGAAAATCTCTAACTGGGATGAAAGAATTTAGAAGTTGCTCACCAAGCCTTAGTGACAGATAACTTGGCGTGTGAGATAGTGTTCACTGGAGAAGAATCAGGGACTCTATGCATAGGTATGGCTGCAAGACATGGACACTAAACTATGCCAGGAGACAGGCAGCAGCTGCACCCCTATACGTCTATACGTCTGGAACTTTAGTACAAATTAAAGCAAATAAATGCAAAACCCAGGAGGCAAAGAACCCCCCAGAAATTAGACCAGATACAAAAAGAAAGGCAGGCTGCAGTCTGATCAGCTTTCTGTGGTTTCCCATGTCCCGCCCCTTGCAGATGTCAATGTTTCAGGCTTTGGAATTGCATAGAGAGATACAGCGAGTTGAGTTGTAGCTGGAAACATGCGGTGACTTTTCACCACTTTGGAACGCCACGATTTCTCATTTGCCATTGTCCACATAGTTAAAGCAAGATGCAATTATGTTTGGGGACTTTTATGACAACCCTTGACATCACGAGAATCGGATGCAGTGGCGACCCTGGGCACAGTGGTTATCGTGGCCCGCAGACCAGGAGAAGGCGGCAGGAAGTGGGAGAGGAGAGAGATCGGCTGAAGATTGCAGGTGAGACTGCAAGCCTTTCTCCCACCCCTGAAAGCTATTTTCAAAGCTGTGAACGTAATTATACACCAAACTACCTGTCACATGGTTTTTCCCTCCTTTATATCAACTGTGGCTTGTTTAATGTAAGTGTTCTGAGACCTGCAAAGTGACTAATCATTTGTGCAAAACCATTTGCAACAAAACAGGACGAACAGGAATTGGAGAGCCGGAGAATTTAGACCATGAAAGAGCCTTGAAGATTTCACACTGGAGGAAACTCAAAGCCCCAAACCGCAGGTGCTGACATGACTTCACCCAGGCACCGCGCGGGGGCTGGGCCCCATCTCCTGACACCTACGTAATAAACGTTGGCGAGGGTGTAGGCAGATAGGAGCCATCATACACCGTTGTGGGACTGCAAGTCAGCACAGCCGCTCTGGAGATGAGTGTGGCGGCACCTCAGAAGACTGAGGATGGAACCACCACACGACCCAGCTGTACCACTCCCAGGCAACTTTCCAAAGGAATTGAAGTCAGACTATAATATCGGGATCCGTGCATATGCGCGTCTATAGCAGCACAATTCACACTGGCCGAATTACGGAGCCAGCCTAGGTGCCCATCTACAGATGAATGAATGGCGGAACCATGATATCTACACACAGAGAAATTTTATTCAGCTATAAAGAAGAACAAAATGACATCATTTGCAGAGAAATGGATGAACTGGAGAATACTGTGCCAAGTGAGATCAGCCAGGCTCAGAGAGTAAAGGGCTGTCTATTTTCTCTCATATGTGGAAGCTACAGAGAAGTTGGTAACGCAGGGACTTCAGATAAATGAAGAGAGAGACCAGTAGAAAAGAGGAAGGGGGTTTGGGGAAGAAGGTGTGTGGGGTGGGGGGAGACTTGAAGGAAATAGTTCAAATGAGCTTATGTGCATATACGAAGTCATCAATACCAGTCTCAAAAATACGTATGGAGAGGGAGGGAACGGGCCGGGATCCAGAGGGAGGCACGCACGTCTCCTTCTATTACTCTGAACCTCGTTGTGATGTATACACACCAATAAAAGTATATTTATTAAGAAAACTAAACAACTTTCCTTTAGCTGACCTTTAATATTCTGTTCCTTTCACATAATACCAATGAAAAATAAACTCATTGATTGTACCAAAAAATTTTAAAAACATAGAAATCTCACACTGAAGGAGAGTGAAAGCCAAAACACAGGTGTTTACATGACCTCCCCCAGGGGCACCACGCGGACTGCGCCCGTCTCCTGACGCCCCGTGTGCTGCTTCACCCCCACGTCTACCTAACAGTAGATATTCAGAATTAGAATGTAAAGCACTGTGAGCCACACTCATTACTCAGTGTCTAGATTTATGGAAGGAACCCTGAACTTGGAGTCAAGCCCTAGATCAGCCTGTCCCTGGTGACTAGATGTTGGCTTTAGAAAGATGGGCAGGGAAGCCCCACACCTATGATCCTAGTACTTTGGAGGCTAAGCTGAGAGGATAGTAGCCTTGAGGGCAGCCTTAGCAACTTAGCAAGACCCTGTTTCAAAATAAAAAATTAAAAGGGCTGGGGGAATAACTCAGAGGTGTAAGGTCCCTGGGTTCAATCACCTCTCTGCTTGAGCTGGGTAATCACATCTTCTGCCTTTGGACGGGGTTCACACCACCAGCATTCCTGCAGCTCCCGACCGCAGGTGGTACATTCTGGGACTACTCAGCCTCCATAATAGCTGGCCAATCCTCATAATAACATAATAACATAATTATATTATTAACATATATAAATGCCATTTATCTATTATATATTTATGTTATATATGTATTACATATTTTATATGTATTGTATACGATATGTAGTTATATATAGTGAGATATATATAAGTGCTGATTATTACTATTAGTATTATAAATATGTAATAGATGTTTATATATAAATATATTATAAATCTCATATATATGTGTGAATATGTATGCACACACACACACACACACACACACACACACACACACACACACCTAGGCTCTGGTCTCTGTTTTCTGAAGAATGAACCCTGAGTAAATTAAACCTCAGAGTGAAAAAAGGGAACCAACCATAAAATACAAAGTGTACTATTAACTCCCAGAAGGGTCTCATCTTACAAGCTTCTTTATGGCCTGTTGATTCTTACACCTACCGGTTAAGTGACTCAAGACAGGAGATGTTTGTCCACTTTTGCATCCAAAGACATTGGCAGGAAGCGCATCTTTGCCCAAGAGGGCAAAGACCTAGGATCTGTAGGGACAGGGACGCCTTCCCAGACAGCTGCTCACAGAGATGGGAACGCTTACTGTTTGCTCACAGAGGCGGGACCCTTAGTGTTTCCTGAGCGCTTCTGGGTAATCGATGTGTCTGAAGATCTCCTGCTATCCAGTGGGGGTTGAGTGGCACCCAAGACCCTCGGTTAAAGGCCAGGCCCCAGGGTGATGCTCTGGAAAGGTGAGGTCTAGCGGGCAGTCCTTAGGTGATGGGGCCTGCCCCTGCTTGGGATTACGAGGCCTTCCTCCTCCCCCTTCCCTCTGTTGAGCAGATTCCTTCCTCTACCGTGTCCTTTGCAATTCCAGGACCCTCACCAGATGTCCGAAGCCACGGGTCCGCCTGATCCTGGACTGAGACCTCCAGAACTGTGAGGTTAATAAGCCTTTCCTAACGTAATAGGTAATTATCTCAGGTGGCTTTTATAGGAATGGACACTAACGGTCTCCATCACCTGACGCAATGGGTTCTCCTGCCCTTTCACACCAACTAGAGAAGCAGAGTGACTTGCCTGTTCACCCGTGTTCTTTGTTACTCTGCAGCACTTATTAAATAGCTGGAGCTGGACACGGTGGTACACACCTGCCACACCAGTAGTTGGGAGGCCGAAAAAGGAGGATCGGAGGTTCTAGACCAGCCTGAGCAACTTGGGGAGGTTCTCACAGCGACTTTGCAAGACCCCGTTTCCAAATAAAAAATAAAATAGGGACAGAAGTGTAGCTCATTCAGAGGTAGAATGCCCCTGCGGTCGCTCCCCAGTATCCACCCTCCCAACACACACGCAAACACTATTTTCTGATAGAAAGCTAAAAATACTATTTCTCAGAATGCTGACACTTAATAGTAGTATAACATTATTATTAGTAGTGTCATTATTATTATTATTTTGGCATTGGGAATTGAACCTAGGAGCACGCTACCTATGAGCTACACTCCCAGTTCTTTTTTTTTTTTTTTTTCATTTTTCATTTTGAAATTAGGGTCTTGCTAAATTGCTGAGAATCTCCCTTAATTTCTGAGGCTGGCCTCTGTGCTCCTCCTGTCTCAGATGCCCAAGTACTGAGATTACTTGAGATTACAAGTGTGCTGGCACCAGGCCGAGTAAACAGCATAACACTGTTACAAATGTCTTCGGGAGCATGCAGATTGTGCTTGTGGACATTCTAAGTAATTCTGCATATCTCAGAAAGATGACTGGATACTGTAGAGCCTGACGACATCCAAGTCACAAACAGAGGAAAGTAAGTTAAAATAAGATAAAATGTCTAGTAGTGGAAATTTTCATATTTGGTACCAGGAGACACATAAGAGGCATAGTGGAGACAAATATAAAAGATAATAGCTCCAATTTCATTGAAAATCAATTACATTCTTCCTTCTTTCCTTCAGAAAGAGTCTTAATTTTGTTAGTTAGCAAAGAGGAATATAAGGTCCTTCTCAAGAAGGAATTTGCCTTTTTCTGCATCCGAGGGTAAAGGGAGCTGGAGAAGACAGCTTCATAGGCCAAACAGCATGAACAGGAATGACCCTTGTCCACAGAGCACCAAATATGAATTTGGTGAGAACCAAATATGAAGGTCAGTTTTGTACTAGGTTTCTTTGTTTGTTTGGACTTGTTTAGTTTTTGTAGTACTAAGGATCGAACCTAATGCCTGAACACGCCAGGCAAGCATTGTACCTCTGAGCTCCATGCCCAGCCCAGATTGTTGCTTTTTAAGGATATTATCCTGCAATACCACAGTGGCTTCCTCAAATCATTACTGGAATAAGACAGTGACGATAAATACATAGCCAAGGATGTCATCGTGAACTGCAATGAAATGTTACATTATGCGATGTAAAATCAATTTCCCTTTAATATGAACTACAGCTGTAGCCATTATTGGTCTATTACTGGGAGAATACAACACACAGTTTTAAATGTCTTTATTGGAAGCCAGGAGTGGTGGTACACATGCAGAATTCCAGTACTTGGGAGGCTGAGACAGGAGGATTGCAGGCTTGAGGCCAGTCTTAGCAACTTACACTTTTTTATTGGCTAACAGAATAAATTTTGGATTTGTCATTCATTTTGTATCTGAGACTTGATGTGTGCATGCATATGCACACATACACACACATGAAGAGGAGAAGGGGGCATATAGGACAGTACAACTCAATAGAGATTCAAACTACTGAATGAATTCACAAATATATATATATATATCCTAAGTTACCAAAACATGAAGTGACTTTTTTGATCTTTTGTCTATTTACTTTTTTTTTTTTTTTTGCGGTACTGGGGATGGAATCCAGGGGCTCACTGAGTTGCAAACAGTCTCACTAAGTAGCTGAGGTTGTCCTAGAACCATGATCCACCTGTTTCAGCCTCTCAAATGCTGGGATTACAAACGTGTGTCACCACACCCAGCTGATCTTTTGTCTATTTATATAAAAAAATAAGGTACTTAGCAAATGAAAAGCTATTTACTCAGTTTTCTCAATAAAGAAGGGCTGTTTGCTAAGTTTTCTTTTTAGTCTTAGACATAGTACCTAAGTGATATTCCTTCTCATGCATTTAAAGAGAGATATACTATTACTTTTTATAACTAATAATTCAAACAAACGATTCCCCACTAATAGATTGGACCTCATTGGCTATGTCTTTAGTCACCATAGTGATTGATCCAGGTAGGAGCCAATCAGAGTTTCTTATTGTTGCTGCTGGGTTTTTTTTTTTTTTTTTTTTTTTGCTATAGTTGTTGTTGTTTTAACTAGAACTGGAAAAAGGTGGAGCTAGCGGTACAATACAGGGAACTCAGAAATTCCCCTGGCCACAAACCTTTCATTATCTGAATGACCCCACCAGGAACCTGCCAGTGAAGTCCACATTTTTCCTAAGGCAGCCAGGACACACCGAATGAGTAAAGTCTGAAATCCCCAAAGGAACTGGAGTAGAGTCCTGGCAAAGCAAATCCCCCTAGTTCTAGTTGCTTCTTTTTAATCTTTTTATATTATTTTTCTTTTTGGCACTAGGGATTGAAGCTGGGGGCATTTTTCTCTGAGCTCCATCCCTCAGCCCTATTCTATTTTTGAAACAGGGCATCACTAAGTTGCTGAAGGCCCTGCTAAGTTGCTGCGGCTGGCCTCAAACCTGTGATCCTCCTGTCTCAATCTCCTAAGTACTGGGATTTGCTTCTAAAGCTCAGTTCTGTTGCTGCCCTTCCCATAGTTTTATGATCCATCCCCTTCCTTACATTATTTAAAATGCCCCAGAAAGCCGGGCGTGGTGGCACACACTTGTAATCCCCGCGCTTAGGAGGTGGAGACAGGAGGATCGCGCAGGTTCAAAGCCAGCCTCATTGGCTTAAGAGACTCTGTTCCAAATAAAAATATAAAATAGGTCGGGGAGTGTAGCCTGGAAGTAGAAGGGCTTCCAGGAACCCCAGTACCACCAAATAATAATAATAATAATAATAATAATAATAATAATAATAAATATAAATAACAATAATGCCCCCGAAGTCTTCCAGTAAATTTCCCTTTGTTTTCAGCTCATTCAAGTTTTTTTTTTTTGTCTGTCACTAGTATCTATAAACCTACATGTGCTTTTTCAGGCCCAACCACAGGCAAATACAGAGGCTTTCCCTGGCAGGCTCACAGGGGATAGCTGGCTCCCCAACCCAGATTCACAATGGTTGGGGGCTGAGGTCCTGTCCCCTGGTGTCCAAAATGGCATAAGCCTATTGGTCAGGATCTTCTGGACAGTAAGATGATCCCCACAACTGGGTTGATCCACCTGATCCTCACCTCGCCCCATTTCATGGGGAAAATGGAACTTAGAGGAGCCATGGCTTGTTCCTAGTAAGCCCGTAGCTTACACCATCACAGTAAATGATTGACTTTGACTTTGTTTTTGTTGTCATTGACCACCTCAATACCTCTCTAGTTCAGCTCTAGGGGTAAGCCAGTGAGCCAGGTATGGTGGCACATGTCTGTAATCCCAGTACTTAGGAGGCCAAGACAGGAGGATCGAGGGTTCAAGACCAGCCTCAGCAACATTGTGAGACCCTGTGTCAAAATAAAGATAGATAGATGGATGGATAGATAGATAGATGATAGATAGATGATAGATAGATAGATAGATAAATGGATGGATGGATGGATAGATGATAGATAGATGATAGATGATGATGATGATAATAGATAGATAGATATAGATGATAGATGATAGATAGATAGATAGATAGATGATGATGGAGATAGATAGATAGATAGATAGATAGATAGATAGATAGATAGATAGAACTGGGGATATAGCTCAAAGATAGAATGCCCCTGGGCTCCATCCTCAGTACAAAGGAAAGAAGAGAGAGAAGGAAGGGAACAACCAAGGAACATGGGTCATCTATTCACACTTAAGTTTCACAAAACACATCATGAACTTAGGCATTGGAGCACCGGTATGCTTGCAAGGGTAAATAAACTACAACATACAGTTCTGGAAGCATTTAGCCTGCTTCTCTGGAAGCAGATGGAAATCTCACGAGTCCTCCATTATTCAGGCTGCTCTAATACTGCGCTCATCAATCAGCCTGACAACACATTTTCTCATTTTCTGCATCTTAGATGGCCTCCACTCTCTAAATGAGAACCAAAGGGCATTCTTGGCTCCCCCCGCTTTTAACTCATAGTGATAATTTACCTTCCCATGACAGATAGAGAGAAGATGCCTAAGAACCTTGAACTTCGTGAATGGTAATCTTACTCATTCTCTAACTCATTTAAAAAAAAAAGATAGTTTCAGCCCTCGATATTAAGAAGATGGTGAGAACAAAAATTGCCATCAAAGCTGAGATGCAGAAATTGGCCGGGCAACTTGTTAAATAGTATTTTGCAGGAGACCATGGATGTGGCTTGAGCACCTGTACTGAGACCAGTAGAACCAAGGTAAGGTTTAATCACAGCCGCTGAGTCTGGCTGGTGGGAGACTCTGAGCCAAATAAGGAAGCCGGAAGCAGCTAACTACTTAAACTGTAACTGGGTGACTTGTTGATTGACCGTAGCCTGTCTAGTTGTTTTCTGTACCTCATTTTGCTTTCCTCTGGGTACTGTGTGATTGTGTCTTTGGTCAGAGTTTTCAAACCTGAATTAGTTCTGGAAACTGCCCAATTCACAAAAAAAATTTTTTTTTACTCAAAGAAATTCTAATTTTAGATGAGCAAAAGAGTTGGTTCTCCTTTTAACAATCAGAAACCGAGCTTTAAATTAATCTGTCATGCTGAGACAGGAGGATCGTGGTTTGAGGACAGCCTCAGCTACTTAGTGAGGCTCTTTGCAACTCAGTGAGACCCTGTTTCAAAAGAAAGAATAAAAAATAGGGTTAGGAGTGTCGCTCGGAGGTAGAATGTCCCTGAGTTCCACCCCCAGTACCGCAAAAAAAAAAAAAATTTAATTTGTCTTGCCAGGCGTGGTGGCGCACACTTATAATCCCAGCATTTGGAAGGCTGAGACAGGAGGATCGGGTTCGCAGACAACCTCAGCTACTGAGTGAGGCCCTCTGCAACTCAGGGAAACCCTGTTTCAAAATAAAGAATAATAAGTAGGGCTCAGGGTGTAGCTCAGAGGTAGAATGCCCCTGGGTTCCATCCCCATTACTGCAAAAATTAATAATAATAATAATAATAATAATAATAATAATTTGTCCCTTAAATCACATGATTGTTTAGTTACCTTTAATCTTTAAAAATCCTCCCTCCTTTTATTTATTATTGAATTTAGGGGCATTCTACCTCCAAGCTTTTTTGTGTTTTATTTCTTGAAACAGGGTCTAAGTTGCTAAAGGTCTCTCAACAAGTCCTGAGGCTATCCTTGAACCTGTGATCCTCTTACCTCAGTCTCTCAAGTACTGGCATTATAGGTGTGTGCCACCATGCCTGGCTTGCCCTCTTTTTAACTTACTTAACTAACTTAAGTAACTCAGCTTCATTGTTTAAGTCAGGAGTCAAACCTTTTATACACTGTGCAATTACATCTATAAATCTGCATAGGAACCAATCCAATTCCGATTGCATACATCTTTATCATACACCAATAACATGAGTCCAGAAGACAGAACATGAACAACCCACTCCCTGCACCCAGGCTTCTACAGACGCAGATAAAGCTCTCATTTTAGAAATAGGTGTCTACTCTCATGAGACATGACCTAGCATGACCTAACCACAATCCAGAGGTAAATGCCAGGGTTACAATGACCAGGTGTGATGAAGAGCTGAGCTCGGTTTAAAGAGGAAGTAGGAGTCCGGCGCAACTGAGAAAGTCAAGTCACAGTTTTCTGAGATAGGTGGGGGGAGGAGGCAACAGGCCCAAGGATAGGGTGAGGCCACCTTTCATCCTTACTCACTGCCAGGATTCAGCCATTCAATTCCCAAGTTAGAGTCACTGGGTATTTTAGTTGTTGTCATTGATGTTGTTGTTGTTATTATTACTATTATCATTATTTGTGGTACTGGGGATGGAACCCAGTGGTGTTCTAGCTCTGCTCTCTACCCTCAGCCCTCTTTTTGGTTTTCTCCCTGTGGATGGAATGGATGGAACCCAAGGGCATTGTCCCTCTGAGCTACCCTGGCCATATTTTTTTTAAGTGTGTGTGTGTGTGTGTGTGTGTGTGTGTGTGTGTGTGTGTGTGTGAATCTGGGGATGGAACCCAGGGTATTCGAGCTCCGAGCTACACCCCCTGCCCTATTTTTTATTCTTTTTTTTTGTGTGTGATACTGGGGTTCCTGGAAACCCTTCTACCTCCAGGCTACGCTCCCAGACCTATTTTATATTTTTATTTGAAAACAGGGTCTCTTAAACCAGCAAGGCTGGCTTCGAACCTGCGATCCTCCTGTCTCTGCTTCCCAAGCACAGGGATTACAAGCGTGCGCCACCACGCCCAGCTTTTATTCTTTATTTTGAAACCAAGTCTCACTGAGTTGCAGACGGCCTCACTAAGTAGCTGAGGGTCTCTGCGAAACGTGATCCTCCAGTCTCAGCCTCCCAAATGCTGGGATTACAAGCGTGCGCCACCACGCCCAGCTTAGTTTTTTTATTTTTGAAACTTGATCTCAACTAAGTTGCTGAAGGCCTCACTAAGTAGCTGAGGCTGGCCTTAAACCTGTGATGCTTCTCTCTCAGCCTCCCACATACCAGGATTACAGGTTTGTGCCACCGTGCCCAACTTGGATGTTACATTCTTTCTTCCTAACACTCTGGATAGATGTGGAGTTGAACAAACCCCTACATAACATCTGGAATTCTCCAACTGAACTTGAGTTCAACTGAATACATTTTATTAAAAATTATTTATCCTTGAAAATTATTTATCCTTGAAGATTATTTATCCTTAAAAATTATTCACCATCCAATGAGGGGATCCAGTATATGAATCAAAATCTCTTGGCTCTCAGGATACCATAGTAACAATGATGTTTTCTTTTTTCCTGTGAGTAGAACCTTTGCACTAATTAGAAAACTTCCTTGGTATGATTCAATAAGTTTCCTCCCTCCTACATCCTCTGAGGCCTGTGTAGGATGGACCTGCCCAAGAAATGCAGGATTGCAGAAATTCCTGGTGTGTGAAACCACCACATTCTCAGAGTATTCATAAGTAGGATTATCCCTTATCTGCTTCCTTTGGTGAAGTCAGTTCCGGTTGTTTCAATACGAAATCTATAGATAAAGCCTTATCACTGCATATTTTTGCTATTCATGCCATTAATAGGCCAAGACCTAAGATGACAGCAGGGTGATGAGTTCACTGTGGTTCCAAATGTAGTCATCCCAACAGAGTTTTTCAGTTATTTGAGATGGATGGAAACAGAGCATTCTGACACCAAGACTCCCTACGCCCACTATTTCTGATCCATCCTCATACCCAACAGGTGCTGTGGCCTCAGTTTTGCTTCTGAGGAAGGTGCTTTAACAACTTCAGTAAAGCTGTGCGCGGGGCTGCTGAGACAGGAGGATCGCAGGACCAAGGCCAGCCTCAGAAATTTAGTGAGAGCCTGTTTCAAAATAAAAAGGGCTGGGGGCACAGTGCAGAGGTCGAATGCCCCTGGCTTCAAGCCCCAGTACCAAAACCTAAAAATAAAAAGTAGAACTATTATCCTTGGTTCTAGCAAGCATAGTTTTGCTGAAAAAACAAATATAAATATTTAAGAAAAATTTACTTGTACAGGTAGATAGGACGCAAGACTTGAAGTCTATGAATCTCTCCCACCCTGAGGGTGACATGGTTTAGACTTAATTCACACTGAAAAAATGAAAAAGGGAAGCCCGGCATGGTGGACTACGCCTGTAATCCCAGTTCTTGGGAGGCTGAGACAGAAAATTGCAGGTTTGAGGCCAGCCTCAGCAACTTGGTGAGGCCATTTGCAACTTAGTGAGACCGTTTCAAAAGAAAATATGAAACAGGGCTATAGTATAGCTCAGAGGTAGAACACCCCTGGGTTCAATCTCTAGTACTGAAAAAAGAAGAAAAGGAAAGGAAAAGGGAAACAGCAATTTAAGTTTTAATAGGGCTGAAGCCCTGGAATTGAAGAAGACTGGGGATAAAGGTACAGTCGAGATGCCTCAGAACTGCCTGAGATCTTCTAGTTGAAATGAGAGCGGACAGCTTTAAAAGCCGAATTCAAAGTGGAAAGTGAGCTGCCTGCACAGAGGAGGGACACCCTTACTAAATCACACCGCCGCTGAGCATGGCAAAGAGTCTCAAGAACTGAGGAAGGTCAGGTATGGATTTTGCTACAAACTTTTGCCTCCCCTCTCTTAAAATGAGTTAGCCTGCAGGGTAGGGTGGCACACGCCTATAATCTCAGTACTTGGAGGCTAAGAAAGGAAGATCACAGGTACAAGGCCAGTCTCAGCAACTGAGAGAGGCCCTCAGCAACTTGGTGATACCCTGTCTTAAAATAAAAATAAATAGCCAGGCGTGGTGGCGCACGCTTGTAATCCCCGCGCTCGGGAGGCGAAGACAGGAGGATCGCGCAGGTTCGAAGCCAGCTGCACTGGCTTAAGAGACCCTGTTTCCAAATAAAAATATAAAATAGGTCTGGGAGTATAGCCTGGAGGTAGAAGGGTTTCCAGAAATCCCAGTACCACCAAATAAATAAGTAAATAAATAAATAAATAAATAAATAAATAAATAGGGTTGGGATATAGATCAGAGGTTTTACTCTCTAGTACTACCAAATAATGAATTCATCTTAAGAAGAATGTTATTGAACGAACTATAAAAGGAAATACCTGGGAACTGTTCCTACACCTCTTAGCTCTCTTCTAAAAGAAAGAGTTGGGCATGGTGGCGCACACTTCTAACCCCAGTACTCGGGAGGCTAGGCAGGAGGCTCACAGGTTCACTCCCAGCCTCAGCTACTTAGTGAGGCCCTCCGCAACTTAGTGAGACCCTGTTTCAAAATAAAGAATAAAAAATAGGAGCCAGGAGTGATGGTGCATACTTGTAATCTTAGTACTTGGGAGGTTGTGACAGGAGGATCATGCAGGTTTGAAGCCAGCCTCAGCTACTTAGTGAGGCTCTCAGCAACCTAGTGAGACCCTGTTTCAAAATAAAGTATAAAATAGGTCTGGGAGTGTAGTCCAGAAGGAAAAAAAAACAGGACTAGGGGTATAGCTTGGAGGTAGAATGCCCAGTGTTCCACCGCCAGTTCCATGGGGGTGGACAGGGCTAGGGGTGTAGCTTGGAGGTAGAATGCCCCTGTGTTCCACCGCCAGTTCCATGGGGGTGGACAGGGCTAGGGGTGTAGCTTGGAGGTAGAATGCCCCTGTGTTCCACTCCAGTTCCATGGGGGGAGGAGAGGCAAGAATGAATGAGAACACTTGGGGAGGATTTTTCTGGGCAAAGCCGTGCTATGGACTCGGCCCCGCCCATGCGCTCTTGCGCCCAGGCCCGGCCTGGGGAAGGTGGCAGGAAGTTCTGTGAGCAGAGGCTGAAGATGTGAAGTCACAACCCACCCCCTCACCAAATGTTCTCCATGGTGGCCACCTCCCTCAAGAGGAAAGATTTACTGCCCGAGTAGGCAGAAGTTTTAATTGTTCACAGGACGGAATATTGGGACTAATTGATTGCAGCTCATTTTGTTGCTGCGCACAGTGGTACGTTCCTACAAGCTCAGCTGCTCAGGAGGCTGAGGCGGGAGGATCGCAAGTCCAAGGCCAGCCCCATCAACTTAGCAAGACCGTGTCTCAAATTTAAAAACAAAACAGCCGGTCATGGTGGCACCCAGTTGTAAACCCATACTTGGGAGGGAGGTTAAAACAGGAAGATCGTAAGTTTGCAGTTCGCCTCAGCAACTTTAGGGAGACTCTTAGCAATTTAGTGAGACCCTGCTTCACAATAAAAATAAAGTAGGGCTGGGGGGCATAGCTCAGAGGTAGACCGCCCCTGGGTTTAATCCCCAGTATGACAATGAGGAGGAAGAGGAAGAGGAGGAGGAGGAGGAGGAGGAAGAGGGGGGAGGGGGAAGAAGAAAATTAAGAGAACCAGAGATGTAGATCTGAGTTACAGTGCCCTGGGTTTAATTCCCAGTATAGGACAGGGATTCATTGTGTCACCCAGTGGGACTTCTACACTGTTTTTCCTTAAGAGTGATTAAAAAAAAAATGCCACCATCCTGACAGTTTTTAATCAATGGGCAAAGGAAGTTTCCTCCCACGTCTCCCACCAAAGAACTGTAAGGGAGAGAACAGAGTTGTGTTTGAGTGTGTTCAAGCCGGACTCCCTCAGCATCCTGCTCACAGTGGAACAGCCTGTGTTTTCTCCTCTGCTGCCCTCCAAGCATATGGCAGAACTGGACTGGGTTCTTCGGTGCACAGTGAGGGGTATTGAAAATGTGTGCAGAACAGGAACAGCAGGGTTGTGAAGGATGCTGGACCCTGGGCACCAGAGTGGCCAGCCTCACCCGCCACGCCTCCACCCCAGCAAGGCTTAGAAGGAACAGAGCCCTGGGCACAAACATGGACCGCAGGTGTCCAGCAGGACAACGGGTGGGGGAAAAGACTCCAAAGGATCTCAGTGTGACCTTTGAGTGACCTTGAGGCAGGGGCAGTGCTCCTAGAATGTCTGAGATTAGATTTCCCACTAATCCAGGCCCCAGGGTCTCAAAATCACATCTAGAAGCCTTTAAAAAGAAAGAAATGGAGCCGGGCATGGTGGAGCATGCTTGTAATCCCAGCATTCAGGAGATCACTGTCCATGGACAGCCTCAGCTACTTAGCAAAGCCCTTTGCAACTCAGTGAGACCCTGTTTCAAAAAATATAAAGACTAAAAAATAGGATCAGGGGTATAGCTTGGAAGTAGAATGCCCCTGGGTTCCATCCCCAGTACTGCAAAAAAAGGAAGGAAGGAAGGAAGGAAGGAAGGAAGGAAGGAAGGAAGGAAGGAAGGAGCAAGCCAGGCATGGAAGCACACACCTGTGATCCTAATATTTAGGAGGCTAAAGAAGGAGAACTGCAAGCTGGAGGCCGGCCTCAGCAACTTGGTGAGGCTTTCAAGCAAATGAATAAGATCCTGTTTCAAATTTAAAAAAAAAAAAGATTGAAAGGATTAGTGGTGTAGCTGAGAGATAGCGTGCCCCTGGGTTCAACTCCAGTACCACGAAAAAATAAGTCAATAAAAATTTAAAAATGGCTGTTCCTCTCCTGGTTTCGGGCTGAGACCCATGTCCGTCACAGAGCAGGAAGCCGCTCGGCCGCAGGTGTGACAGGCGGCTGAGGGTATGATGGTCAGGCCGACCACAGACTGTGGTCTCCGTCAGCTTTGCTCTTCAGATCCTGAGATTCTGTGTTTGTGTGTGGGCTATTCTAAAATTGTGTTCTTTCTTGAAAATCTGTGATGCCTGTAGTAATTAGCACGGGCAGGTTAGTTGTCCTGGGTTGGGGCGAGCCCAGGGGCAGTCAACCTCCAAGCTACACCCAGCCTGTTTTTTTTTTTATTATTATTATTATCATAGTGAAATTTAGTGAAACAGGGTCTCACTTAATCGCTGAGGCTGACCGTGAACCTGAAACCCTCCTGTCTCAGCCTCTCAAGTACTGGGATTCCAGATGTGTGCCATCACACCCAGATCTGACATGATGTTTCAGAGCACGTTTTAACAGAAGTAAGGAAGTTTGTGTTTGGTTTGGTATAGCCGGCCCCCCTTCTGTTGTCTGTTGAGGCCCCCTCTCTGGAAACTGCCTTCCTACTCCACTTGATCCAGAGATCGCAGGACTGGGCTTCTCACGACCACATTTGTAGACCGGCACTGTGAACTGCAGTTTAATGAGTGCACATTTTCCAAGAGGTCCGGTGGACATGGGAGGTCTGGCGTTCGCGTCTCACCTACTGTGTCACACAGCAGCTGTTCTGGGAAGGACTGACTGCAGAAGGGAGTGGGCCCCGATAATAATGAACAGAAATGCATCCTCCTTGCCCAGTGATTGGTTGAGGGATGACCATATGGATTAAGTTAGTCTAATTAGAACAGAGCTAAATTCTTTTGCTGAAAGGCTGGGAAAAGATGCTCTATCCTTCTCTGTTATGTGGGTAAAGGCTGAAAATGCTGAAGTCATTTAGCTACCAGGATTGAAGTCAGAGGCTTCCACTGACAAAAAGCAGGAGGCCAAGCCAGAAGAATCAGAGAAATTGGATGGGAGTCCTGATCAAACCATACCTGAAGCTTTACAATGACATAGAACTCTTGGACTGTAATCTAATAAATTCTTTTCCATGTTCAAGTCTGTTTGAATTGTTCTTCCTGCTCTTTCTTTCTTTCTTTCTTTCTTTCTTTCTTTATTTATTTATTTATTGGTGGTACTGCTGGAAACCCTTCTACCTCCAGGCTACACTCCCAGACACCTATTTTTTATATTTTTATTTGGAAACAGGGTCTCTTAAGCCAAAGCCGGCCAGGCTGGCTTTGAAACCGCGGGATTCTCCTGTCTCCACCTCCCAAGGGTGGGGATTACAAAGGTGCGCCACCACACCCGGCTTGCCTGCTATATCTTGTAACTTTGATTCTATGAAATAGGGAACTACACGTAACAAACCCTAAAGTGTAAAATTGGCCAAGTCAAGTAAGTGGAGTGGAACACAGTAACTGTAGACTAGACGGGGAAGCTGGCCATCGTTTTACACAGTAGTAATGTGCTCGAGGCTCAGAAGATGTGCCTACCAAGACCTAACAAAATTTTGTAGGAAAATTGGAGATGTCAGTGTGTGTTGATTGCTTGCTGCTCTCCATCCAATAGATCCTGCTGGGAAGAGGCACACTTAGGCTTCCAGAGAAAGGAAAGATTATTTTGCCAAAACATAACTCAGCAAATGCCTAACAGAGCTTGCAATCCAAGATATCTGAGGATATAAAAAATCTGGACTCTGATGTGGTCAATAAAGCCAAACTGTTTATTTCAAATGAGCAGAGGAAAAAAGGTTCATGCAGGGCATGATCCTCCATGCTAACCAAAGAGAAAGTGTCTACGGTTCACAGATGGCGGAGTAGCCTTGGCAGGGGAGGGACACCTGTGCCGCCCCATTCGAAGGCAGCTTTGTTATTGTTATTATCGTTATTATTATTATCCTTGTAGTACTGGGGGTTGAAATCAGGGGCATTCTAGGGCTGAGCTCTACCCCCATCCCAGCTCTATTTTTTTTTTAATGAGCTCTCAAGTTGCTGAGGCTGGCTACGAAATTGAAATCCTCCTGCCCAGCTCCAAAGCATTATTTCCAATTTCCCCAGGGAAGTAGCCTAGATGGAAACATGGCCATTAAAGTAAGAGCTCTGCAAGGATAAAACACTGCTAACAGGAAGAGTTCTGGGTTAAAAGACCACTCTAGACCCGCTGTCTAGCTGTAGGTACAAGCCCAATGAAAATAACTTTATTTATGTTATACTTAGTAGGGTTTGTTCCCATAACTTCAACCTCACACACCGTGATGTTGAAAATTTCCCGTTCATCATTCTTTTACTTGGATCTAGTCCTGGTGAAGATACAGCTCTGTATGCACTCTTAGTCTCTGGCATACTGTCCTACATTTGTTGTTGTTGTTGACCTGGGTTATAATGCTCCATAAGTATGAAGAGAGAGAACTGTCTTAAAAGCAGGTCTAAGATGGTCTGATTGCTTCTACCATTCAATTGTAATATCTAAGGGAGCATTTTTTGGGAGGGTACCAGGGATGGAACCAGGGGCATTCTACCTCCAGGCTACATCCCCAGCCTTATTTTTTCTTCTTTATTTTGAAGCAGGGTTTCACTGAGTTGCACAGGACCTCACTAAGTAGCTGAGGCTGTCCACGAACCGCGATCCTCCTGTCTCAGCCTCCCAAGTGCTAAGATTACAAGTGTGTGCCACCATGCCTGGCTTTAAGGAAGCATTTTAATTGATGTTATTTTCTCTATAATTTCTGCCTCTTCAATACACAGAGCAACTGGTTGTTATTTATTTATTTATTTATTTATTTATTATTTTTTTATTTATTGCAGTACTAGAGATGGAACCCAGAGGCATTCTACCTCTGAGATGCACCTCCAGCCCTATTTTTTATTCTTTATTTTGAAACCAGGTCTCACTGAGTTGCAAAGGGCCTCACTAAGTAGCTGAGGCTGTTCTGAACCGCCATCCTCTGGTCTCAGCCTCCCAAATGCTCAGATTACAAGCGTGCACCACCACAGCTGACATAGTAACTGGTTTTAAAATAATTTTTAAGGACACCAGGATTCTTTGAAGTGGGAAGCCAGGGAGGCCAAAAGGATCTTATGACCTCTATTGATGTGTATGTTTTGAAATTTGCACAATTACTATTTAAAAAAAACAATTCCACCTTTTTTTCTTTTTTTTTTTTTTTGGTGGTACTGAACTCAGGGGCCTTCTATCTCTGAGCTACACCCCCAGCCCAATTTTTAAGAAAATTAAAAATCAGGCCAAGCATAGTAGCACCACTAAGACAGGAGGATCGCAGATTCGCAGACACTCTCAGCTACTTAGTGAGGCCCTCTACTTAGTGACACCCTGTTTTGAAATAAAAAATAGAGCAGGGAGTGTAGCTTGGAGGTAGAATGCCCATGAGTTCAATCCCCAGTACTACAAAAAAAAAAAAAAAATTGAAAGCCAACCTAGGTGTGATAGCATGTGCCTGTAATCCCACTACTTGGAAGGCTGTCACACAAGGATTGCAGGTTCAAAGCCAGCCTCAGCAACTTAATGAGGAACAACTTAGTGAGACTCAGTTTCAAAGCAAAAAATAAAATAAAAGGGTTGGGATGTAGGTCAGAGGTAGAGGGCTCTAGGTTCCATCTAGTACACACACACACACACACACACACACACACACACACACACACTTGAAAAATATTTTCCCAGGCAATGTCAACAGGATTTGTTCTTAGCTAGTCCTGCAATCATGATTTTTTTAACATATCTAGCAGGGAGAATGGGGTAGAAGGAGGACATGGAGGAGGACCATCACACTTCTGAAGCAGAAAGATTTCACAGCATGGGGCGTTTGTTGTGGGCTCATATCGGAAAAAGAGAGGAGGTGGAGAGCCTGGGTCTATCTATCACTGTCTTCTGAAGTAAGAGCAAAATTCCACATCAGCTGTCAAGGTATGGACATGGACCAGGGAGAGCAGGCATCCCTCACATGGAGCCACGTAAGGGGTTTAAAACATTAACCTCAGCAGCTGCTCTCAAAGCTGTAACCCAGGAGAACCAGAGAAAAAAGAGAGAGAGAGAGAGAGAGAGAGAGAGAGAGAGAGAGAGAGAGAGAGAGAGAGAGAATACTGCCGCTTCCAGACACAGGGCTCATGACTGATGCCACACAATGTGGAATGAAAAGGACTCAGAGGCCCCTGGTCCAGTCTTCTCATTTGCAGGTGTTTATTGTGATGCTGGGGATGAAAGCCAGGGGCATTCTACCTCCAAGATACCTATTTTATCTTTTCATCTGAAGCAGGTCTCAATAAGTTGCAGATTACCTATCTAAGTTTCTGAGGCTGGCCACAAACCTGCAGTCCTCCTGTCTCGGCCTGCCAAGCCCTAGCATTATAGCCCTGTGCCCCTGCCTGGCTCATTTGCAGTTGTAAGGAAGGGCTTGGCTGAGACAGGTTCACTGTCCACGTACTGGTGACCTCTAGTGTTGAAATGCAACAGAGCCCAAGCCAAGCCGAATCCCTTCAAAATGGACATGCTGTGCCAAAAGAGAATTATTTTGAGGCCCTTCAAAGACGATGCATCAGGAACGTGATGTAACCGGCGAGTTTTCCCCTCTGCTCTTGCCTACATATGGATGCTCTGGCATCACCCATCCAAAGTACTCGACACTGAAGATATTTGGAGGAGTGACGGCTGGAAAACATCTACGCATAAATTACACGTTGCTATTTTTAATTTGAATTTGCATTAACTATTCCTCGCTCGCCTCTTTATTGGAGAAGGTGGGTGCATTTCGTTAAGCAGTAATTTCCTGTTGAATAAGAGTGAGAATGAGTTCATCTTTATCTCTCCAGTTTTCTATCGACTCCTGTAATGACTCATGCCCAGATCTTTAAAGACTGAAGTACTAGAGGACAAAGTCTCTAATAATAGTGGATGCTGTTTTAGTTCATTCAATACCATGTGCGACTTAGCAGCCATTTCTCGAGTACTAACTCTGCAGCAAGAGCTCAGTGAAGTCCTGGAGACACGGCGCCGAATGCTGCAGGCTGCTGTCCCCACACCTCTCCAAAGCCAGCAGTCGCGGCGAAATGGATAATGGGTAATTTTTAAGTTCTATTTGTGACCATTTCCCCTTGTTAGAGGCAAGAAACCGTTTCCCCTAGTGTAGGGAGGGAGGGGCCCTTTATATCATAAGTTATTACAGTCGTGCCAATGCTCAGGGTTCATATAGAAAATTGAAAAAAATTTCTGGCCAGGTATGGTGGCATGCACCTGGAGCCCCAGCTGCTGGAGAGATTGAGAAGAGGGACAGCTTGAACCTTGAAATCAGAGGCCACCCTCAGCAACACAGCAAGACCCCCATCACAAAAAACAAAAAAAATAAAATTTAAAAACCAGGCTCGGTAGCACATGCCTGTTAATCCCACTGTTTAGGAGACTGAGAGAGGAGGATTGCAGGTTTGAGGCCAGCCTCAGCAATTTATTGGGACCCTCGGCAACTTAGAGAAACTCTATTCCAAGATTTAAAAAAAAAAAAAAAAAAGAATAGGTCTGGAAGTATAGCTAGGAGGTAAAATGCTCCAGGGTTCAATCCCCAGTACAAAAAATAAAAACCACAATACTGGTCAGCACAAGATGTACAAAGAAATGTATTGAGGTCTAATGGAGATTAAGAGTGTAATATAAAAATTAGTGGGATATGACAAGCCTTTTCTTGTCCATCTTCTGTAGCAACCATGGGAGAAAGGAGAAGTGGGATTCTCTGAGGCTGGAAAGAGCTCTGTGAGAGGACAGAGGCCTGGTAGCTGCTGCTGTAGCTGACATCTTGCTTAATCCAATACTTTTTTTTTTTTTTTTTTTTTTGGTACTGAGAATTGAACCCACAGGCATTCTACCTGTGAGTCACATCCCCAGCCCTATTTTATTTTTATTTAGAAACAAGATCTAGTTAAGTTGCTGAGGGTCTTCCAAGTTGCTGAGGCTACCCTTGAACCTGCAATCCACCTCCTCTGCCTCCCAAGTGCTAGGATCGCAGACGCGTGCCACCACGTGATTCCAGTATCTTGACATCCAGCGTGGCCCTTCTGGACCTCTCAAGAACAAAAGACCAAGTGAGAGCAGAGACCCAGGGAGCCAATCCTGGCCTGAGAATGTCCTGAATCGTTGCCACCACCAAATCTTTCCTGAGAAAGATGATGGCCTGCGTTAGAAACTAGAGTGGGCCAGTGTTTTCCTTTGCTAATTTTTACCTTTTCCTCTTGTTCATGTACTCAGTAAGATACTTGTTTTTTGTTGTTTTTTCTGTTTTGTTTTGTTTTGGTGGTACTGGGGTTCCTGGAAGCCCTTCTACCTCCGGGCTACAGGAGACCTATTTCCAAATAAAATATAAAATAGGTCTGGGAGTATAATCTGGAGGTAGAAAGCCTCTGGGTTCCATCCCCAGTACCACCAAAAAAAAAACCCAAACAAACAAACAAATAAATAAATAAAATCCTTTCTCTTTTACACAGGTAGAGAGTATTCTTTGTGTTTGGCTGAGAATAGAACACACCCTCCCAGACCTATTTTATATTTTTATTTGGAAACAGGGTCTCTTAAGCCAGCGGGGCTGGCTTCAAACCTGAGCAATCCTCCTGTCTCCGCCTCCCAAATGCGGGGATTACAAGCGTGCGCCACCACGCCTGGCTAGTAAAATACATTTTAATTTCCTAATACTGGTATTGAAAAAAATACTTCGCTGGATCCAGCCACTTGGGTGTACGACAGAGAACTGGAACTGAAATGGAATGTCTGCAAATGATTCCGGTGAACCCCAGGGGTCCCCCCAATGAACTGCAGTGGGGGGGATGCCAGCATGGAGCCACGCAAGGTATGGCGGACACGCTGTGTGGTCACTTGAGAAGAAAGCAAGGAGCCATTCCACTCTCAGTTCAACAGGAAATTTAGAGGTTTTTGATGAGGAAAAAACCTGTGTTCCTCATCTCAGATTACAAACAACACTAAGGGTGTGTTCTATTCTCAGCCAAACACAAAGAATACTCTCTACCTGTGTAAAAGAGAAAGGATTTTATTTATTTATTTATTTATTTGTTTGTTTGTTTGTTTGGTGGTACTGGGGGTGGAACCCAGAGGCTTTCTACCTCCAGATTATACTCCCAGACCTATTTTATATTTTATTTGGAAACAAGGTCTCACTAAGTTGCTGAGAGCCTCACTAAGTAGCTAAGGCTGGCTTCGAACCTGCGTGATCCTCCTGTCTCAACCTCCCAAGCGCGGGGATTACAAGCATGCGCCACCACGCCCTGCGAGAAAGGATTTTAAAATTAAGTCTTAAGACTAAAAGGCTCACTGATATGGGGTGAGACACGGACACCCCCCCTTTCCTGGTCATCAGAAAGGAAAAGGAGTGGCGTAGATGTTTAGAGGTGCCTGGTGGGAGAAACCCAAACTTTCTGAAGGCAGAAACTGCCATTTAAATTTCCAGCTTACCTGTAAGGACAAGAAGTAGAGACCTGGCTATACTTTTTAGTCCTTAGAAGTATCAGGAGGTTGCATAAACTTGAAGCACATAGCAACCTCTCATCTGGAGGAAAGTCTAGCAAGACGTATATCTTAGCCGGGCCCCATGGTGCATACCTGTAATCCTAGTACTTGGGAAGCTGAGGCAGGAGGATCCCAGGTTCATGACCAGCCTTGGCAGTCTGGACCATGTTCCAAAATTTTTAAAAATATAGAAAATAAAATAGGGAGGGGGTGTATCTTGGAGGTAGAATACCCCTGGATTCAATCTCTGGTTTTTTAAAACACAAAGAAACAAACAGGAAAAGACTTTTATCTTTGGCTTGGCAAAAACATCTTCTTGGGGAGAAACTGTATTTATTTAAGGTGCTAAGACCTGTCAAAGAGGGGAGCCATACACCCCAGACACTTCTCTGCAGTGTTTCAAGTTATAAAAAACTATGGACAGACCTGTTAGCTATGAAAAAAAAAAAAAGGAAAAACAAAAGTTAAAAAACAACCTCTTGCCGGGCGTGGTGGCGCACGCTTGTAATCCCCCGCACTTGGGAGGCGGAGACAGGAGGATCGCGCTGGTTGGGAGCCAGCCTTGCTGGTTTAGGAGACCCTGTTTCCACATAAAAAGATAAAAAAAAAAATAGGTCTAGGAGTGTAGCCCGTGGGAGTGTATCCCGGAGGTAGAAGGGCTTCCAGGAACCCCAGTACCACCAAAAAAAAAAAAAAAAAAAAAACAACCTCTATCGCCGGGCGTGGTGGCGCACGCTTGTAATCCCTGCACTTGGGAGGCGGAGACAGGAGGATAGCTGTTTCCAAATAAAAATATAAAAATAGGTCTAGGAGTGTATCCTGGAGGTAGAAGGGTTTCCAGGAACCCCAGTACCAAAAAAAAGAAAAAATAAATAAAACCTATATCACCCAGCCATGGTTGCATACTCTTGTAATCCCAGTACTTGGGAGGCTGAGACAGGAGTATCACAGGCTCAGGGCCAGCATTAGCAACTAACTGAGGCTCTCCGCAATTTAGCAAAGCCCTGTTTCAAAAAATAAATAAAATAAAATAGGGCTGGGGTTGTAGCTCAGAGATACAATGCCCTTGAGTCAACCCCCAGTAAAACACACACACACACACACACACACACACACACACACACACACACACCAAATTATAGCAATGAAGATTATAAGATCCCCAAAATATCTGTAGGAGCATTGGAAGAAATGAGCCCAGTGAGCAGGCCAGGGTGCTGATCAGGTGGTCAGGAGGGCAAATCCAGGCAGGAGTGGCCCCACCCACGGCAAGGCAAAGCCTCAGCAATCCCCAAGAAGGGTCATTTGGGAAAATCCTAAGTGCAGCTCCTTCCAGTCAACAATAGTAGTAGAGAACAAAATTCCCTCATGACAACTGTGACCCCAGGTCCCTGCACTTGGGGACTCCTGAAGTATCCAACTTCCAGGAAGTGTTGAACCTTCTCTGGCACCCACATCCAAACTTTCCCTTCAGCAAATGGCATGGGGACAGGCAAGCCCCAGGCCCAAGATGCCGGCCTCCGCGGGGCATTGAAGGGCCTAGAGAGAGGGGAGGTTAGATATTCTCCTGCTTATCATGGGATAAGAGGGTGGGGACTGGCCATAGAAACACCACAGGAGTAGAAGGAATTATTTTGTAAAGCTAAGTAAAAATGAAAGACTTGAGGCCAGGCACGGTGGCTCACACCTATAATCCCAGCACCTGGGAGGCTGAGACAAGAGGATCGTAGGATCGAGGCCAACTTCAGCAATTTAGCGAGCGTGTCAGTGACCTAGTAAGGCCCTATTTCAAAACAAACAAAATTTTAAAAGGGGGCTGAGGATATAGCTTGGCAGTAGAATGCCCAAGTTCAATCCCCAGTATCCCCCCACACACACACACACACAAATTGAGAGCCTTAGGAGGCGGGGTTGTTATGTAGTGTCTAAAAGAGTCCACAGGTGGAAATCTAGGTTGGCAGGAGTGGGAAGGGGCAGAGGTGGCTGAAGCTCAGTCCTTTAAACACAGGGCCTGAGACGCCACAAGCAAAGAGGGCCATTGCTCACAGCTTCTCACACCAACCCGGGAGGGCAAAGATGCCTGCAATGCCTCCGCATGCTGGGGTCGCCAGGCAAGTATCGGGAAGTGCCGCCCCCTGGTTCTTTCTGCCCAGGCTTCTGCTGATAATGTTGGACCTGCAAGTTCCTGCTCACATGCTCATTCCTGACCTTATACAGACTGTGGAACCAAGGGGATGCGAGCCTAGGAGACCAATTACCGATGGGTGGTGTCCAGTGGCTGTGGTACAGAGAGCAGGGAACCCACACACTCACTAAGGACCCAGTTGTGTTTCTGTATTAATCAGAAAAACTCAGAGGAGGAAAGGTTTATTTTCAGAGGATTCAGTCCATGGTTGGATGGCTCCAAGGCAGAAATATCATGGTGGAGGAAAGGTGATCAGCTCATGGAAGCTGGGAAGGGGAGGAGGGAGAGAGAGAGAGAGGAAGAGAAGAGAGAAAGAGAGAGAGAGACAGAGACAGAGACACAGAGACAGAAAGAAAGAGAGAGAGAGAGTAAGAGAGAGGGAGAAGGGAAGAGAGAATGGATTCTCAAGTGAGAATGAGACCCAGGAACCTTGATTGAGCCAGCCAGGTGTGGTGACACACCTCTAATCCCAGTACTTGGGAAGCTGAGATAGGAAGTTTGCCAGTTTGAAGCCAGCTAAGCAACCTAGTGAGACCCTGTTTCAAAACAAAAATAAAAAGGACTGAGGGTGTGGTTCAGAGGTAGAATGCCCCTCGGTTCCATCCTTAGTACCACATACACAAAGTAAGTAAGTAAGTAAGTAAGTAAGTAAGTAAGTAAGTAAGTAAAGAAGAACAGACCAGGGACAGCTACAGTCCCCAAGGCCTTGCCCCAGTGACCACACCCTACCTGTCAATAGTTTCCACCACCTCCTGGTAAATTCGTTCAAGTTATTAACCCATCAAATGGATTAATCTACTGATGAGGTCAGGGCCTTTAGGACTCAAATCTCTTCACCTCTGAACACTGCTACATTTCCTAACACATGAGCTTTTGGGGACAGACCAGGTCTGAACCATAACAACTCCTTAGCCCTGACCTGGCACAAACCAAGGTTGAGAATACGGAACAGCAAAGGGAAAAAAATCTAGGCTAGAAGACAGGAAGAAAGGACCCCATATCAGGTTCTGAAATCCAGGATTCAAGCCACATGCAAGCTGCCAGATGAGAGTAAATTAAGAAGCAAGCAGTCCAGAGCCAGGAATTAAATGACCCTGATTTAACAGTCCAGATTCACAGTGTTGAGTCAGAGCCAGGGCCTGGGTGGAAAGTAGGAAGGCCCAGGCGGGATGCCAGAGGACTGGATGGTGGACCTGCAGAGCCAGTATTTTTGTTCACCCTCCAGCGCTCAGTATCTTATCCACCATTTATCCAAAAACTGAGAATGGCTTAACCAAAAGCTTGAAAGAGCCGAGCGTGGTGGCGCACACTTGTAATCCCAGTACTTGGGAGGCTGAGACAGGAGGATCCAAGTTCCCTCTGCAACTTAGTGAGACCTTGTTTCAAAATAAAGAATAAAAAAAATCAGGCTAGGGATATAGCTTGGAGATAGAATGCCCCTGGGTCCAATCCCCAGCACCAAAAAAAAAAAAAAAAAAAAAAAAAAGTTTAAAAGAAAACTAGAAATTCAGTTTCCTATAAATCCAAGCATGCTGATTCTCTATTGCTTCTACCAGGTTTCTCTGTGTTGGAAGCAGCTGAAAGACATGTAAGTACCAGGCTGGCCTTTTTCTTCTAAAAGTTGGAATAATTCAAAGCTCTAAGCCACACAGACAAACCCACTGGTGAGACAAGCAAGCCTGAGCTTCACCACAGTCCACTCGGCCTTCACTCGGGCTTACACTGTCTTTGACCTCCAGGGAGGTCTGGAGCCTCTAAAACCTTCAAAGGGAAAATAATTCCAGTTGTCATCCCTTTATATTACTGAAAGGGAGAGAGAGAAAGAAAGAAAGAAAGAAAGAAAGAAAGAAAGAAAGAAAGAAAGAGAAAAGAGAGGGAGGGGAAGGAAGGAAGGAAGGAAGGAGGGAGGGAGGGAGGGAGGGAGGGAGGGGACTTAAGGGCAGAAGGCCGGCAGGGTAACTAGAGGTTAAGTTTGAGTGGAGATCGTGTGTGTGTGTGTGTGTGTGTGTGTGTGTGTGTGTGTGTATTGAATCCAGGGGCATTCTACCTCCAAGCTGCACGCCCAGCCCATTTTTTGTTTCTTATTTGAAAACAGGGTCTCAGTAGTTGGCTGAGGGCCTCACTAAATTGCTGAGGCTGGCTTTGACTCTGCGATCCTCCTGTCTCAGCCTCCCATGTACTGGAATTACAAGCATGCTCCACTATGCCCGGCTGAGTGTGGATTTTAGCTTGATTCTTACAGATTCAAGAACTCTTCTACCATGTCCCAAATATGCCCAAACAAAATTAGTTGAAGGTATACACACCAATAAAAAATAATAAGGAAAATAAGTAAAAGTATATTGTTAGAAAGCCAGGCATGGTGGCACATGCCTGTAATCCCAGTAATTGGAGGCTGAGACAGGAGGATTTCAGGTTCCAGACCATCCTCAGGAACTTAGTGAGATGCTGTTTAAAAATATAAAAGGGCTTAGTGTATAGCCAGAGGTAGAATGCCCCTGGGTTCATTCACCAGTACCCCCTCTAAAATAATTTTTTTGGGGGTGGTACTCAGGATTGAGCCCAGGGATATTCTACCTCCAAAGTACACCTACAGTCCTTTTTATTGTTGATGATTTTGAATCAGTCTCACTACTTGCTGAGGCTGTCCTTGAATCTACAATCCTCCTGTCTCGGCCTCCCAAGTACTGGGATTACAGGCATGTGCCACCATGTCTAGCTCTAAAAGAAAATCTTTAAACATACTATTATGAAATTTATACCCATAAATTTCTAAAGACCAAAAAAACTTCACCAGAAAAACAAAAAACAAAATTAGGGTGATGCTATACCCTCAAATTCATTCAAGAAAGAATGGAGGAATAAATATACCAGCCAGTCACTAAATATGGGAGCTGTGTGACATCAGCAAAGGGATAATCATAAAGGAAAGTAAAAATAAAGGAGCTGCCTCCTCCTGCTACAGAATTAAGGGAGTCACAGATGACACAGACACACAGCGGAAGGCACATGGAGAACGGCTTTCTCAAATGCCCGCTCTCCTTACGCTTCTGCCTGACTGAAATACCTATTAAAGTTCTAAATGTCTCAGCAGCCATTCCCAGCATCACCACTTCCACGGGCTGACCCCCATGGGAGGTGATGGGGGGTGGAGAAGATGGCGCATGGGAGATAGTGACGGACGGGAGGGTAGTGGCCTTTAAAGTTTGAATTTCTTAACATTTACAGAGCAGTTCATTTTTATCACACTATCTGAATATTTCCCCAAGAGCGGGTTTTGCTTAAGAGTAGCACGCAGTGTAACATTCCGTCTTTTATGTTATTCTTTTTTTTTTTTTTTTTACTATTCTTAGCATCTTCTCCCAAACTCTATATGTAAAAATTCTGGAGTTGTGTTTGATCTCTAAAACATATTTTCATGAATTCCAAACAATAAATAATTCTAGGAAAACTAGTGCATGTTAAAACACAGAATATAACTGTAGGTGTTATGCCATTCAATACGCTGCTTGGGAAAATGTATGAAAAGCTATACTTAGTTATATAAAGAATTCATTTAAAATTTCATCATGAATATTGAATGCAATTCTAATTTTCTGCATAACCACATGCATAATTCATAGGCTTAAAACCTCTTTCCTAAGCTATTCACCATTATTAACATAGCCATGAAATAATTCCTTCTGCTAAGAAAAGTATTACATTTTCTATTAACTTTTAAATGGTTGATTAAAAGGTCAGGACTATTGTTTGATTGGAAAGGTTACTTTCCATGTGTTCTTCTAGGTCAGACCCTCTAGAATTTGCTTCTTCTTGCTCTATGGTCCCTCCACTCAGTAATTCTTTACCGCCCATGCCCTGTTACCTGTTCCAGCCCCAGTGATCTTCTCTCTGAGTCCTCGCCACCATTCCAAGCCTCACACCCCAATGTCAGATCACAGATTCTGAGGTTTCCTGCCTGGGTTTCACATCCTTGCCCATTCATTCTTCCATTCCCCCAAAGTCTCCAAACAAACCTGCTAGTTAGGACAGCTTATGTGGCATCCTTTATTAAACTTCTTCTTTGTACTTCATGCTGGACCAATCACCAGGCATGATGCTTCAACACACAATTTATTTCAGTTCTGTGTCCTGCCCGTATAACGATATTATGCCCCTGGAGGGCAAACCATATCTTCCTCTTCCCTTAGTTCCCACAGATGTTCAGCTGAGACATCCAGCATTTGATCTGGGGATTAGGCCTGGATTAATATCTCACTTCATCCATTTCATTCAAGATTTCTGTGAGCTAACATTTATTGGACACCGTGATTATCAGAACTATACTCTAACAGGGGGGATTAAAACCTGAATCAGAGCCGGGTGTGGTGGCGCACACTTGTAATCCTTGTTCATTCCATGGGCCTTGGAAACCTGTTGCATACAGTAAGTGCGAAGCCTCAACATCTCCATGGACTGCCTTCTGCTGTCTGAGGAGCCTTTGTTCTCAACGTTGCTTTCGGTTCCTGGGAAGACTGGCCTTCCATGGGGAGGAGGCTTAGTGAGCACATGCGAGACTGCGCTGAGACAAGTCAGCTCTGCTGTTTGCTCCAGAAGTGCTAGGAGCTTAGGCATGCTGGCCTTGCAGGCCTTGGGCTCCAGAGGCCCTGAGATGCCGAGGCGAGGGACTCGGGAGCTCGGAGTGGCTGAGGCTTCCTCCCCACAGTGACGGCCAGGCTGCTCTCCTGCCAAGTCCTTTAGATAGACCAGTACTGTCGAGGTAGCTTCATACTTCCCTGCCATTGGTGGTCCCAATCTCTCATCCACCTGTGCACTGGTTGCTATGAATCCTGGTCCCATGGCAGCTGCCCAGTCCCTCAGCTCTCTCTGTGAGGCCCGGCAGTAAGGCTGCTTCCGCATTTTCAAGAGTCCCTGGTTTGCTTCATTGTCATGAGCATCTCTAGAGGAAGCCACCAACCCGACATGAGCTAAGACACATTTTGCAAGCAAAATAGCCAGCCATACACTACACACCAGCCTCCTCTTCTTGAGGCTGGCCTCCTGTGCTAAGTGAGTGGAGGTTGCCATAACAAAATGCCACAGATGGGTGGCCTGGACAAACCAGGGACATTTCTTTTCTCACAGTTCTGGAAGCTAGAAGTCCAAGATCAAGGTGCCATCGGGTTGGCTTCTGGTGAGGGCTCTTCCTGGCGTGAAGGCAGCCACGCCCTGTTATGCCCCTTGTCCCTCTCCTGGGTACGACTGGCTGCATAAAGAGAGTGATCTCTTCAGTTTTCTTCTCTATTTTTTTCTTTCTTTCTGAAGCACAGCCTCTTCTCCCTTCCCTTCCCTCTCCTCCATCCTCCTCCTCCTCCTCCTCCTCCTCCTCCTTGTATTGGGAATTTAACCTAGGGACATTCTACCTCTGAGCTGCACCATTTCCTTTCTTTTTTTTTTTTTTTCATTTATTTTGAAACAAAGGATAAATTGTTGAGGCTGCTTCCAACCTGTAATCCTCCTCCCTCAGCCTGCTAAGCTTTGAGGTTCCAGGTGTGCACTACTGTGTCCGGCTGAGTTTCTTCTTATATGGACACTAATTCTATTGGATTGGGGCCCTGTTCTTTTGACTTTATTTAATCCTTATCACCTCCTTAGAGGCCCCATATATCAAGATAGCCACATTGGAACTTAGGGTTTCATGTATGAATTTGGGGAGGTCATAATTTTATGTATATCACCTAGAAAGAAGTAGCTACTCCTGATTCAGGTTTTATTATTATTATTATTTTTTTTTTTGCGATACTGAGATGGAACCCAGGGGCATTCTACCTCCGAGCTACACCCCCACCCCTATTTTTTATTCTTTATTTTGAAATAGGGTCTCACTGAGTTGAAGAGGCCTCACTGATAGCTAAGGCTGTCCTTGACACTGGATCCTTCTGTCTCTGCCTCCCAAATGCTGACCCTTCACCCCTGGCCACCCGCCTCCCAGGCACTGAGGTTTATGGATGGATATTCACTGGAGTGTCTGCTCTGACTGACTCCACTTTTCTCTAAGGCTCATTTTTTTTTTTTTGCTTCTATTTCTCCTTTCTCTGCTAAATGAACAACCATTTCTCTGCATCTCCAGTACAAATCCCAAGAGAGAATCTAATTTGGCCTTCTATCCCTCTTTAGTGGACTGCTTTCCTGCAGGGCCACTTAATGGTCCGCCAGCCTGTGGGCAGTCTGCGCTGGCCTTCCTGGCAGAGGCCTGTGGCAGGGCCCTTTCCCTCCGAGGGGGTGGTGAGAATCCAGGCTTACAGAGGCAAGCCTGCCCTGCTGGAATGAACTGAATTATTTCATCTATAAACAACAAAATATGACATTTAAGAGACCTGAACACTTGGCAATTGCTTTCCTCACATAGCAAGAAGACTGTAGTAGATGGTCTTTGTTATGATCAAATATAGAATGTCTCCTGAAGAGCTCAAGTTTGAGT
Organism: Muscardinus avellanarius; assembly: GCF_963383645.1. NCBI lineage: Eukaryota > Metazoa > Chordata > Mammalia > Rodentia > Gliridae > Muscardinus > Muscardinus avellanarius. Next base: position 17,618,760 of record NC_137806.1, read on the forward strand.
GTTCAGGGTTGATATCATGATATCATGATGATTGTAATCTCATCAGTAGTAACATAGGCCAGTAAAGCATGGATGGAGAAGATGGGTTCTTGGGGGTGTAGACTTAAGAATTGTGTTTTGGTCCTTGAATTCCCCTTGCTTGCTTGCTTGCTTGCTTGCTTGCTCTCTCCTGCTTCCAGCCTCCATGATGTGAGAGCAGAGCCTTGTGTGCGCTCTCGCTCTCTCTCTCTCTCTCTCTCTCTCTCTCTCTCTCTCTTTCTCTCTCTCTTTCTCTCTCTCTCTCTCTCCTTCTTTCTGCCATATCCTGAGCTCTACAGACCCAGCCTGACATAGACTGAATCCAGAATCTCCAAAAAACTGTGAGTAAATCTTCCTTTCTCTAAGTTGTATGGTCAGTTGCTTTAGATTATAGCAGTGAGAATATGGACCTGGATAGTCTCAGAGCTCAGTGGTTCTGCGACCCCATCAGAGACATCTTTCTTTCCTTTTCCCTTCTACCAAGTTGCTAAACAATAGTTAGCAGAAGTTTATTCAATGCATCGCATCTTAAGATTTCACCAATCCCTCCTTTATGTCTCAACAACAAACTACTTACAGTCCCTTCAGCTACAAGAGGCTGGGAGAAAAAGTAACTGGAGTTAGCTATGTTGAGAAGGGAAATGAATTCTAATGACAAGGCAGAGGTGGCACCTTGTGTAGGCAAGATCCTGCCCTGATAAATAAACAGGCAACTGCAACCCAGTGCTGCAATTGCTGTGAGAACTCGCTAAGATGCTATTTTGGATAAGTTACATAACCTTTTTGGGTTCAGATTCCTAAAATGGAAAATGAGACTGATAATACCTACATCACAGAGCTGTACAATAATTTTGGGGGATGGGCAGTACTGGGGATTGAATCCAGGGGTATTCTGCCTCTGAGCTATACCCCCAGCCCTACTTTATTTTTGAAACAGGGTCTCACTATGTTGCTGAGGGCCTTACTAAATTGCTGAGGCTGGTCTTAAACCTGTGATCCTCATGTCCCAGCCTCTCAAGTGCTAGGATTACAGACATGTGTCACCACACCCATGTAAAATAGAATATGAGAAAGTCTGTGCTAATCATTGATATATATGCAATACACATTTGTCTCTTCTTCCCCATCACCTATAAACACAAAATAAAAACCTGGTAACCATAAACATTACTTATCTAGGGACATTAGCCTCTTTAATTTTGTTGGATATTTGCAGAAAGAAGAAAAGAAGATCAATTTGACATGCAAAGTAAAAGTAAACATGAAAAATTCAAAGTCTTGCATGCTAGGAATTAATTTAAAATGCAATCATGCTTCATTGTATTGAAAGAAAGCTCAGTAACCACATTTAAGCATCTAACACATTTTCCTCTAGATCATCTGATTACCCATTGTTACCTCCCTGGAACTTGGAACTTCTGAATAATCTCCCCTTCTTCCTGCAATGGGAACAACTTAAACTGGAGTTCTCTCCTCCTCCTCCTCCTCCTCCTCCTCCTCCTCCTCCTCCTCCTCCTCCTCCTCCTCCTCCTTCTCTTCCTCCTCCTCCTCCTCCTCTTGCTCCTCCTCCTCTCTTCCTTCTCCCCTCCTTCTCCTCCTTCTCCTCCTCCTGCTTCTCCTCCTCTTCTTCCTCTTCCTTCTTCTTTCCTCCTTCACTGTAGAGTCTCTGAAACAGTTTGGGGTGATTTCTCATGTGAAACAAACCACACTAACTGCAGTTTTGCCTCCACACTTCCTTCCTTATGAATGGTTCAAAACATTAGTTAAAATCCACTTCTCACACCTGCATCTTTGACAACATAATCGGCGAATGCTTCTGCTGTGGCTTCAACTTATTCACATTTGATTTCGAGACTCTTTATCAAATTATCCCTGATTATATCACCTCAGTTCCATTTATGGATCCTTTCCCTGCCAATTATGTAAAAGACCTTTGGTTTCTATCTTTCTGCTACAACTTGTCATCAGAGGCGCCTGCTGTCTGCCCAAGATCCAAGAATTCTTCCTGTAATTTGAAATTCATCTCAGAGTCCTCCACCTCCAGGAAACTCGCACCAGCAATGGTGTGAAGCCATATCTGTCCACAAAATGAGACCATGTTAATGTTCAGGTTTCCGTGTGTGTGTGTGTGTGTATTACAAGTGATTAAGCCCAGGGACATTCTGTCTCTCAGCTACACTCCCAGCCCCATTTTATTTTTTATTTTGAATCAGGGGCTCACTAAGTTGCTGAGTGGGTCTAGGTAAGTTGTTGAGGCTGGCCCTGAACCTGCTATCCTCCTTTCTCAGCCTCCTAAGTGCTGGGATTACAGGAGTATGCCACCATGCCTGGCTCAGTTTATTTGTTTAATCTATTTACTGATGGCCACAAACTATATCTCCAGTAGATGGACTTCCAGTGAAGTGAAAGAAGGGAAGGTTGAGGCCAAGAGGATGAGGGATGGCAGGTGGGCCAGCACCAGGCTGTTCCCACCCTGAGCAAGTGACAGAAGTCCCTGACCTAGCAGGCAAAAAGGATGGCATAAAGCAATTGTCGTGGGTGACTGCGTGTGTCCAGTGAAAGACTATGACTTAAGATGAACCGCTTTCCACAGTTTGTTCTCCAAGCAACTTAGAGTTTATAAATTCAGCAAGACCATGACTCCCAACTGATTCTTGTACTGAAGTTTACACCTGTGAATCTTATTTGCCCAGGAAATCAAATGGGGAACACTAAAGGCTCTGAATCTATCTATAGTCCCTTCTTAAGAGGAACATGGTATTATTTTTGCTGGAAGACTATTTATAAATAAATAAGATAAAGGGATTTTTGCTTTGTTTTTATATGATATATATTAATTTAATACATATATTAATCAGTGCTTTTATTCATATTCTTTCACATTTCCCTTTCCTCACCCTAATGACATCTCGGGCAGATTCCAGAGCTGGGTCCATAAGTTTTTGCATCTTAGCAAGCTTCTGTCTCAAGAGTGAGACGTCTGTTTTTTCTTCCTACAGGAGCATCAAGTCGCTGACTGCCCCAGTCAGAAGAATGGAAGGGATAATCCTCACCTCAACCTCTCTGGTGGACTGTTAATGCCTCAGTTATCTAGTGGTTTTCTAGTTATTTCAGTTATTGTAAGCTGGGTGGGATAGGAGACTCTTGGTCACTGGATTGGTCCTGCCTCCTCTTAACTGGTCCCTCAAGCACAGGAAGTTAACACCTCTCTCTCTCTCTCTCTCTCTCTCTCTCTCTCTCTCTCTCTCTCTCTCTCTCTCTCTCTCTTTCTCTCTACCTCTGAGCTATACCCCCAGCCCTATTTTTTACTCTTTATTTTGAAACAGGGTCTCACTGAGTTGCAAAGGGCCTCACTAAGTAGCTGAGGCTATCTGCGAACCACGATCCTCCTGTCTCAGCCTCCCACATGCTGGGATTACAAGCGTGTGCCACCAAGCCCGACTTTCTTTTTTTTTTTTTTTTTTTTTTTTTTTTTTCGATACTGGGGATCAAACCCAGGGCCTCGCACATGCTAGACAGGCACTACCACTCAACTCCATCCCCAGTCCTGGAGCCACACTTTGAGACATGAAATGTCCCATTAACATCCTGTTACTCAAACTATCTTGCAGTGCACATATCTGTGAGCCTCTGAGAGTACAGTTGTGCCTTCATATTCGGGGGGTGGGGGTTGGTTCCAGCATAGGTCTCTGACCCCCTGCAGCTATGAAAATCAATGGATGCTTAAATTCTTTATATGAAGTGGGATAGTATTTGTAAATAACCTGCACATATGTCCCCATTGCTTTAAGTCATCTCTAGCTTACTTATAATACCTAATGCAAAATCAATGCTATATAAATAGTTGTTATACTATATTGTTTCAGGAATATGGGCAACAAAGTCTTCATTTTCAGTACAGACAGTTTTTTCAAATATTTTCCATCTTCAGTTGGATGTAGAGCCTGTGGATACAGTGGGCTAACTATATATTCAAAGGGTCAATTCCCTGTAGATCTTACAAAACGTTCAGTGAGGAGGTTGCACCAACTTGCACTTCCTCCAACAGCGGGGAGACTGTCCGTTCCCCCGCAGGATCCTCAGCACAGTTAGACGTCCCTCACCCTTAACCACGGCAGAGTTCTGACTGAAAAGACCAACTCACTGCGTCAAAAGGCTGGATCAATATACCATTCTAGACATGTAAAAGCTGCAAATACCTAGCTATCCTGGAAGTGGAGAGAGGATGTAAGTGGAAGGAGAAGAAGAGACACAAGAAGGAAGGGGAATGGGAGGGATTAAATCTTTTCAAAGATGTCTAGTGGATTGTTGTGATTTGCCTCTTATGGCCGGTGTTATGGTCTAGAGATAAAGTGTCCCTTGAGACTCATGTGTCTTGATCCCCAAAGTTCAGAGATGAGAATTTTAGAAAGTGATGACATCCTGAGGGCTCGGACCTCGTCAATGGACTAGTCCATTAAAAGATTCATATCTGATGGCATTATTGAGAGGTGGAAATCGGAGCCATCAGAGTCTACTTGGAGGAAGTCAGTCCCTGAGGCACGCCCTGGAAGAGTGTATTTTGCCCCAGTCCCTTCCTCCTTCTTTCCCTCTGCTTCCTGGCTGCGCAAGCTGAGCAGCTTTCCACCGCCACACCACTGAGGCCCTGCATCACCTCAGGCCACCACTGATGCCCTGCATCACCTCAGGCAAGAGCAATGGAGCCAGCCAACCACAGACTGAGTCCTCTGACACCGGGAGCCAAAATATTTCTTTCTTCCTCTCAGTTGTTTTCTCAGGAATTTTGTGCATTGACAAAAAGCTAACACAACCAGAATGAGACCGGAGCAGAGCGTTTGTAAAATGGGGTTCCTGTGGGTGGGCTTGGGCCGCGCTGCTGACTGCAGACGGAGGAGGCCTCCTAATCTCATCTCCAGAGGTGATGCTTCGCTTCCAAGATCTTGTGGACACACGAGGGCCCAACATTGTTCCCACGTGACCTTCTCACCTCACCCTGAAAAAGGTAATTTTCAAACAAAATATGCATTAGAACTAGTTGGCAAATGGGATAGGCGACATCTACCAAATACCTGGGGCACCTCCCTAACCACGACTGCTCATCTGTGGGATCCTGCCACATGTCTGTACCAACTAGTAATGTTCAGTTCCCAAGGGTCGCCTCCTCTCCCACATCAGAAGTGTTTGCTACGGGAACTTGTGTCCCTCTAAGTACTTTTATTTTTTCTCTATTTAGTTTTTCTTTTAAAACTCACATCCTTCAAAGGGATTGATAGAGTAGATGGAAGCTTTTAGCTAGTCAAACTAAGCACTGTGAAATTTATTATGGATTCAAGACTAAGGTCCACTGGGACTCTGGGCCCCGGGCCGGACTGCACATAGCACGCCAGACCCCTGGAGAAACTGGGCCCAGTACCCTGGGTCCCAGGCGGGGGTCATGCGGGGCACTTCATCCGGGGCCCGGGTCGTGAGAATCTGGGCCCCAGGCGGAGTAGTGTGGAGCATGCTGGATCCATGGGAAAACCGACTGGGTCACAGTGCTACTGAGTTCCTGATCCCACTACCTCCTTAAACCACATATACTGTCTTCTCTCATTTAAAAAAAAAAAAAAAAAGGAAAAGGAAAAGAAAAAGAAAAAGAAAAAGAAAAAATATTGGAGAGGAGTTAAGAAAGCTGTGGCAGATGCCAGGACACTGGAGATGCAGACAAAACTTATCCAAATGCACTGGAACTTATGGAAAAATTCCCTATGAAGGAGGACTGCTGTTTCTCTATATTGTTAAGAATCTTGGACATCACCTGTAAGGATGTAGAGTGGCAGTGGCAATGGCAGTGGCCAGTACTCAGGGGAGGCAGAGATCTGATGCATTACACATGGAACCTTTGAAATAATAACCCCAGAGGCAGAATGCTACCACCACGCACCCTCAAGAAAGTGGGACAATTGGTTGGGCGAAGACGGTGCTTGGATTGGAGCCTGCCGAGGGGTGAGGCCGGCGACGGACACAGCAAAGCTGGGATAGGAGCCTGCCGTGAGGCAAGGCCAGTGCTGGGGCCTCCAAGGCCAGAATAAGAGCCTGCCGAGGGGTTAGGCCAGTGCTGGGGCCAGCGACCAGCATCAGAGCCTTCCATGAGGCAAGGCCGCTACTGAGGCCTCTGAGGCCAGGATCGGAGCCTGCCGAGTGGTTAGGCTGGTGCTGGGGCCAGCGAGGGCAGCATCAGAGCCTGCCATGAGGCAAGGCCAGTGCTGGGGCCTCCGAGGCCGGGATTGGAGCCTTCCGAGGGGTTAGGCCGGTGCCGGGGCCAGTGAGGCCGGGATCGGATCCTGCTGTGAGGCTAGGCCTGTGCTGGGGCCTCCGAGGCCGGGATCGGAGCCTGCCGAGGGATTAGGCCGGTGCCGGGGCCAGCGAGACCAGAATCGGGGCCTCTCATGAGGCAAGGCCGCTGCTTGAGCCAGCGAGGTCTGGATCAGTCCACCGGGTAGCCAGGCCACTACTGGGGCCGTCAAGAGTGGGATCGGTACTTGCAACGCGGCATGCACAGAGAAATATCGCAGAAAATAAAAATCAGATGCTTCCCCTAATCAGCAATAACTAGGAGGAAAGGGGCAACAGGAAGAGGTTGAGCTATAGAAAGGGCCCTATAGTGAAGCAACTAAGGTGACCAATCATAGGGTATGGAATAGTGAGGACGGAGCCTCTTTAAAACGCAGGAGGAACAAATGTGTCAAAGTTAATCACCAAACAAGCATGGGATCGAGGGAGGGGGAGGGAATGGGATGGGGGCTGGATGAGGACTAATTGGATGATGTGTGCTTGTATATCCTCTCAAGTCTTGTACCCCAATGTGATTGATATATGACTACAATGCACCAATTAAAAAAAAAAGACTAAGATCCATTGAACTTACAGGACATTTCCTCTGACTCTTATGCCAGAATGATCATTGACAAAGTCAAGGAATACCATTGATGTAAATCTGTGGACCCAGATAATAAACTGAGGCACCAGATAGATTTTGAGCTGTGCAGCGCTGGGGTCCAGAGCTAAGTCTGGATCTGATTTATCAATGATGCACCAGCTTTACCTTAGGTAAGTGATGCTATTTCCCCCAAGCTTGGTGTCACCTATTTGGGGAAATAAGGATAACTGCATGAGCCATACAACAGAAGAACTGTAAGAAAACCAGAGGGGGAAAGAGCAATAGGGATAAAAAAAAAAGCACAGTAGTATTATATTATTGTGATATATTAATACCATTACTAAAGTAATAAGTACATATCATTATTACATTATTACATATAAACATTTTTAGCAAAGCATTTCACTTAATAACATTGAAAGGGATATTTTCTTAGGTCTAGAAAACACTGGGCAAAATAAAAATCACAGGCATTAAGGTTAAACAGGAAGGTGTGAATCTGGTTTCAGGCAAGAGTTTTTAAGTGAGTTTGGATAAATTATTTAATATTTCTTGCTCTTCCTCTCTTGCTTTTCTCATTTAAATATGAGAAAAGCAAAATTTTTTTTTAATGCTTAAATGAGAAGAGCAAAGAAGTCTTCCTAGGCTGTTGTGAGGCTCAAAAATCAATAGGTTTAGAGTTTCAGTTATGCAAAATGAATAAGTTCTAGAGCTGTAAAAGTTCTAAGTTGTACAAGATTGTATGTTTAACAATATTGTAATGTACACTTTACATTCTGTAGAAGAAGCTAAATCTTATATTAAGTGTTTTTGTCACATCGTTTTTAAAATAGTGGCTTGTATAAAACAGATGTTTGATGCACCAGGGAGCTTTAATTAGCAATAGTTGTTCAAAGTGGTTATTTTTAAAAAATCACCTTTTTGTTTGTTTATTTATCTTTCAATTAAAGGAATGCCAAGTTTAGCAAGTAACTGGTTTTACAAGGATTCTCTGTTGCAAACTGAGGGACCAGGGAACTCTTTCTTATTCCAAATTTTGCAAGTAACTGCTTTGACTGCAGATCCAGTGAAACTACCCATTCTAAGTTACAAGTGCCTTTCTCCCAGGAGTTCCCACCTGGAGCCCAGCCCAGCGGTCCAGCGTGGAGAGTCCCCTGGGGTTTTGTCCCTCAGGAAGCTGGACGCCAAGAAGTCTGGGTTTGGATCTCAGTAGCACCGAGAATGTGTGCACTTTATTAAAAGCTCAGATAAAAGAGTTTACCCTTAGAGAGTTTAGGGTTTGATTCGGTAACTTCTTACATTTTTAGAATTTCTCCCTGACCACTTACCACTTTTTTTTTTTTTTTTTTTTTTGGTGGTACTGGGGTTCCTGGAAGCCCTTCTATCTCCGGGCTACACTCCCAGACCTATTTTTACATTTTTATTTGGAAACAGGGTCTCCTAAGCCAGCGCGCGGCTGGCTTTGAACCTGCGTGATCCTCCTGTCTCTGCCTCCCAAGCGCGGGGATGACAAGCGTGCGCCACCACACCCGGCTCCACTTACCACTTTATTGGGACATTTTTCAAGGAGAGAAAAATGAAACTAAGAGCAAAGTGAACCTCCCTATATCTACCCATCAGAGTCTATAAAAAGTATTTTTATTATGTTTTCTTTATCACATAACTGTCCATTTATCCATTCTTCTATTTATCCATGATCAGCTGATTTTTTTTTTTTTTTTGCCATACTGGAGATGGAAACCGGGGGGGGGGGGGGGCATTCTACCTCTGAGGGACACCTCCAGCTCTATTTTTTATTCTTTATTTTGAAACAGTGTCTCACTGAGTTGCAAAGGACCTTACTAAGTAGCTGAGGCTGGCTTTGAACCTGCGATCCTCCTGTCTCAGCCTCCCAAATGCTGGGATTACAAGTGTGCACCATATATGCCCAGCTACAATCAGCTAATTTTAAAACACACAGCAGAGCCAGGTGTGGTGACACATGTTTGTAATCCCAGTACTTGGGAGGCTGAGACAGGAAGATCGCAGGTTCAAAGCCAGCTTCAGCTACTTAGGCTCTCAGCAACTTAGTGAAACCAGTTTCCAAATAGAATACAAAATAGGTCTGAGAGTATAGCCCAGAGGTAGAAAGCTCCTGGGTTCCATCCCCAGTACCACAAAAATGAAACAAAACAAAAATAAAACACAGCAACAGTGGTGTTCTCTCACATGCTGACAGCTGTCTCCCCTGGGGTCACGGGAAGAGTCCAGGGGGTCCTGGAGAAGGGAACCTCAGCTCGGGATGACAGGGTCCTTGGCAAACAGGGCAGGAAGGGATGTCAAGGTGTGTCAGGCGAGGTACAGCCTGAGATTTATTCAGGAAAGCAAGGGGTGTGGGCCACCTTGCAAGTGAGATGCACGTTGCGCATGGGGGTCTTGGGCTCCTCTTTTTTTGGTACTGAGGATTGAACCCAGAGGCATTCTACCTCTGAACTACACTCCCAGTCCCGTGTGTGTGTGTGTGTGTGTGTGTGTGTGTGTGTGTGTGTGTGTGTGTGTGTTACTGGGGATGAAACCCAGGGGCATTTTTATTTTAAACTCTAAGCTACACTCCCAGCCCAATTTTATTCTTTCATTTTGAAGCAGGGTCTCACTGAGTTGCCGAGGCTGGCTGCAAACCTGCGATCCTCCTGTCTCCGCCTCCCAAGCATTGGATTATGAGTGTGAGGCACCACACCTGACCAGGCTTTTTATTTATTTATTTATTTATTTATTTATTTATTTATTTATTTTTGGGTGGTACTGGGGGTGGAACCCAGAGGCTTTCTACCTCCGGGCTATACTCCCAGAACTTTTTTTTACATTTTATTTGGAAACAGGGTCTCACTAAGTTGCTGAGAGCCTCACTAAGTAGCTGAGGCTGGCTTCGAACCCGTGCGATCCTCCTGTCTCAGCCTCCCAAGCGCGGGGATTACAAGCGTGAGCCACCACGCCCGGCTGTCAGAGGGTTTTCAAGCGCTGCTGTTGAGACCAGTGGTAGAACTTTGCGACAGGGAGACCACTCGCGGGGCTGCAGCCCTGCGGCTGGATACTCCTTTTGCATCTGAGGAGATACAGAGCTACTGGAATAGCTGTGCTGTTGGGAGAGGTATAAATATTGCAGCTGCTACAGAAAAAATGCATCACCCATCAAAGGAGATTAAACAGAGGACTAGTACACAATTCAACAGCCTCACTTCTTGTATTTGTCCAAAAGAACTGAAAGCGGGGTCTTAAAGAAAGATTTCTTTACCTGTGTTCACAGCAGCATTGCCCACAGTGGATGAAAAAGGTGGATGAGATCCAACATCCGTCGGTATATAAAGAGATAAAATGCAATATATACACATACATACAGTGGAGTATTATTTAGTCTTAGTCACCAGGTGCTGTAACGTGGATGAATCCTGAGGGCATTATCCTATGTAAAATAAGTCAACCATAAAAAGACAAAGAGTTTATAAGTGGTATCTAGAATAATCAAACTCACAGAAGCAGAGAGTACAATGGTGATTTCCAGAATCTGGGAGGAGAGGGAAATGGAGAGCTGTGTAATGGGTGTAAAGTTTCAGTTTTGCAGGATGATATAGTGCTGAAGATTAATACTGTTAGGTATATTCCCATTATCATACACCCAAACTATACTATTAAAATGGCTGGTATGGTAAATTTTATGTTGTATATTTTGCCACAATTTGTAAAAAAGAAGTTATAATACTTTAATTAATGAGACCAATTATACAACTATGGTCTTACATCTGTAATAGGATATGAACCAGGAAAAACAGGAAATTCCCGGGCGCCTCTTAGCACACTGGTCGCCACTCTGTAAAAATTTGGATCTGAGGTTCTAGAAGACACCACTTGGCTCTGATTCTCCAAACTCTGGGATTAAGCCAGGGAACACAGTAAAAAAGAAAAAAAAAAGTAAGAATTTTTTTTTTTTAGAAACATAGTAAGGTTCTGTATGTGATAATAGGATTTGGGAATCTCCAGAGTCATCTGTAAACTTTTTCCTCCTTCAAAAGATTAATGCTGAGAAACATTTGTATTATATAACACTTCAGTACTGTACAAATGTCTGGGCAAACTTCTTTCCATTCTGGAGAACAGATGTTCCCCTGGTTGTTGTTGTTTTCTGGTGTTTACGTGGGTTTTGAAGCCCTCGCTTTATTTCCCCAGAATCATTTGTTTTCTTAGTTCTTCTTTGAGAAGTTCTTAGTCAGTGCTACTTGAAAATTCAAATAAATATATGTCTGCCAAGTTTCCTTTGCCTTGTATTTAAAAAAAAAAAAATCTTTAAGGAAGCCTTTCTGGACGTCCACAGTGGCGGATGTGATGAGCCGCCCTGGTCAGGTTCCTACTGGTTACCAAGGAGGTTCCCTTATCCAGCTACTCTGCATCCAGGGATGGGCTGCAGGGAACCGCTGACCTGCCTTTGCCTTCATCCTCTCTCAGGCCTGAAGCTGAGGCCGCATCTGACTCGGCCTCAGAAATAGCTGCGTTTGTTAAAGATGAGAATATATTTCCTTGGTATTTGGCCCCATTTTCACTTCTTACAGAACTGTAGCTGGATCCACATCAAATAAGTGGTGGACTTTGAAACTGCTCTGCAAATTCTGTCTTTAGATACTTCTATTTCATTGCAGTGTGTGTGTGTGTGTGTGTGTGTGTGTGTGTGTGTGTGTGTGTGTGTGTGTGTGTGAGAGAGAGAGAGAAGAGAGAGAGAGAGAGACAGACAGACAGACAGACAGACAGACTGACTAGGGATTGAACCCAGAGGCATCCTACTTCTGAGCTACATCCCTACCCCTGTTTTATCTTGAAACAGGATCTTACTGCATTTCCGAGGACCTTCTTAAATTGCTGAGGCTGGCCTCAAACCCGCAATCCTCCTGTGTCAGCCTCCCAAGTACTGGGATTACAATCGCACACCACCACACCCGTTTCTCTTTTTAAGAACATGGTTTCGCTCAATGGGGAAGGGGTTGGGGGCAGGGAAAAGAAGCTACAAAATGCTCCCAATTCTTTCTGCAAATAAATGACCTACATCACAAAACTCAGGTGGCTTTTAAAAAGTCTCCCTTTTCTCATCGCTTAAATTCTGATAACCATCTCACCACTGCCTCCTTAAAACCACAGGGCTGACTTCCGGTGGCCTGGCGGAAACTCCACACCACCCTTCTCAGGGAAGCCAAGCGAAGGGCCGCTGTGCTCGGAGTCACAGCAAATGAGTCTGACCTTCACCTGTCTTTTGTCTGGTAGCCGGACAGAGCTCCTCCTTTCCCTCTTCCGCGCACTGAGAGACAGGAGGTTTAGTCCCGCCATCCACACTGCTTGGCGGTCTGGGTGCTTGGGGAAGGCACAGTGACCTCGGAAACTGTGCCATTTCCCCAGGTTGGTTTTGATTTCCGCCCAGCTTGTCCCGCTCACTAGGGGGCAGCTCTAGATATTTGCTGTTAATTTTTTGTTTGTTTGTTTAAGGTGCTGGAGATTGATCCCAGGGATGTTCAACCTCTGAGGAACACCCCCGGCCTTAACTTTTTTCTTTGCTTGTTTTGTTTTTGTTTTGAAACAGGGCCTTGCTGGGTTGCTGAGTCTTGCTAAGCTGCTGAGGCTGGCTTCAAAGCTGGGCTCCTCCTGTCTCCGCCTCCTGAGTTTTAGGGCTATGGGGAGCCCTGGAGCTGGGAGGTGAGAAGTTAGGGTCACTCGGTTGTGACTTTGATAGCAGCTATAGATACAGAAGATAGAAACTTTAAAAGTACATGAGTGTGAGCAGGCGGGAAGAGCTTCTGGAAGTCACGGGCCTCAGCATACCTAACCCCGCGGGGAAAATTGCCTGCAAAAAGCTAGCGCTCTCCGGAACAAGTGGGGAAGTAAAATCGCGTGGCCTGTGTTCCCAAAATGCCTACGCAAGGCATTACTAGTCTGCACGCTGCAGTCAAGGCATTACTAGTCTGCACGCTGCAGTCCTGAGAGCGGAGTCGGGGTGCAGAACCCGCCGGCCCCACCGCAGCTTCGGGCTCAGCCCCTCGCCCGGGCTCAGCAGAAAGCGCTCGCGCCCTAGCCGCCGAGATGGGCGTGGCCTGCGGTGGGCGGTCCCACGGGCGTGGTTTGCTGTGGGCGGCGCGGTGGGCGTGGTTTGCGGGCGAGTGGGCGGCGCGGCGCGGTGGGCGTGGCCGGCGGTGGGCGTGGCCGGCGGTGGGCGGCGCCGCACCGAGCTCCGGCTCCGAGCAGGACGGCGGGCGGCGCTAGAGGGAGCTGCCGCCACGCCCGCCCCGCCGCGCCGCGCCCGCCGCTCGGAGCGCCGCCTCCTCAGCCCGCGCCGCCGCGATGGCGGAGGACAGCGAGTCTGCGGCCAGCCAGCAGAGCCTGGAGCTGGACGACCAGGACACGTGCGGCATCGACGGGGACAATGAGGAGGAGACGGAGCACGCCAAAGGGTAGGAGGCGGCGCGCGGGCCCGGCCGGCCATTGTGAGGTCCGGCCGGTCCCGGGCGGCGGAGGCGGGAGCCGGGCCGCCGCGCTGTCACCTGCCGCGCTCCCCGGCCCTGGCGGCTCCGGCGGCTCCGGCGCCCTTGCGGGGGGCCGCGCTGGAGCGAGCCGCCCCCCGCCCCCCGCGGGCCCGCAGCCTCACCCCCGCCCCGCGCCGGCGGAGCCCACGTGGGAGCCGGCGGCCCGGGCGGCGGCGGCGGGCGGCGGGCTGTGCAAAGTTGTGTCTGGCGCCGGGCGGGGCGCGGGCCCGGGGGCTCGGGGCCGCCGCCCCCCGCGCGGCGCTGCGGCTCTCTAGCCCGGCCGACCCCCAGCGCCCCCCGCCGACCTCGCGCGTCCTGCCTGCGAAGCCGCCGTCCGCCCCCAGGCCAGGGGCGCCAAGTGTGTGAGCTCTGGCCGGCGTCTCTTGAAATCTCGTGCGCCTGCCTTGCTAGCCTGCAGACCCCATCTGCGCTTCTGTCGAAGAAGACTCGCTTTCCGGTCGGAGCTGGTATCGAACCCTCCCTGGAGAGGCGCCGGGAGGGGACGCATGGCATTTTAAATAAAGAACGGTGGCCTTTCCTGGGTGTTGTTTGCATCGCCCTTTTTTTTACCCTGTTGGATTCAAACTAAGCGCCGGCTCAGAGCGGTTACAGCAGCCCCCTTACAAGTGAGATTTTGCGAATCATGGTGACTGTAGAAGTGGGTCAGCCTAAAAAACACGATTGGGGAGGCCTGAGTCACAGATGGCTTATTTATTCAATTCATGGAGAGCCTTTAAATGGGTGATGATTGAGAGTGTAAAGTATTTGCATTCTAGTTAATGCCGACTGGAAAATTTATATAAGAAAGGAACCATTATTGACCTTTAATATGTTCGGAAATACTAAAGGACAGATCAAGAAAAAGAAGAGCTGACTACATGTATCTGCCATTGGCACGTTGCTTTTTTTTTTATTTTTGCAGCGAACACTTCAGTGGCAGCTGCAAGTACTGAATGTTATCATTCAGGTCTAGAATTTTTTTTTAAAAAGGAAATTGTACAGAAATAAAAGACTAAGTTCTGTTTATGCAATGATAGAACTTTGCCTGTGATCTCTAAATAAAGTAGATCGTTGAAACAATAATTGCTCTTTTGCCAGAAATAGGTCCAGATGCACACTGATGGATGAATGAGATAACTTCAACACCTGTCTTACCTTTCTGGGGAAGTCCTGGGACTTTTCTCTTCCCCTTTGTAATTTCTGCTATTTTTTGATTGATATTCTGGGTAGGGGATTTGTTTAGGGCTTGGTTGCTTACACCGTTAAGAATGTCCATGGTGTGAAGAATTACTTATCTGGGGCCCTCTGCTATGAGACTGTCTCCTGGCACCTAGCTTGTAGACTGTGTGAAGTTCCCAGAACAACACCCAAAGGCATCTTGGAGCCCTCTTGAGAGATTTCCAGTTTTGTGCATCAGCACATTAATTATGTGTTAGCACGGTTAATCAAAATCTAGGGATGCCCAGTGGATTAAAATGGTTTAACTCAGAGCTCCTAACGTGATAATAGCTTCGAGTGGGAAAAGATTAATATAATGGATTTATTGTAGTCTATTAGCATGGAAGAAGATTAGTAAAACTCCAGGTTGCTGCTCCCATCGGGCTGCTTTTTGGGATTTGAATTTAGGTAGTGTGTGCCAGATCTGGGGAGTGGTTGTGTTTGATTTGGCTCCTCTACTGATGATACTGCTGGGTAGAAAGCTGGGTTTTCTTTAAGTAGCTCAAGTTTGTAAATGTTAAGTTTGAAGGACTCTTCTATACTTGGCCTCTTCATTCTCTACCAATTTAAATAAGCAAGGAATAATAAAGGAAAGAATAATGAAGAAAGAAACTGGAAGAAAGAGAAGGTAAATCACTTTTAAAAGGCAGATTATGACTTTGAGGCCAGTGGGCAGCAGTCAACACACAGAATGGTAATTTACAACAGTACCCTTGTGGCCTGAAGGAATCATTTACCGGAGCCCAGTCAGTATAATGTATTTAATAGTTGTTTTAACCTATTGGATTAAAACTATTGTCTCAAATAAAAGAAACGCACCCAGAGAGATTTTTATTTTGTACTAAAATATAAATATTAGCACATATGATTTTGATTTTTATAGAATTTTTTATGAACTAAAAGGAGTATTTCATTGCATTGGTAATGCTGAAAGTCCATGAATGAAATAGATGTTTTATGTTTAACCAAAATCATTAAGTATCACAAGTATTATAAAATGCTTGAATACTTTAACTTTTATTATCTTCAGATCTTATTTTCATGGAAAATGTGCTGTTTGTTTAACTTTTTGTCCACCCACCCAAGTATGGAAGTGGCATACTCAATAAAAATCTCATACTTTATAAAAATGGTTGAAGAAAGAGATTGTCAGTTTTAATGAGTGATACTATATTCAGCCAGGTATAATTTTACTGTTTTCAACGATATGTGACAAATTAGAACAAGCATAATGAAGGATTACCTAGAAAGATGCTTTCTATAACTCGCTTTTACATATCACATACAAGTGGGATAAAGTAGGTATTTTAGGTTTGAGGGATACTGAAAATTTTCAAGCAAATGAAAAGTTCTTAGGCGATAATCTTGTTTATACTATTATTTCCTTAGAAGGACTTTTGACATAGATAAAAATGAGCTTCAGGCCAGCCTTTTTTATTAGAAAAAGTTCTCTGGGCGTGGTGGTGCACGCTTGTAATCCCCGCACTTGGGAGGCAGACAGGAGGATCGCCCAGGTTCCAAGCCAGCCCTGTGTGCTGGCTTAGGAGACCCTGTTTCCAAATAAAAATGTAAAATAGGTCTGGGAGTGTAGCCGGGAGGTAGAAGGGCTTCCAGGAACCCCAGTACCACCAAAAAAAAAAAAAAAAGAAAGAAAGAAAGAAAGAAAGAAAGAAAGAAAGAAAGAAAGAAAGAGAAAAAGTTCAAATGACCAAAGATTTCTATTTTGCTTTGGGTGGTGATGGTATGGAAGAGATTATCTGTAGGGTGAATTTCCTAGGAACTTTCACACTTGAGTTTGAGGTCAGGTACATATTCAGAGATTTTAATATTTAATACTCCTCTCAATCTTGATGAGTTCATGTGTTCACCCTCTTCTGAATGGATTTGGGGAAACTGTTGAGGACTCCCCCCAAAAAAATTTTGTTGAAAAATTCTTTATGCTTTGCAGTCTTCTTTCCCCATAGATACCTTTCTCCTCTGTGAACTACATCTGGGAGGGGTCATTTTCTCCCCTCCTTTAAGCACAGTTACTGTCCAGTGTTGAACAGTTGTGTGAGACAGTCATACAATTGGCCTCCAACAAAATTGGTGTTTTAAGTTGGTAACAAAACCAAATCTCTCTCCTTGCTTTGCCAACCCTGATTCTCAGAATGCATATATCCTGCACATACTGACGTTTTCCATCCCCTTTACAAGAGTTTCTCCCTCGATATTCACTGAGGTGAAGTAGCTACCAAGAATATTTATGTAGGGAATATTAATAAACACATGTAGATATGGCTTGATTGGCAGGTAATGATTAATTTAAGTCCCTGGGGTAGATATTGAAAGTTTTAGTATTTGGAAAGTTAAGACTTTTTCAAGAAATCTTATCTTAGAAAAATGAAAGACATGGCATTTGACAAAGGTGAAAACCTTGAAAATCTTTTAACCACTTTTTTTTGCCACCATTAATTTGGGGGTAAATTTTAAGTTATTTTGAGTCTGACTATGGAAATTTCACCTTAGATGGAATCAGTGAGAAATACCAAAACTTACTAGAAGTCTTAGTAGGATTTTCTTATCATGGGAAATTTAAGGAATACTTCAAAATTGCCCTTTCTGAAACTTAGTCTGTTACAAACTGTATAAATCTTTAAATGGAAAGATGTATTGACAGCCTTTGCTCAAGAGACCTCCTTGGTTTAAGAAATGCAGTTTTAAATGATCAGGTATCAGCTGAGAATTGTATCTGAGATAGTGACATCACCATTTGGCCCAGAACAGACATTTTTCCAGAAGTTGGCTAAAATGAAATTTCTGCGTATAGGACACATACCATGATAGCTTTGTTAATTAGCACCAGTATATACTCTAAATCTATGCTAGCTAAAATTACTGTAATATTACAGAATTAAATCATGTTCCAAATTCATGAAAGAAAGAGATTGATTGGTTTGTTGTTATTCCATTGGAAAATCTTCATCATTTTTACTTATAACCAGTAAGTTATAAGAGTAATATGTACTACAAAAACAAAACCAAAGTCCAAACAGTAAAATAAATTATGAGTGAAAGCTCCTGGTCATCTTGTTTCCTAGAGAGGGCCAGTTTAATTAACTCACATTTTAATTTGTGTATATATGACTAGTATAAAATCATACTTTTCATGGGTTCATTTATTACATTTTTCACTGCTGGTCTTGTCTGCTAGATCTTTCTGGGGTAATAAAAATATCTAGTGCTGGGTGTGGTGGCCCACGCTTGTAATCCCAGCATTTGGGAGGCTGAGACAGGAGGATCTTGGTTTGCAGACAGCCTCAGCTACTTAGGCCCTTTGAAGCTCACCAAGACCCTGTTTCATAAATAAAGAATAAAAAAAAAAAAATAGAACTGGGGATGTAGTTCAAAGGTAGGGTTCCATCTCCAGTACTGCAAAAAAAAAAAAAGAAAAGAAAAGAAAAAAAATATATTTTTCAGTAGTCATTAGCCACATGGTGCTGTTGAACACTAATGTGGCTAGCATGACTGAAGAACTGGGTATTTATTTTACTTTGTTTTATTTCAATTAATTTAAATTTATTATTTATTTATTTACTTATTTATTGATGGTACTGGGGATGGAACCCAGAGACCTTCTACCTCTGGGCTACACTCCCAGACCTATTTTATATTTTATTTGGAATCAGGGTCTCTTAAGCCAGCTGAGGCTGGTTTCAAACCTGCTAGATCCTCCTGTCTCAGCCTCAGCAAGCACCGGGGATTACATGCCCAGCTAATTTAAATTTAAATAGCCCTGTGTGGTTGGTAGCAATCTATGAGACAGTTCATATCATGTCCCACTTTTGAATTGTGTAAGTTTTCATAATACTCAAGATATTTATTTTCCTGTCGTTTGCAGAACATGTCTCATTTTTATTCTTTTTTCCTCTCCTGGGGCATATCTTTAAATTTTGAACGAGCATATTTTTAATTCACATTTCCCAATCAAGGTCAATTTTGACCACTATCAGAAATGTTCTACCATTTCTCAGGACAAAGATGTGTAGGGGGTTCTGACTTTTTGCTTTCATTTTCTTTGTTTTGTTAATAACCTGAAATTTTAGCTACCTGTGGCTTTAAAATTTTTTGTTTTTATATCCCTAAAAAAGATTTCTTAATTATTATATTTCACAATCACATTTTCAAAAACTTTTAAAAGTTTTTTGACAACTTTATTATTTTTATTACTTTTCATTATTCCTCATCACCAACTTGGTCACAAGGGCCTCGCCTTTGGTGAGATTGGTGGCTGCTATGATTTGGATGCATAAAGGCCCGTCTGTTAAACCTTGTACCACAGGGTGGTGCTCCAATTTTAAGAGGTTGAGCCTAGTGTGGGGTCTTTAGATCATTAGGGGCTTGCCCTTGAGGGGATGTGGGACCCTGGCTCCCTTCCATACTCCCTTTTGCTTCTTGGCTTGGGACATAAGCAGTCTTACCCTACTACGCACTCCTGCCGTGATGTACTACCTCCTCACCACTGACCCAACGCAATGAGCCAGTTGATATAGACTTGAACCTCCACAAATGTGAGCTAAAATAAACCTTTTTCTCTATAAGTTAATTATCTTGTTTGCTACAGTGATGGGAAGCTGACCAACACAGGGGCAGAGGTAATTTTCAAAGGAGGAGATAGTGAACAGTGCTGTGGACTGAATAGTGTCTTTCCCAAGTCCCCATGTTGAAGCCTTACATCTGCAAGGTGATGGTATTAGGAGGCAGGGCCTTTGGGATGTAATTAGGTCCTGAAGGTGGAGCCCTCACTGGAGATTAGTGATGAAGAGATGGGAGCTCTGTCTTTCCTCCAGAAAGAGTCCTCACCAGAACCTGGCAGTGCTGGCTGCCTCATCTTGAACTTTAGCCTCCCTAACTGTGAGAAGCAAATGTGAGTTGTCTAAGCCACCAGTCTTTGGTGTTTTGTAATAGCAGGTTGATATGTCTACAAAGGATATCTCTCTATTCACAGATAGAGCGCAAGCATGGAAATAGCACTTTCCGTCTTTGATTCTTGCAATATCTGCTACATTGCACCTATTGGTAGCTTAATCAAGATTTGTTAGCAGGACTTGGTGGTGCATACTTGTAATCCAAGCATTCAGGAAGCTAAGACAGGAGGATCATGGTTCATGGACAGCTTCAGCTACTACTTAGTGAGGCCCTTTGCAACTCAGACCCTGTTTCAAAATAAAGAATAAAAAATAGGGCTGTGGGTGTAGCACGAAGGTAGAGTGCCCTGAGTTCCAGCCCCAGTACCCCCCACACACACACAGATTTTTTAAATGGATTCCAGTGCTTTTGAATTCTCATTGATAAGTTACTTTTGAAGATTTAAAATGTCCCCCTGTGTGCATAAAAGATAAGAAGAGGTTTCTTTTTCTATTGAAAAGACTGAAAGGGTTTAGACTCTAGAATTTTTAGTTGTGTTCTATGCCGTCTGGACTCAACATGGTAAAATAATAGCTAAAGTTTTGAAGTCATGGTTTGTGCTGTGTGCTTTATATATATGCATTTTTCTCTTGTAGAATCATTACAGTAACAGATGAGGAAACCAAGGCTTATCACAGATTTAATAACTTGTCCAGGATCCCTTCTAGAAAAGCCTATTTGTGTGTTTGAGGGCTACAAGATTACCTTTGTTATACCTGGTAAAAAGTGCCATTTGTACAGTCTTGCCTACTTGACCATGACCTTTGACTTTGTCCATAAAAATTGGAATCGTGTTCTCTCCTTTGCTCTTACGCATGTATCATAGGCCCATTTCTCCGTTTTTCTGCCTTGGGTCTGTCTATTCCATTTTCTCTATTTAAGTCTTTTTCTATTTTGTTTTTCTCTTTAAACCCATCTATAACTCTACTCAATCTTTCTAGCACTAGCTCCCTAGGTTTCCTTCACCTTATAAGCCAGGGATCTGTCCTTGTTTCAGAACTGAGGAATCTTACTACAGTTGCAACCTCATTTTTCTTCCTCATAGTTTTTTTTTTTTGTACTGGGGATTGAACCCAGAGACATTCTACCTCTGAGCTATACATTGAGCCCAGTTTTATTTCTTACTTGGAAACAGGGTTTTACTAAGTTGCTGAGAGCCTCACTAAGTTGCCAAGGCTGGCTTGGACCCTGCAATGCTCCTATCTGAGCCTCCCGAGTACTGGGATCACAAGCGTGCCCCACTACGCCCAGCTTCCCTCGTAGATTTTTAGTGTTCTTTCTCTACTAAGCATATCTTACCTCTCTTCACATAATTTTTTTTTTTTTTGGAAGGAAAAGAAGCATAGTATTTCTCCATACCCTGCAACTCCAAGGATTTATCCAAATATGGGACATTCACTTAGTGTAAAAATTAACTAGCTCCTTTATTAGCATTGGGGTATGCAAAAAAGGAAGTATAAAATGAAAATTGGATATGTAAGGGAATTTAGATGTAGGAATATAATTTGAAAAGCATATCAAATTATTAACTTTGCTGGCACACATTAATATTACTAAAAATAACAAAGGTAATACAATATTGAAATGAATCTCAACCAGAAAAAAAAAGTTTCCCATTTTACTTAACTATTTAACTTTAGTAAACTGAGAATTGCCTAGGAATGAGAAAAGTCATATGCTAGTATATGAGCTATCACATCAGAAAAACATTTGTGAGCATAGATGAGAAAAGGCTGTACCAATGGATATGTTTTTACTAACTTTGGCAGAAGGATGTATTCTGCCAACTTCCTTAAGCCTTTAAAAAAATTTATTTTTTTCTTTGTTTTGTTCATTTCATCTTTAGAAAGAGTTTTACCTGAGGGGGTAGGGGGACACAGAAATAAGCCTTTAAAGAATTTATCTCACCTGTAATCCCAGTACTTGGGAGGCTGAGATAGGAGGATCACAGGTTTACAGCCAGCCTCAGTGATGCCCTCTGCAACTTAGGGAGATGCTGTTTCAAAATACAAAATACAGTGGAGCTAGAGGTAGTCCAGAAGTAGAATGCCCTTGGGTTCAATCCATGGTAATGTACACACACACACACACACACACACACACACACACACACACACTTGAATGACTGAACAAATTGTTCTTAGTATTTCATTTATATGTAATGATTTAAACAGATGCAATTTTTTTTTTAACCTTAAGTATTTCATCCTCTATTCTGGTCTTGGACTGTTTGCAAAGATAGTTTTTACTTCACAAACCAGACTTCATACTATACTAGTTTCTGGTCAGTGAGTGTTGGGTAAAATTGTTTTATAATTTAATGGTTTAATTATCACTTATCGGAAGTTTGTGTGTGTGTGTGTGTGTGTGTGTGTGTGTCTAGGGTTGGAACCCAGGGGCATTCAACCTCCGAGCTATATCCCCTGCCCTATTTTTTGTTTTTTTTATTTTGGAACAGGGTCTCACTAAGTAGCTGGGGGTGCCGCCAACCGCAATCCTCCAGTCTCAGCCTCCCAAATGCTGGGATTACAAGCATGCACCACCACGCCCACTAGAAGTGGGTTTTTATATGAAGTTGACCTAATGGATGGATGATAATGAAGAAATTATATGAAGAGAACTCTTAATGAGAGAGGACATATTTTCCCACATTTAGAAGGTAACCAGCCTTTGGAAGTAGCCTAATATCTATCAATGAAAAGGGATTTGATAACAAACTCTAGACTGGAAGCTAGCCAAGGGGGTCCTGAGAGTTCTGCTTCAACCAGGCTTGTATACCCTGTAAATATTTAAATTTGTGGCTGGCCCTATGGTCACCCTTACCCAAAGCTCAGCCTTAACAACTGCAGCTGCCTGCCTGCTTTACAGACCCTTGCAGTGATCCCTGTACCTCACTGGCACATCAAGTGGAGTCTTCTAGGGCTTATCCATGACTTACTGCTTTGACCAGAGGTGATGGAGCTCTAACAGTAGTTCTTACATCAATCCCTTGAAAGGAGCATGTGCCTACTGGGGCGAAGCTCTTAAACCCACATAATGACCGATGTCCTACTTTAGATGAGGCCATCACCCAGCCTCATGATGACAGCTGAAAAGCTGGTTTTCTGTGTTGGATTATGGGTTATATTTGAGGAAAAGGGTGAATAAATCAATACTGAAATTGCATAGATGGGCCAATGACAAAAAGTTGCATAACTTTTTCAAGAACCTGAAGTACAGGAAAATTGGGTGGCCACATGATAACCTACAAGATGGATGGATGCCCCTGAGCCAGGGAGAGGACAGGTTTGTGGCCAGTTCAGGTGATAATTTGACTCCGTCCACATCCCTAGTGGTCTGACATTGCTTTCATCAACTGGGCAACGTGTTATGCCTTTGCTGTTGTTTATAAACTAACCAAAACTTCCTCATGTCTTCGTAGCCTTTCCTTCTAGTGAATGAAGTGATGTGGTATCCTACTCAGAGCACCAGGGTGCATGCACATGTGTGTAGGCACTAAATATCTATTATAATTTGATAAAAGACAAGTGAGCTAATAAAATATTCAAAGATCATAAATAGGCAGTTCACAAAGAAAGGTTAAAATTGTCAATATCTAAAAATTTGCTGACCTAGAGAAATGCATAGATAAGAAGCAATATAGAATAGTAATTACATGGATTCTGGAGCCAGACTGGCTGGATTTGGGTCCTGGTCTTGCCATTATTAGCTGTGTGGATTTTTAATGGATCCCTTAACCTCTATATTTTAGTTTCTTTTAATTTAAAATGGGGTTGATAATAATAATAGGACGTAATAGGACTAAAGTGTTTAGTATAGCACCTGCCACATGGTAAGGGCTACATGTTGTTAGCTGCTATGACAATAATGGTGACTCCAATGATAGTGGTGATAAGGAGGATGATAGTAATGGTGGTCATGGGGATAATGATAGTGATGGTGGCAGTGGTGATAGTTATATGGCAGTGGGGTTATGACAGTGTTGGTAATGGCGAGTAGTGATATTGATGATAGGGATAATGGTGCTGGGGATGGTAGTGACAATAGTGGGGATGGGGATTGTTGCCGCAAACCGGCTCAGTCCTGTGGGGGGCGAGTCCATTCTCAATCGAGAACCTCAGTAAAGGTGGGGAAGGATTAGAGTGAAATGCTGCAGCCTCTTATCTGCAGTGATTCTTTCCCTTTAGGGACTAAATTTCTTTAGGTCCCTGAATGACGGCGCTCCCTAGAAAGAATCTGACATGGACAAAGGCCTCTTGAGCCAATGACACTTTATTACAAGAACCCCGAAGAATTTATACCCTTCACCAGTAAAGTTAATAATAAGAGAAAAAGAAGTGAATGCAATCACTGTGAAACAATAGTGAATGA
Source organism: Muscardinus avellanarius (assembly GCF_963383645.1). Taxonomy (NCBI): domain Eukaryota; kingdom Metazoa; phylum Chordata; class Mammalia; order Rodentia; family Gliridae; genus Muscardinus; species Muscardinus avellanarius. Next base: position 17,642,766 of record NC_137806.1, read on the forward strand.
CACGTAAACAAAGGTAAAAAAAACTAGTCCGGTTTTCAGCTGGCTATTGGCTTTCAAGAGATTAACTCCGGATCTCCTCCCTGATCTTGCAGACAAGCAGTTCCAAAGGGCAATCTTCCAGAGGAAACAGGCACGCCCAAGGCTTGGAGGCTTCTCCGGGAGTCTTCTTTAATTTTCTTGGAACTTTCCATCTTTTGTGCTCAGTCCATATAGCAAGTGTGGGGAGATGTGGTGATTCAGGTGGATGTGATAGGGTTTCTTCAGGTGTTGGCATTTTACCTTCTAAATCTGAAAGCTTAAGCAAACTCACAACACAGTTTGGCAGACAAAACACCACAAACAACACCATGAAGTTCTTGGATTTAATTGTCAGATGTATTTCCTTAACTGCTGAGCACTCTTCTTTAGACAACAAGCCTATTAGAAGCCTACTCATCTTTAATAATCCATTTCCCTGTCACAAACCCTCTGCAACCTGCTTTTAACCTTCTAATTCCTTTCTTTCCCAGTTGGGACTTCCTTATGATAAGCTCTTTTTCATGCAAAAATGCTTTTCTTACTCTTACGGTATTTCATTTCCTTCATACATATATATTTAGAACATCTGTCCTTTATTTTGTCATATTCATTTCTAACCATGCGGCCAGTCTCCCTTTCTCCAGGAATGCTCACACTGAGGTAAAAGTCAACAATCTTTTTCCTTGGGTCTATTGTATTTGGGCAGCTAAGTTGTTTATCAACTAAATTGCTTTAAGGTCACACACAAGGTTTTATCTTCTCTGTCTCTAGGCAGGATCTCAAGGATAAACAGTTACCTTAAACTGAGCTACCGGTTACCAGAGTTAATGGCTTAACCTAGTGATTGCTGCAGCTGGAATGTTTATCACAGCATCTGAGTTCTGGCCAGTTTTTTCATTACTATTGAGCAAAGCCAAGGACGTTTAGACAAATTATTAGAGAGTTTATTTCCACGGACTCAGTTTCTTTTTATAGTCCTGATTTCACATCACTGGAGCAATTCGTGTAGAAAGTTAAAAGGAATAATAGTGAAGGGTATCTAAAAGTGGGGGGTACTTTGGCCAGAGACGATACCTCCTTCTCGGGGCTTTTTTTTTGCCGATTAATTATGTGGAGTGGGGTCTCAACACATAGATGCCGAGGCAGCAGGATGTCTTGGCAGATTGTGGTGGTGATCATGATGATAGTGATGATGGTAGTGCGGGTTGGTGGTGATGGTGATGGTAGTACCAGATTGTTTTTCCCAGGAATTGCGTAAGTATACATTTACCAGAGGCATATAAGTGTTCCTTTTACTCACATTTTTCTGATATTATTAGACTAAAGTGCTTACTTAGTCCATTTTAGTGGATAAAATGGCATCGTTTTTTAAGTTTATTGACTGCTAGGGCATCCTCTTTTGTGAAGTGCTTATTCATATCCGCAACTCATTCTTCTGCCAGTCTTTTGTCTTTTTCCTATTGATTTTTTTTTATTGACTTCTCATTCACCCAGAAAATACTTATTGAGGTCCTTTTATATGTCACATGCTGTTTTAGGTGCCAGGGATACAATGGAAAACCCTGTTTTTATGGATCTTAAGTTCTAGTTAAAAGAAGAGAGATAATACAGTTTTAGATAGCAATATGATCTATAAAGAAAATTAAAGTGGGACAGTCGTAATAATAGCTAACCATATATTCAGTGTGTCGGCTATTATACTAAGTTCATACATGAGGTCTTTTTATTCTCATAGTTTTCTAGTACTCCTTACTGAAAACTTTATCCTTTTATAGCTGTGGAAACTGAAGCACAGAGAAGTCAGAGATCAGGATTCAAACCCAGTCCTAGACAGTGCCTGAATTTTTAGCCAGTATATTATTTTGCCTCTCTTTACTACGTTGGAGATCAAGTATAAAAGGAAAAATCGCTTCTTATATATTCTGGCTATTAATACTTTGCACGTGTGTTAGTAATATGTTGCCTCATTGTGTTGTTTTGAAATTTTGTTTATAATCACTTTGCTATGAAATTTTTCTTCTCTCTTGCTTCTGCTCTCCTTCCTGCTGCAATGAGTTGAGCAACTTCATTCTGCCATTCCCTTCCGCCATGATGTTCTGCCTCACCGTGAATCCCTGAGTGGATATCTTTCATCCTTTAAGTTGTGTTTCTCTGGTAGCTGAGTAACAAAGGGTCAATAACAGCTCCGCCAATCAAAACCAATACACCATCAAAGATTCTCAGTTCAGGGTGCCGCCTCCTGCAGTTTTTACCATCTTCCCATAGGCCATTCAGCTGTGACCCCATCTGTGGGTGAATCCATGGATAGGTTAAAGCCCTCGAGATCCACACTGTCCCTCAGGCCTGCCTCTGAGCACTGCTGCATTGAGCACACGAGCACCCATAGGGGACATTCCAGATCCAAACTGTAACTCACCCTAATGTGGGTACTCGACACCATGGGCATTTCCTTCTTGTCCATATGCCAGTGCTGAGCAGGTGTTCACATGAGTGGGAAGGGGGTTCTCATCAGCCTGTCAGTCAGGGGTTCATCATGTGGCTGCCATCCTCTAGGGCCTTATCCTACATCTGCATCCAGTCAGCACGGGGCAAGGGAAGACCATGCCAAGCCTGAGAGGGTCCCCATGCCAACAGGAGGTGGTCCATGTCACGTCTGTTCTCCTTTCATTGGCTGGAACTCCATCAGGGAGCTAGGAACTGCCATCTAGGTGTGAGCCCAGGGAGAAAGGAGAATGGATGTTTGTGGACATTTTCCTGTGGCTCTATTTCCTTGGCTCTTACATTAAGTCCTGTTTGTAGATTTGGTAGATAATTCATGAAAATTTGCTAGTGTGTCAAATTAAGTATTTGACATTTCCATGGCTGGGGAGTGTATTGGTTTCCACTTGAGGTTTGAATGTTCCCACAGATTCTCCCTAGAAACACTGGAGTATCTGTGCTCTCTGAGGAAGGAAAACCGAGAACCTCTCTTTGTGGATCTTTCATGTGAAATCTTGAGGAAAAGAGTAAAATGGAACTTCTTCAAACTCCAGCTTTATGAAAGGGCGGCATGATCTCCATGGCTAGGTTTTTGTGACTCAGTACTCAGCCTTGGGCACTGAGAGTCTGGGTCAGACTTTCTTCACTGGACTTCCTCACCGGGCTTCCAAAGGCATCTTCTCCTGAGCAAGGGTTCTCCCTTCTACCTGGAAGCCTGCTCAGCTTCCCTCCTACCAGGCATGTGGCAGCTCTCTCAGTCACATGGGTGTTCTTTCAGAGCCCCTGGATTGCTATGGGGAGCAGACCCCAGCTAGGAAATCATAGCCAACTCCTCACCACCATCCTGCAATCCCAATTCTTGTTTCTTAAGTCTTTCTGACTCCAGGATTGGGAAGCTTGAGGATTTGGAGTATGTGTTTGGGAGTTTGGCAGAGAGATGACTCCAGTGCCAATTTTTGTAGCTCCCTGCCAGTTTATTTAATTTTAATTAATTTATCAGGTGAGAATGGGAGGGGGAAACCCTTTAGAATAGAGTTAACAAAAATGACTATAGTTTCTCCACTATGACAAAATAATAAAGTATAATTTTAGCAATACAATATTTTAGGCTGACACCTTATAAGTGGTGCTTGGGGGGGTGGATTGGTAAGTAGTATTAACTCCCAGGATGTAAGTTGTGGGAAATTTTTATTATATACATGTTCTGGAAATGATAGAATAATGTAAACTTATTTAAGGAGTTTCTGATGAGTCTGGTGTTTATTTTTTAATATCTATGCTTCCACTCCATCTTCCATGAGTTTCCATAACTTATCTGCTTTAGATAAAATTAATTCACACAGGACAAAAATACTGTGGATCATTCATTGAAGGAGGTATTTTTATCCAGTTGGATAGGCATCTGTTTTAAAGCATCCAAACCAACCACAGTCTCTCATTCTGTATTCCTCGGTAAGAAAGCATCTTGAAAATTTGGCGACATTTTACACTGGATGTATTATACAGAAAAGCTGTAAGGTCCTGAGTTCCTAGTAATTTCTAGAAAAGCCTTAATCAGTATTAGTAAAAATAAAGGGTGAGGCAAGAGAAGGATAATCTCTGGGTTGCAAAGCAGAGGGCCTGCTCTCAGTGACCCCCACCCCGGCCTCCCTGTGCACCCGACATAATGCTCAGCACAGGTCGCGTTCAGTAGGTACTTGATGAGGTCTTTCAGAGATGTTTTACCGCTTGGCACTATGGGATGGGAGCCATCTCAGGAGTCAGAACCATTCATCATTTATCTGTAGACATTTGTGATTAGTGCCAACTAGTGTAAGGCATCAGAGACCTTAGGGACACAAGTACGAGTAGATTTATTCTGTAACATATGCACGTAAATGCAAACATAATCACATAACAGTATGCAGATTTACCACTTTATAAGGTTTCAGCCTAAAATATTCTTCCTCCCAAATCAGAGAATATACAAAACTGTCCATATCTACAGCATATTTTTAGCCCTAGTACCTGGCTGAGATATGTTTGTTTAAGCACAATTGCTAGTCAGATATTTGTGGGTGCCCTTAGTCACCAGATGATTTAAATGTAAACATCATAGTAATACAAATTGATTCTACTGATGAAAATAAACTGCTCTTTTTGGGATGAGAATGTGTATTATTTTTAGACCACTAGAGTACCACTTGACAAGGTCTTAATGTCTCTCCTAAAATGAGCACTACTTTCTATTTTAGGATTAGGAACAGAGGAATATGAATCTGTAGCCCAAGCACTTGTTTCTTAAATAATTCCTCTCACTATTAAACATACAGTTCATATTTTGGCTTTACAGAGGAATTTAATAATCCATTTTAAATTTAAAGATTATTTAACACATGAATAACTGATGGAAAGAGGACTCCCATTATAACCTAGACATTAGGCGTTTTATCATTTGGGACACTCCATGGTAGATAGTAGTGAAAACAGCCCCACAGTTCTGTTACTTAGATCAGCAAAGGTTTCTTTCCTTCCCACACACGGGGGTGCGTGGGGCCGCTATGTGAGTTGCCCAGGTACTGAGGCTGGAGGAGCCCCACCCTCTGATGCGCCCCCCCCCACTCAGACTGCAGGCTTGGCGTGGAAGACCGCAAGAGAAAGCTGTGCGCTTCTATGCTTGTGCCGGGGCGCGTCATCCCCAGCCCCTTGGCTAAAGTGCCTCCTGCCTAACACCAAGAGCAGGCCAAGTGGTGTTCACAGTGCTCTCCAGAGCCCGCCGAGGGGAGCCTGAGGAGTATCCGCGAACACTGACAAGTCTCCACACGCCCTCAGGAGCAGACACTCCAGTGGGAAAGCAAACAACTGCAAGTGTGCAGTGGGCTGGGGCAGGATGCTCAGAACAACGCAGCGGAAACCTTGACTTAGGGGGAGGGGCAACTCAGTTTCTCACAGGAGGTGGTATGTGGCCTGACTCTCGGGTGACCAGCAGCTAGCCAGGAAATGAAGGAGAGAAGGGTGCCCCCGAAGAGGAAGCAGCATGATTGCATGTCTATGGGTAGTACTGATGTTTCTACTGAGTGCTTCCCCTGTGCCAGCTAGCAGGCTCCACTCATGGGACTGTGTTGTTTAATTTCCCACAGGCCTTGCATTTGTGTATCGTCTGTTGTCTTAAGTTGTATAGGACACGGCTTTGCCCTGGTCATTGTTGTGTCTCTGTGGAATAAACTAACAACCGTGTGCCTGTGCCCACAGAACCCACCTGTGGACAAGGGGTTTGGGAGTGCAGGGGAGGGTCAGCTTGGGGTCTCATAAATGCAGTGCGATCTTGGTGGGGCTGCAGGCAGCTGAAGGGCTCCTTCACAAGGTGGCTACTGGTCCCAGCTTTGGGCTGGGAATATATTTCAGAGATAGAATACCCCTGAATTCCATCCCCAGTACTGCCAAAAAAGGGGGGGGGGGGCACACACAAAAAATAACAAACCCAAGCTAAGTGATGTAATCTAAACATAAAGTTGTTTTTTGTTCTTAGGGCTGTTGTGAGGCTTAATGCCTGAAGTAAATACTTAATAAATGATAGGTGCTAGCTGGGCATAGTGGCACACGGCTATAATTCAAGTTCTTAAGAGGCTAAGACATGTATTTGATGACAGCCTCAGCAACATATTCTCAGGAACCTAGTGAGACTCTGTTTCAAAACAAAACAAAGAAGAACTAGGGATGTATCTTGGAAGTGGAATACCTCTGGGTTCAATCCCCAGTGTGTGTATACACACAAACACACACACACACACACACACACACACAGAGGCACATGCTCTGAGCTCTTGTTGGAGTGGAAATTGGTCCAGTAGTTAGGAAAGAATCTTAATTATTTAATAAAACTAAACATGAACATGCCCTTTGGCGTAGATTTCTACCTTCATACGAGCCAGCTTAAATGCAGAAAGCTGTAAGTAGTACCTGTATCTGTCAGCATGGTTGCAGCCATAATCTAAATATCTGACCACATACCTTAGAGGAAAGAAGACCTACTTTCTACCATTTTGGGCTCAGTCCTTGTGAGGCTGGGACTGCGGATTTCCGCACATGGCAGTGGGAGGCAGGGGGAGCACATGCACTGTGCTCTTTACCTCTCCATCTATTGCATCAGCACCAGACAGAGAGCTGGGGGAGGAGGAACCATTTGTACAATCCCCAAGGCTGCACGCCCAGGGACCCACCTCCAGCTGCACCCTAGTGGCCTGGGTCTCCACCCAGATAAACCCATCTTGGTGGATTTATCCACTGCTGAGATTACAACCCTCATGACTCCACAGCATCAACCTTGAATATTAATAAATGAGCTCTTTAGGGGATATTTTATATCTAACCATAACAGTACCTGAATTTTTTTTTTTTCTCTGCAGCAGTAGCTTTTGAACTTAGGACCGGTTTGATAAAATGTGGCCATCCCCACAGTGGACCACAGTGGGGGCTGTCCAGCTGCTGAAGGGAGATGAGGTAGCTCAGTGTATCCTGACATGGCGAGAGCCCCAAGACAACACTGTTAAGTAGAAGGGGGAATGCAGGTTCAAATGTTATGTTTAAGATTCAGTTGTGTCTAAAAATTATTCATAGTGAAAATTAGGACAGGCTTAGAAAAGTAAGATCATTTTGGAGAGTATACATACCTTTGAAATTATATTTGAAATTACATTTGAATATTATATTTGAATATTGTATTATACATTGTATATTATATAATATAATTATATGCTATAATCATGTTATACTTGAAATTATAAGGCTACTAATGTATGTTATGACATTTGAGTTTTGTTTGATGAATGAATGTGTGTATATGATAGGTGAAAATCAAGGAAGAAGCTACAAAGGGACAGATAGCTTTATTCTGATCTGTTGATTAAAGCAGTAGATGAGAATTGTCTCCATCCTTTACCGACACAGAGTGGGCAATAATTAATAATAATCTCTGATGAGAAATTTTGATTTACTTTTTGGGAATTTTGTGGTAGAGCAGACCTAAGTAAATGGAAAATTTAAATCTCCTTGTGTCTTTTTCCTTTTTCCTTTTTGCTCTTTCAGAAGACAACAGCCGTAAGATGATAAAGGTCCCATTTCACCAGATACTGTTTTTGTCACTTAGAGCTTTTTATTCTTAGCTCTTCTCGTGAAAATCTGTATCAGGAGAGATTTTGTCATCTGCAGAAAAGCAGCTTCTTTTCATTTCTGCTGCTTCAAGATTGGTCATTTGATGGTCTGGGGATGTAGCTTGGTGATGGAGCACTTGGCTGGCATGTGTGAGGCCCTTGGTTTAATTCCCAGCACCACAGCAACAACAACAACAAAAAAAAGTAAAAAATAGGAAAGATTAGTGTCCCCCAAGAGATGCCAGAGATGTTATAATGGAGTTCTTTACATGTATCTCTTCCTTCACGGGCTGAGTAAAAAGTAGATTAGTAAAACCGTGATAACCATGAAAGCTACTTGTCTTCAGTTGTAAAATGTGATTTCTGTATATAATTTTCCTGCTTACATGACTCTGAGCACCTGCAGGATGACTGAACATGGACCAATATGTTCCTGTGTTGATGATTTAACCTACCTTTCATTTCCTACTTACATCCTAACAGTTATTTTATGCACATTTACTTTCTACTGTGTATAACTTAAGTGTTTTTCTAAGTGATTAATTTTCTGCAGCTCAGTTTTATATAATGACTTCTCTCTTTGGCTCGTTTTATACCCTCCTTGCATTTCTTGCAGAAGTCCTGGAGGGGATTTGGGAGCGAAAAAGAAAAAGAAGAAACAGAAGAGAAAAAAGGAGAAGCCAAATTCTGGCGGCACCAAGTCTGATTCTGCATCTGATTCCCAGGAGATTAGAAATCAGCCACCTTCAAAAGTGAGAGTCTTGTTTTATTTTCCTCTGTGTGTCTCCTCGTGCAGACAGATTGGGTTTGTGCAGCGTAGCACCCTTTGGGCCAGAGCCTGTGTTGTTAGCACTTTGTTGTGACTGTGTTGAGTGGCACCGTAGCTGCAGGGTATTTACAGCCTCCCTCAGACTGACTTTGACACCCACCTAACTAGCAGGTACACGCTGTGCTTCTGTGTGTATGAAGATACTTTCTGTGTCTCCCCTTTCCTGGTGCATTAGTATTTAGACTGTCTTTGTGGAGGAGTGTCTCAGTGGGAGCTTGTTAGGTGTTTTGAAATTACACTTAATATTTGATTACTTTTGGTTCAGAAGATATTCACATTTTAATTTTTCTGGGTGTCTGTCTAATTACCTGCATAGCACACCATCTGGCAGCAGATTTCAGCGGGAGCCGCCCTGGGTAAGTCTTCCGTTGACTGAATCAGACCAGACTTCCGTGGCCATTCCTCATTCTGTCACCAAGGGTGCGGACTATCTCCTGACGTTCTTCCTGAAGAAACACCCATTTTAGAGGAAACCCCAGTCGTCCAGCCGGGCCCCCTGTTGGCAGACTGCCCAGGAACAGAGGGTTGGTTATGCTGCGTAGGCGTCTGGTGGCACAGATGGCAGCCACCCCAGTCTGTGGAGCCCACCCTGTGTCACACTGGCTGAGAACACAGCTCTTGGGTGCTGCCTCCCAGGAAGCAAAAGGCCCTCTTGAGACAGAAAACCCAGCTCCCAAAGGGGCAGATTTAGAAATCGAAGGAAGTAAATTATTTTGATGGATGCGGCCCCCTCTGAGTTTCCCTCAGATGCTGTGATGTCAGGGACATGGCCAAGACCTTGAGTCTGGGCCTGGCTCCTGGCTCCATTGCTCGCAGGCTCTGTTCCTTTACCCATGGCATCACACCCCTTTAGCCCATCTTTCCTAAGGCAGGGCCATCATGATGTTAAAATGAGATCAGTTTTATGAAAGAGTGTCTGTTACAAAGCACTCTATATGTAGCAGGTATCTATTTTCATTTTGCAAGTTTTATGTGTTAAAATTTTTCTTGCATAAAATTTGCTTTACATCACAGAAAACGAGTCTTGCAGGTCGTTGTGTTGTTATCATTATTACCTCCTCTATACAAAAGGACCAGGAATCACTGAAAAGGAGAATTACTCACTCCAGTTTGGCCCTGACTGCCTTTGTGGGGAGTAAAGAAAGTCAAAGCTTCCTGCCTAGCGCTTTAGCTTGGTTCTCAGGTGATTAGCATTCCATTGCTAGATGCAATTTCCAGGGTAACTCGTAGGAGGAGTCCCCCATAAGCTTGCAGTGTATTTTCCCATTTCTCAGTGTTGCTTTGCCAGAGAAACACAGCGGCGCTCACCTACAGCTGCGGCAGCACCTTGCTTCTGCCATTCCATCGGCTTCCGCGATCCCTTCTACCCTAGTGACTCTGAGCCCTTCCCTCGCCCCATCACTGATAAGAAACTGGAGCCAAACAAGGCAGCAGGAACTGTCAGCACTGTAGGATAGAGACTTTCCAGTGTATTTTCCTTTTTAAATTAGGAACAATACAGCAGTATTTTAATGTGGGTTTTTCTCCCATCACATTTTTAAACACCAGGGCTTTTTTCTTTTAAATATATACCAGCTGTAGATAACACTAGTTAACAGTGGACTACATTCAGACACTATTTTGGTCTACACTCAAAAGTTAAAATATTTGTCTTGTTTCTTATGGACTTATTTTCTTGCTGTGCTGAGGATTGAACCTTGTACGTGCCAGGCAAGTCCTCAAGCACTGAGCTATAACCCAGCCCCTTAAAGACTTTTTAATGGCAGAGGACTTCTGTCTTCTTTTCAAGGCACTGAGTTTAGAAAATAATGGCTAAGGAATATAGTAGCTGTTTAGTATTCCATGTGGAAGGAAAGAGGACTGCCCATCCCTTGCATAGGAATATCATGGTGGGCCACTACTTGTGCCTCCTTACCTGCAATCCAGGGGCTTCTGTGGAGGGGGAGTGGGTGGGTTTAAGAAGTTATCATACAGTTGGAGATGTAGCTCAGTGGCAGAGTGCTTGCCTAGCATGTGCAGGACTGGGTCTAATCCCTGAACTACAAAAATAAAAAATAAGAAAAAGAATTTATTGAGCAAGATGTGGCAGCCCAAGCCTGTAATCCCAGTACTTGGGAGGCTGCCACAGGAGGATTGCAGGTTCAGCACCAGCTTCAGCAACTTAGCGAGGCACTCCGCAACTCAGTGGAACCTTGTTTCAAAATAAAAAATAAAATAGGGCTGAGGGTAACCCAGAGATAGAATATCCCTTGATTCAATCCCCAGTACAACAAAAAAGAAGAAAAAAAAAGATTTATCATAGCTGAATTTTCCTTACTGATTTTTCACCATGGGTTTGAAAATCATACTTACTTGAATCTACCTTCAGACACATTTAAATAGTGAGCTTTGGGATATGAGTGTTTCACAGGTGGTCATTTCATGTGGAGGGTGCTGGTCAGCATGATGAGGCTAAATAACTAGGTGAGATATAAACCACTGTGAGGCCTTCCTCCTGGAGTTGGGAGATTATTCATTTTGGGGGTGAACAAAGATGCTGATTTATGTTTGCTGCAAAATCATTTGCTTTAGATATATTAGTGTTAGAAGACTTAACTACCAGGAAAGAAAAATGACCTTTACAAACTCAGTGTAGACCCTGTAGGTATGTCTCTGTACACCTAGGTTCAACATTGCCTTTTTAAGCATAACTTAAATGCATGTTCAGATATTATTAGTTGAAATATGCTATGACTTAGTTTTTATTGAAGTCATAGGTTTCCTAATAGATTGTGTTGTTGGGGTTTCAAATGGATATAAGTTTTGTTTTCCCAGAAATCAGTTACTAATAATATTGGGGCTCAAAAGAGACTTGAGCAAAAAAGAATAATGCAAATATGATAGAACAGGAAAAGTATTTTGATAAGTTTGTATGTGTAATTAAGATATAATCCTTATGATTTAGATCTCAGTCAGCATGTAAAATAAACAGCTTTCAAAAACTGTGGCTCTTGTGGGTTATGTTGTAAGGCTTCTGAGTGGAGGCATTAAGCTTTAAACCTGTCCCAGTTAGACTTTGTTTTCTGAATCATTTTAGTGTCAAGAACCCTAAAGAAGCCAGTGGATAAAGCAGCTGCAGGACAGTCCATGTTAAAGGAGCCTGGTTTTTACTGTGTCAAATGGATAAGCTTCCCACATTTAAAAGATTCAGATTTCAGACCACCGATTTCAAATTCAAAGTTGAGCAGAAGTCCAAAGGTGCTGTTCATACACCACTAAGAGTCAGTTGTACCTTTCCTTTGGGCCATAGCCCGTTGACATTCAGCAAAACAGAAGAACTGAATTTCTTTCTCTCTCTCTCTTTTTTTTTTTTTTTTTTTTTTTTTGCGGGTCTGGGGATGGAACCCCGGGGCATTCGACCTCCAAGCTACACCCCTGCCCTATTTTTTATTCTTTTAAAGGGGTTCTTTTTTTTTTTTTTTTTTTTTTTTTGGTCTTTTTTGGAACCGGGGATTGAACCCAGAGCGCACACCTGCAAAACAGGTGCTTTGCCACTGAGCTACATCCCATCCCCTTTTTTATTCTTTATTTTGAAACAGGGTGTCACTGAATTGTAGAGGGCCTCACTAAGTATCTGAGGCTGTCCGTGAACTGTGATCCTCTGGTCTCAGCCTCCCAAATGCTGGGATTACAAGGGTGCACCACCACACCTGGCTTCCCTGAATTTCTTATAACCACTTCTAAATTGGAATAAAGAATATTCTTTGAACTGGGCTTGGTGGTGTACACTTGTAATCCCAGCATTTGGGAGGCTGAGACAGGAGGATCACAGTTCACGCACAGCCTCAGCTACTTAGTGAGGCCCTTTGCAACATTGAGTGCCTGTTACAAAATAAAGAATAAAAAATAGAGCTGGGCGTGGTGGCGCATGCTTGTAATCCCCTCGCTTGCGAGTCTGAGACAGGAGGATCGCACAGGTTTGAAGCCAGCCTCAGCTACTTAGTGAGGCTTTCAGCAACTTAGTGAGACCCTTTTTCCAAATAAAATATAAAATACGTCTGGGAGTATAGCCTGGAAGTAGAAAGCCTCTGGGTTCCACTCCCAGTACCACCCAAAAAAAAAAAAGAATAAAACATAGGGCTGAGGATGTAGCCCAGAGGTAGAATGCCCCCGGGTTCAATCCCCAGCACCACACACAAAAAAATAATATTTTTTAAATTTTGTCAAAATTCTTAAACTTTTCAGTTGTTTTGCATATTGAGAAAAAAAATCACTGATTTTAAATTCAGTTCTCTGCACCTCCCTCTCATTTTGAGTATAGTCCCATATTCTATGTATTGTTATATTATTGGGGGAATTAAAACTGAGCAGGGGGGAATATTCAAGAGATGGCAGGAATACTGGCTTTCAGAAAAGAACTTTAGAATTTAAAGTGTCACCCACTTTATCAACTTGAATATTCTTTACCTGAAAAGGAGGTGAGTTTCCACCTCTGGGGTCAGAACAGGAGCCAGGGCCGAGGGCCAAGGGCTCCACTCCACTGGAGTGTAGCCTCCTGGCAGGTTGGTGTGAGAAGGGGCTGGGTGTGTCCTGAAGGAAGGGGCCTGGCTAGAGGCTTCCATTCTTAATCATTTCTTTCCCGGCTCAGCACTAAGTTCAGATTTTTTTCTTTTTTTCTTTTTAAATAAACTAAAATGCCTAGTTTCTGTTGTAGTTATTTCATTCACCCTCATTGCTACTGCAGAGCATCAACCTGACAGTGCCACCGAGGCTTGCGGCTGCCTGGCTGCTGTGTGATAGTCATGCATGCACTGCATGGTACCCTCTGCTGCTCCCAGAGGAGCAGTGGCTGGACCCCCAGATGCTGGGAGCCTGAGGCAAAGCTGCTTCGATTCACTGTAGATATCCCCAACCTCCAGAGTCCAGTAAGACCGCAGCACTGTTGTTACCTGTAGCAGCACTGGTTAGTATAATGGAGCCGTGGTCTTGAGCAGGCTTCAAGGCGGATGGGCAGTGTTCAGGGTTTGCAGTCTCCAAGGCAGACCAGCCTGTGTCTGCGAAGGAGCAGGAGCAGGAGCAGCAGCGGCCTCCACGTCTGTCTTAGGTCTCTGTGTCTTTGTTCTTCTAGAACCCCACCGTCCCCATGCAGAAGCTGCAGGATATCCAGAGAGCAATGGAGCTGCTCTCCGCCTGCCACGGCCCGGCCAGGAACATTGATGAGGCTGCAAAGCGCAAATACCAGTTTTGGGACACTCAGCCAGTGCCCAAACTAAGTAAGCTTTTCTCCTTTTTTCCCCCCAAAAACAAGGGTGGATAAAAACAATTAAAAAAAAAAACACAAGAGACTTTATTTCACAGCACAGGTTCAAAATTTAGACAAAAATAATGTTTATCTTTTTATAAAATACAAATATAAATATTGGCTTATGCTGCAAACATAATTTATATTACTAATTATATTATAATATATATTATATATAATATATTATATTATAATATAATATATAATATATTATATTATAATATAAATTATATTATAAACATAATTTATATTACTAATGTAATATAAATATTATTTGAAAAATTATAAACAATAGCAATGATTTTAGCCTGATTCCTATCCTTATTATGATATCCAATTTTTCCACAATTAAAATACAATATTAAATTAAGCCAGACATGGTGGTGCACACTTGTAATCCCAGTATTTGGGAGGCTGAGACAGGAAGATCACAGGCTCATCAACCTTGTGAGGCCCTCAGCAGCTTAATGAGACCCTGTTTCAAAATAAATAAAAAAGGGTGGTTGTGAAGATCAGAGGTACAGTGTCCCTGGATTCAATTCCTAGTACCACCAAAAAAATATATATACAATACCATAATATTATATATGTGTATATACATATATATAGTGGGGAGTGAGTGTGTGTGTGTGTGAGTGTGTGTGTGTGTGTGCGTGTGTGAACGTGTGTGAGTGTGTGTGTGCGTGTGTGTGCGTGTGAGTGCGTGTGTGTGCGTGTGTGTGTGTGTGTGTGTGTGTGTGTGTGTGTGTCAGAGAACCATTCTCTCACCCTTATTTTTTTGCTTCTGAGCTTCATGGAGTTGTGTTTTTCTTAAACATAAGTTTTTTATACTTTTCACTGCAACAACTCAGGAAGTCTGCCTTATAATATCTTACTGAAATGGACATTTTTATACCATTTTACAATGAGATTCTGGACACTCATCAGGGTGTTATTATCGATTCAGTAACATTCCGGTATACGTGGGAATTAAGACACCTAAGGAAGGCAATTTGGTTGGCCTTGGGTTTGCTTGCCTAAGAAACCACAGGCCTTCCTGCCTTAATACCGTCCCTGCTCTATCAGATTCACTTAGACATTTACCATTTAAGTTCCCATAAACATAATGTAATTGTCCCTCTTTCTCATTATGCAAAAAAGATGATGATATAAAAATAGTAAAAATGCACCGCAGCATAAATCTCCTTCATCTTAATGTGTGCATGAAAGCAGATTACCATATACCTATTTTTTTATTTTTCTTTCTTGATTGTTCAGGTTTTAAATCTATATCATATAAAGAGTTGTCATCCCAATATCTAGCTCAACTATGTACAGATTGTCCATTTTGTCAAGTCTAAGTCAAGAGTAATCTCTTCTGACCTTCAAATATTCTCAAACTTTGGGAAGCCACCACTCCTCTTCCACCCCAACAGCTTAGAAGGAATGAGCCTCAGAGTGGATGAGAAGTAGAGGAAAAAGAAGTGCTGGGATGTAGCTCAGTGGTAGAGCACTTATCTACATGCATGATGCTCTGGGTTCAATCTCCACCACCACAGAAAGATAAAGAAGAGAGAGATGATCATTTGCCCTTCTTAGAGGGAGGGGGTTTCTAGAAATGTGTCTGTAATGAAGGAAGATTTCTTTAAAAATAATTTACAAAACTTTTTTAATTTTTATTTTTTGTGGTGCGGGGGATTCTATCTCTGAGCTATACCCCCAGACTGACTTTATTTTTTATTTGGTTAAAGGGTCTTACTGAGTTACTGAAAGTCTCACTAAATTTCTGAGGCTGGCTTTGAACCTGTGATCCTCCTATCTCAGTCTCCCAAGTGCAAGGATTACAGGTGCATCACTGCACCCATGTAATTCACAGGACTAGCCAGGCGTGGTGGCGCACACTTGTAATTCCTGTGCTTGCGGGGGCTGAGACAGGAGGATCGTGCAGGTTCGAAGCCAGCCTCAGCTGGCTTAAGAGACCCTGTTTCCAAATAAAATATAAAATAGGTCTGGGAGTATAGCCCGGAAGTAGAAAGCCTCTGGGTTCCACCCCCAGTACCACCAAAAATAAAAAATAATAATAATTCACGAGACTTTTAAAAGCACCAAATTGAATGGCCCTTTACGAAGGGGATCTAGATTTATTGATCTGAATGTATTAGGTTAAGACATTCACCAAGCTGCTGGAGGAGAAAGCCACTTCAGCCAGCACTAACCCCTGGACACCTCTGGGATGATAGCCCAGGGCCCTGGTCCATCCTCAGTGCGCCCATTATGGCTCTCCAGTTCCCAGAACTCCCAGTGTGCACCTCAGTTCATCAGTGGCCGTGACAGGTGAGGGAAGCCAGGTTTTGGGGGAAGGAGTGAGCCTTAGGTCAGGGAGCACATTGGAAAGTCGGGGAGACCCTGCCTTTCCTTTTCTGTCCACCCAGAGAGTGTTCCCATAGAGTCTGAACACACTCAGATATTTGAAGCTGTCTTACAGACAACCATATCTGGGCTAAGAGCTGAGCTATGCTCATGAGGAACTCTGAATGAGAAGGACTGGGAATTGGCCACTTGGGCTGACTTGAGAAAGTCTATGGAGATGAGCTGGTAAAGTGGAAATAAAACAAGAGGAACCAAGTTAGGGATTAAACCCACAGGATTGGAGCTGGTACAAACCATGAGGCTTCTACCTGCAGGAAGGTTCTGTGATGGGAAGACAGGCCCCGAGGTCCCTCGCTCAGCACTGGTCTGTTGAGTGTAACGGGGTACATGCTGGGGAAGTAGTGACAGAAAGTGGAACAAGTGGTGGCCAGGCTGGCCATAGAGGAAGACACACTTGATACAGGAGAACCTTTAGTGAGGGAAAGGTGCTCTGAGGAAGTGACACGAAGCACCTGAGAAGTCCCCAGGGCCCTGCACAGGGAGGCCTCAGCAGAGGGGAGGCAGCAGGAAGGCTGAGCTGGGGCAGGCCTGAGCGCAGGGAGAGATGGGCAGGGCAGGCAGGAGGAGGTGGCAGGGCAGACAGCGGCCACAGGAACAGCATGTGTTTTATTCCAGTGAGGAGGCACGTTCTGCAGAGGGTGAATTGGAAGAAGAAATGGAAATCACCAGAAACTGAAGGCATGAATGCATGCTAGCAACACATGGAGAGAAGTCACCAGCCTTGAAATTAATTTTAGGTCTTGCTGCTGGGAGGGTCAGAGATCACTACACCCCCTTCCCTGGTTTGTGGAAACATGGTATAAAAAGAGATCATCTCTACAGCTATCTTATTAAGACTGTTGCTTACGATGGTAATCTGCAGCTGAGGGTTGAGGCTGCAAATCACTATCATAATGTCATCATTGTCGTTGGGTAGGAAAAGATTCCTCCCTGGTGAAGTAACAGTATTCCACACCCACCTAGCTTGCTTGTGTCATCCAGAGTATGCCAAAATAATGTAATATTTTTAATAATCCAGTTTTAAAAATTGGATTAAACTCAAGCACCCTAAATCTGATTTTGTTACCTCTCTATTTCAGGTTGTATTAAACCCAAGCACCCTAAATGTGATTTTGTTCCGCCTTTGACTGTTTGGGGTTATCTGGATACTTTGTAATTCAGTACCCTCCCCTTTGTCTTTCTCTGGCCCTTCTCTCCAGATGAAGTGATAACATCTCATGGTGCAATTGAACCAGACAAAGACAATGTACGCCAGGAACCGTACTCTCTGCCACAGGGCTTTATGTGGGACACCTTGGACCTGAGTAACGCTGACGTGGTGAGTAGAACTCTTGGATTCCACATGTGCGCTCATGCTCACTGCTTCTGAGTTGGTCCTGAGCACTGTAGATAGGACGCTTGTTGTATCTTGTAGCTCAAGGAGTTATACACGTTGTTAAATGAGAATTATGTAGAAGATGATGACAACATGTTTCGCTTCGACTATTCGCCCGAGTTTCTACTGTGGTACGTCTCCCAGGGCCCAGGGGCCGTGGATGGGCCGTGGGTTGGGAGGTCTCGTGCATTCCTGTGTTCTTGGACCCTAACTGATACTGCTTTTCTTGTCTACCCTGACCGCAGGGCTCTTCGTCCCCCAGGCTGGCTCCTGCAGTGGCACTGTGGGGTCAGAGTGTCTTCAAATAAAAAACTTGTAGGGTTTATAAGCGCCATCCCAGCCAACATCCGGATTTATGACAGGTACACATTAAAGTTTAACCGTATCAGTTTCTGTGTGTGTCTTTTTCAAGAATTGCAATGAGAGTAGACTTTTAAAAATGACTCAGACCTAATATATAATAGGTCTGTTTATATTAAGTTAGTTTATTTACTGATGAAAGCATGTGCTATCAGGAAATATCAAGTGCTAAAAAAAGTGCCTGCATACTGGAAGCAGAGTCAGGAACAGGCTTTGAAGCTTTGTCGATGGTGGGGGATATTGGGAGGAGGGCAGGGGCTGTGTGGTAACTCTGATAAATTTTGCTGTGAAACTGAAAGTTAAGCTTATTAATTAGTTGTTGAAAAAAGAAAACTTGGATGGTGAACCAAAAGAATGAGGACAACACCGCTCCCTCTCCCCGTCTGTCCCTCTTCCTTTCCCTTTCTCTCTCTTATTAGTCTTTTTCTTTCTTTGCCTGTCAGTTCCATACACACACACACATCTATCTGTACTGTGTACATGTATATGCATGAACAAATAACATATATGGAAACATACACATGTTTCCAAATACACAAGTATTTCGGATTTATTTCTGGAAAAACAGTTACCTAAAATTTTAGGAGAAATTAAAACTTTTTATAGGATAAGTATATTGTATTTTTGCTTTTTGCTCTACCCGAGGAAGTCAAAGACCTAATATATAATAGGTCTGTTTATATTAAGTTAGTTTATTTACTGATGAAAGCATGTGCAATCAGGAAATATCAAGTGCTAAAAAAAAAATGCCTGCATACTGGAAGCAGAGTCAGGAACAGGCTTTGAAGCTCTAAAAGGTTCATTGTAGCTCAGAAAAGCCCCAGGTCTCTCAGGAATCCTGGGGATTTGTATCATGCTCCAAAGCAACCTCATCAGATTCTGTGCTGGGATGACCCAGTTATTGCCATAATTATATATATTACAGGAAAAACAGATATAGAAACCATGTAGCACATATGATGATCCAGTTTCTAAAATGAAAACTTACAAAAGACCAAAGTGCTAAAACTTATTTAGAACAAGCAGGTTGAGCCTCCTGTCC
This sequence comes from Muscardinus avellanarius, assembly GCF_963383645.1. Classification (NCBI taxonomy): domain Eukaryota; kingdom Metazoa; phylum Chordata; class Mammalia; order Rodentia; family Gliridae; genus Muscardinus; species Muscardinus avellanarius. Next base: position 17,661,687 of record NC_137806.1, read on the forward strand.
TAGAGTTGCAGTTGTTTTGGCAGGGATATGTGGCAGTATTTCAGTCTGAATTTATAAAATGTCTACGTGATGATATATTTTTCTTAAATATTGGGTTAAAGGATGTCTTCTACGTTATGATTCTTTGAAGTTTTGCGGGCATCGTCTTTATATTTTTGAATGTGTTCCTCAAACCGGGCGTGGTGGTGCACCCTTGCAATCCCAGTACTTGGGAGGCTGAGACCAGAGGATCACAGGTTCGCAGCCAGCCTCAGCCACTTAATGAGCCCCCCCCCCGAAACTTATCAAAACCCTGTTTCAAAATAAAGAATAAAAAAATAGGAGGTAGAATGCTCTGGGTTCAATCTCCAGTACTGCAAAAAAAATAAAAATAAATAAAATGTGTTCCCCTTGTATTGCCTCTAATTTTTGACATCTTTATTTCTTAGCGTGAAGAAAATGGTAGAGATCAACTTTCTTTGTGTTCATAAGAAATTGAGATCAAAACGGGTAGCCCCAGTGTTAATTCGAGAAATAACTAGAAGAGTGAACCTGGAAGGAATCTTTCAAGCTGTGTATACCGCTGGAGTAGTTCTTCCTAAGCCAGTGGCCACGTGCAGGTAATCACAGTGCCCTTGCTCGGTCCCAGGTGTTCCCTTTACCAAACGTGTCACCTCCCATCCAAGTTGCTAGAACTGTCACTCCCTCAGGTGTCACTGAGGGGGATTTTGGCTTAATGGGGATTATGTAGTTTGTTGGTAGCCAAGATGGAGACCAAAATTTTGAACCATAGGGCACATTATTTGTTCCAGTATATCATATGGCCACTTGGTAGTTTGAAAAAAATTGGGGGTTAACATTTTCCTGCCAGTAATGCTAGATCTGCATTTCTTTTTCCATTTTCCATCTGGAAGCTCGTGTTCTTTGTGCATGGGGAAGCCTAGGGCATTGTGACCTTGAAATGTCCATTGACACACTCTTTTCTTTTCACCCATGAACTGTTTTCTACTGTGCTGAGGCACTACAGAACTATTCTAGAAGTCTAATAAGCATCAGTTGAAAAGCGCCAGATGTACTTGTTTATTAAAAATAAAAAGAAGGCTTATGCTGTTTTTATGACTTCATCTGCTCTAATCAAGCTTTTAAGAATTTTTCCAGTGAGAAAGCAGACTGTCACTGGATTACCCTATTTCTTTTTTTTTTCTTTCTTTCTTTCTTTCTTTTTTTTTTCTTTTGGTGTGGTACTGGGGATGGAACCCAGGGGCATTCTACCTCTGAGCTACATCCCCAACTACCCTGTTTATAAAACATCAGAGTCATCGCCTTCCACTATTTTTATTGACTCCAATAGGTGAAACTTCAAGTAAGCATAGTATAAAAGGTAGAGCTGCAAAATTGCTATAACTTACTAAATTATCACATTATAAATAGAAAGGATAAAGGCATCATGGGTATATTTTAATACAAATCATTTATCACAGTACCTAAACTGGAATCATTTAAGAAATTCAGGTTTCTCAAAAAGTTGTTTTCTTCAGTGTGTATCTTAGTAAAGTGAAGGGCAAGAACCAGGAGTGGTGACGCACACTTGTAATCCCAGTACTAGGGAGGCTTAGGCAGGAGAATCCCAGGTTTGAACAGCATCAGCAACTTAGCAAGGCTCTCAGCAACTTAATGAGACCCTATTTCCAAATAAAAACTGAAATGAAGCGGGGTGTAGCTCAGAGATAAAACGCCCATGAATTCAATCTCTAACACCCCAAAAAGTCAACGAATGAATGAAGTGATGGACATTTCTTTAGAGGAAATATTTTCATGTTTTTAAACTTGTTGGTTTGCCTTTTATAGAATTGGCAATAGTCATTAAATACTTGCAAACCTGGGCATGATTAATATTTCTCTTCAGTGTGTGTGTGTGTGTGTGTGTGTGTGTGTTACTGGAGATTGAACCCAGGGGCATTCTACCTCCAAGCTACACCCCTAGCCCTATTTTTTATTCTTTATTTTGAAACAGGGTCTCACTGAGTTGCAGAGGCCTCACTAAGTTCCTGAGGCTGGCTGAGAACCTGTGATTCTCCTGTTTCAATCTCCTAGGTACTGAGATTACAAGCGTGTGCCACCACGCCTAGCTTTCTCTTGAGGTTTTAAGATTCCTCTTTAGTGAATAATATAAAAGCTCACAAACTCCAAAGGAATATAAGTAGGAAAGTAGGAATATAAGATGTTTTAGAAATTTAAAATTAGGAAGAGGGCCAGCGACTTGCCCATCCCAGGCCCAGCATAAGTATTGAGTAAATGCTATGGACCGGCCGAGCTGAGACAGAGTAAAAAACGTATAGAGATAGAAACCAATTAGATTTTAAAACCTTTATTGTATTCCAGATACTGGCATCGATCCCTAAACCCCAGAAAATTGGTAGAAGTGAAATTTTCTCACTTGAGTAGAAATATGACATTACAGAGAACAATGAAGCTTTACAGACTTCCGGATGTAAGTAAGAATGATTTGGAGTTTTTTGAAGCTTTGACAGTTGAAAAATGATTTGCAGTGGCTCACGAATAGACCTGTGTGCCTGAGGAAGGGCATGTGTAGCTAAAAATCCTCATAGAACTCATGAGCTAGGAAGGTAGGGGAGCTTGCTTAGAAATGCCAGGTTAGTCTTTCTTTTCTTTGTAAGCATTTTGAATTTTGTAGTTGGATGAGATGGAATGCAAGTCAAGTAAGTTTTGATATTTTGTTAAGTAAGAGGGAAAAAAAGCTCAGGCTCCTGCTGATTTCTTAAAACCATAGAACCAAGAAGTCGAGTTTAGAGGAGAGGCGCAGGGAGAGGGGATAATGTTTCATTAAATTGTCGTCTTTTTAAACTAGCAAATTCCCAATATGAAAAGTGGTTCTCTTAATAAGAAGAATTTAAATGTGCCATCCAGTCTTTGCTTTATTCGGGGCTTGGATGGTATGTTATCTTTTGCTCTGTAACAGATGATCACAAACTGAGCAGCTTCGTACAGCACATTGATTCTGCAGGGGCTCAGGGGCCCATGACTGCGTTCCATGCCTTGGGGTCTCTGCAGCTGCAGTCGAAGTGTCAGCCAGGGCTGGGGTCTCATCTCACTTGACTGGGGAGATCTGCTTCCAAGCTCGCATAGCATTGACAGGACTGATCCCTCAGCTCCTTGCTGGCTGAGGGAGGCCACCCTCAGTTCTTGGACACAGTGTCTTCGCCTCAGGGCAGCTCACAGCATGGCAGCTTGCTCACCAAAGCCAGCGAGAGACAGTCTGTAGAGAAGATGTGCCAGAGAAGTCAGAACCTCATTTAATCAGTTCATGAAGTGACATCCGGTCCCTGCTGCCATTTCTGTTGTTTGGAAGCAAATCAGAGGTTCTATTTTTATTGATTAGATGCAAATCACAGATCCTCTCCCAAATGGTTAGAAGCAAATCACAGGTCCTATGCGTTGCTTAGAAGCAAATCAGAGGTTTCATTTGTACTAATTTAGAGGCGGATCCCTATTTAAAAGCAAATCACTTGTCTTATCCCTATTGGTTGGAAGCAGATCACAGGTCTAATCCTTCTTGGTTATAAGCAGATCACAGGTCCTGTCCCTATTGGCTAGAAGCAGATCACAAGTCCTCTCTCTGTTGGTTGGAAACAAATCACAGGTTCTATTTCTGTTGGTAAGAAGAAGATCACAGTTCCTGGCAGCACACAACAGGAACAGATCACACAGTGTGCACTCCAGGTGTTGGAAAACTAGGAGCCATCTTAGAATCTATCTACTACAGATGGGATCTTTTGTATGAAGTTTTGCTATATATGAATTGAAATAAAAACTTTAAACATATCTGGTTGCTTTTTGTTTTGTTTTGTTGTTTGTTGTTTGTTTTTTTGTAGTACTGGGGATGGAACCAGGAACGTTCTACCTCTGAGCTATACCCCCAGCCCTAGTCCTATATTTTACTCTTCTTTTTTTTTTTTTTTTTTTTTTTTTGTGTGTGTGTGTGTGTGTGTGTTACTGGGGTGGATACCGGGGGCTTTTCTACCTCTGGGCTATACTCCCAGACCTATTTTATATTTAATTTGGAAACAGGGTCTCACTAAGTTGCTGAGGGCCTCCCTAAGTGGCTGAGGCTGACTTTGAGCCTGTATGATCCTCCTGTCTCAGCCTCCCAAGCACAGGGATTACAAGCGTGCACCATCACGCCTGGCATATTTTTTATTCCTTATTTTGAGACAGGGTCTCACTGAGTTGCAAAGGGCCTCACTAAGTAGCTGAGGCTGTCCATAAACTAGTCCTCCTGTCTTAGCCTCCCAAATGCTGGGATTACAAGCATTTGCTACCACGCCCGGCTGTTTTGTTTTGTCTTTTTTTTTTTTTTTTTTTAACTAAGAGGTAGTATTAGTCCCCAAGTTTTTTTCATTCAACCTAAAGCAGTCAGCCTTAAGTGTAGGGAAAAGACCCACTTCCATGTAGACTCTCTGAAATGGAATGAAGAAGTTTATTCAGGATGATTAGAATTTAAGATGTAAACATATTGTTGGCCTGACTCAACCTTTATATTTTGGTACAAAAATTAAGTCCCACGGAAAACAAAATTTTGACTACTTGATGATAAATCCCAGGCCAGGTGTTGGGTGCAAAACTGGACTTTGGCCTCTGTCTCACAGTTCGCCTGGGATCCTGTGTAACTGCCATCTTGTTGTAGTGACTTTTTCGTCAGTAAATTGAAATTTATAATATGCTTTTAGTTTATTCTCACAACCATATGCTGTTAATATTTTTTATCCTCATTATACAGATAACAAAAGTGTCAACCTTCATAAGTCAAGGCACTTGGCCAGTAAGTGGAGGACTCGGGGTGCAAGCCCCAGACCTCAGTGCTTCTTGTTAGGTGCCTTTGCTTCTGCCTTCGCCTCTTACACGCCCCGTAGGGGCACCAGGGCCCAGGGCCACCATAGGCCCACTCTGCAGTCCCTGTAGTGTAGGTTAGCTGCGGAAAGGACATTTGTCAACTCTCATCAGCCTGTGCCAGCCTCCTTTACCCCTTTTAAAGCAGGAAAGGAAAATGAAGAACAATTAATAGAAAAAAAGAGAGTGGGTAAAGATATGAAAGTGCAGATACTGAAAAATTAAAAGTTGCCAACAGCAGTGGCTCAGGTGTCTTCCTCTTGAGGTAGATGCTGGGCAGCAGAACATAAGCAAGACCCCTCTCCTCTCCTGTGGGCCCAGATGGATAAAACCCTGCTAGTCATCAAGAAACCCAAGGACATTTTTGTACCATTCAGTATAAAAAAAAAAAAAGCCTTGTTTGTTTGCTTTATGTCTCCTTCATGGACTTCTGAATAGAGGAGCTAACATTTACTGGGGCCACTTAACCTGCATAATCTTATATATTGTCCATAACAATTGTAAGAAGGCAGGTCCTTGCATTTCAGAAGAGGATGTTAAAACACAAGGTAAACATGGCCAGAACATGCTAGGCAGGCATGGAACTCGCTTGGCTTTGCCTTCTCTTCTCTGAAATAGTAGGTTTCCCCAGGAACCACACCTTCCCATGACTCCCTACCCATCAACTTTTTTTTTCTTAACTTGGAGTTGAACGTTTCCAAACAAAGTTGGAAAGAGAGAGAGACAGAGAGAGAGACTGTGTGTGTGTGTGTGAGACAGACAGACAGACAGACAGACAGACAGACAGACAGACAGACAGAGGCTTTAAAGGTAAAGGAATATGGTAATTAAAAGAAAGAGTCATGTTAATCTACCAAGGGTCTAGCTTTGTGCTACAAGGATATACTTACTAAGACATGTCTTAAGACATGAGATGTTCTGTGTTTAGTAGCATTAGATGGTTTGGTTTTGGGGGGTGGTTGTTGCATTTTTTTAGTGTTTGGTATACTGCTATTTCTTTTTTAATCATATAAATAACCATAATCATTGCTTATATCTCGTCTCTGGAATCTGGCTTTCAAGCTACATAGTTTGACAAATAGCAACACTACTTTTATTTTTTAATAGACTTGGAGCATTATTTCTTTTTGCACTTGTAAGCAGATTTTAACGGACTCCAATATACATAGAACCCATGAGTTGAGCCCTAGGAAAATATATTTGACTCAGAGATAGAATTTGTCTTTGATACAAAAGATTTTCTCAGTTCCTGGAAATGTTTCTTTGCTTTTCATTGAACCTCTCAGAAAATATGATGTTATTCTAATTATGGGAAAATTTATACATTTTTATCAAAATCTGAGTTTTCTCACCTTTTCTCCAAAGACAATAGCTATAGTTTATATTTTAAAAATTATTTTATAGCCCGGTGTGGTGGTATACACTTGTAATCCCAGTACTTGAGAGGCTGAGACAGGAAGATCGTAGGTTTGCAGCCACCCTCAGATACTTAATGAGGCCCTATTTCAAAATAAAGAATAAAAAATAGGGCTTGGGGGTGGCTTGAAAGTAGAATGCCTCTGGGTTCCATCCCCTGTACTGCAAAACATATATATATTTATTATTATTATTCCTTAGATTTTATTATCCATTGCTGGTCAACATAATTAAATAGTCTTCCCTATATTTTAAGCCCTTAATATTTTTTCCTGTAGCTGATACATTCTGATGTTCTCTTCTGCATCATTGATTCTATAAATACATGTTTGAAATGTTTTAAATTGCTATTTTTGATGCTTTCTACATATTTGCCCAAAAATACTACTTTGCTGTGTCTTCTTTGTCTAAATTCTACTACCTAAGTACTCAGAGTGTGGCTCAGAGACCTATGAAAGCCCCCAGCATCTTCAAATCTGTGAAATCAAGACCATTTCTATAATAACCCTAAAATACACAATTTGGATTTTTTTGCTTTCATCCTCTTATGAGTGTATGAAAGAGTCTTTCAGAGACTATATGGAATATGTCCATATGCGCTTCTGTCTTAATATGATACATGTAGATATAACCCAAAGGTCCTTAATAATTAGAGTGTGAAGGGGTCCTGAGACTGAAATGTTTGAGAGCTGCTGTTTAGGGATGTCTGCTGGGCTAAAGGTGTGTTGCTTTTAGTGATTTCACATTGTGAATAGTCAGTCAACAATAATTGTGCTTGGAGTGAGTATTTTGCTCTGGAAAGAAGTTGGTAATGCCGGGCGTGGTGGTGCACACTTGTAATCCCAGCGCTTGGGAGGCTGAGACAGGAGGATCACATAAGTTCAAAGCCAGCCTCAGCTACTTAGTGTGGCTCTCAGCAACTTAGTGAGACCCTGTTCCCAAACAGAATATAAAATAGGTCTGGAAGTGTAGAATGGAGGTGGAAAAGCCCTCCACCCCCAGTACCACCAAAAAAAAAAGTTTACCAACTTTTTTTTTTTTTTGGTGGTACTGGTTTATAAATATTTTTCTGGTTTATAAATATTCTCTTCTACATCATATATCCTGTTGCCATTTTGAATTATTTTATATTATTGTTACTGAACTAGTAACAAAAGAAAAAAGATTAGCTTTTTAATTAAGTAAAGTCTTAACAGCAGAAAATGATTTTTTTATTTTTTTTTATTTTTTATTGGTGCACTGTATTCATGCATCATAGTGGGATACAAAAAAACTTTTGTAGACATACATGCACACATCACCCAGTCAGCCCCGATCCCCACCCCATTCCCTCCCCATCCCTCCTTCCCATGCTTGGCTTAGTGGTTGACATCTAGTATTATAACAATTTATCCAAAATTAAAAATGATAATCTCACATAACATTTTCATTTGTCTGATACCAAGATTTTGATAACTTAAAGATAACATTTCAGTATTTCGTTTTGCTTTCTTTCTTACCAGAGAATATTTTTTTTTAGGTGAAACTATCATATATTTATATATTTATTTTTCAGAAAAAATCTATCCTAATATGGAATATGGACTCTAGATACCCAAAACGATCTTGAGAAAGAACAAAGCTAGAAGATATATATTTTCTAATTTCAAACCATATAAAGCTACAATAATTGAAACAGTGTAGTACTGTTATAAAGGCAGATATATAAACCATTGGAGTTAAATAAAAGCCTAGAGATACATTCTTCCATATATTGTCCAGTTATTTTTGACAAGGTTTCCACGAACATTTGGTGGTGGAAATAATAATCTTTTAACTAAATATTGTTGAAAAATAATAATTACATGAAAAAGAATAAAATTGGACCCTTACCTAATCCCATATACAAATATTAACTCAAAATAGATAAAAGACCTAAATATAAATCTTAAGACTATAAACTTTTAGAAGAAAATCTGGGTCATAAAACCTCACAACATTGAAATTGGCAGTGTGATTTCTTGGATATGATTTCAATGGCACAGGCAACAGAAGGGTATACAAACTCCCTAAAAAATAAAATATTGTATATCCAAAGGCAATGTAAACAGAGTTAAAAGTTACTGATAGAATGGGAAAATATTTCCAAATGCTATATCTGAAGGTATATTAATATTCCAACTAGAAATCCTAAAAATTAACAACAATAAAAGCAAACAGTACAATTTAGAGATAGGTATAAGACTAAAATAATGAATAATGACTAATCTTAGTTATCTGTTGGATGGAAAATCTTGTTTCTCTGGTTCTGGTGTGTTACCTATTTCTTCTTTGTAGTTAATCTCTTTTGAGTATTTTCTCTAGTGCTGGTTTTGAAGACATAAATTCCTTCAGTTTCTGTTTGTCATGGAAGTTTCTTATTTCTCCATCTAAATTTTTTTTTTTTTTTTTTTTGCTGGGTAGGAAATTTTTGGCTGGAAGGTTTTTTTTTTTTCAGAGTTTGGAATATGTTACTCCAAGCCCTTCTGGCTCTCCTGACTTGGTTTGGGAAGTCGGGAGTGATTCTAATTGGTTTGCCTCTGAATGTCACTTGGCCCTTTGTTTTTGTTGCCTTTAAGATTCTCTGCTTGGCTTCCACATTGGTCATTTTGCCAATTATGTGACGTGGGGATCCTCTTCTCCAATCCTGTCTAAAGGGAGTTCTATAAGTTTCCTGGACTTGTGTATCGACCTCTTGCTCGATGTTTGGAAAATTTTCTGCTATTACTTTCTTGAAGAGATTTTTGATCCCTTTGGTTTCACCTTCTTTTCCCTCCTCTATTCCAATTATTCTTAGGTTAGCTCTCTTAAAATGGGCCCATATTTCTTCAATGTCAGATTCCTGCTGTCGGATTTTTTTTTCTAGATTAGAAACTATGCATTCATTTTTGGATTGCTCATCTTCTAAGAGTGAGATTCTATTCTCCATGTGGTCTAATCGGTTGTTTGTATTTTTAATTGAGGCCTTTACTTCATTAATTGCATCCTTTATCTCTTTTTGGCTCTCTCTGAATTCTTTTCGAAACACCTCTATTATTTCTACAGTTATTTTTCTGATTTGATCTTCTAGAAATCTCTGAATTTCTGTTTTATCGGGTTCTGATGTTGTGGGGTTGTGGGCATTCACTGCTCCATTGTTGTTTGTCTTTCCCATGATTTCGGAAGTTTGTGCCTTCTCTGGGTTTTTCCCTTGGGTCACTACAACTTCACTTAAGGTGCTCTGGATCTTCAGTCTGTGGTATCTCAGTCACCACTACTCCTTTACTGGGTTGTATCGCAAAGTCTCAGACCCAGGGAGTCAATAGAGGCTGCTTTAGACTATGGGGGGTGCCAGATTGTGCGTTCTCCTATGGTGTGATATCTCTGCCACCGCCACTCCCCCACTGGGTCAAGTCCCTGGGAGTCAGTACTGGGATTTCTCCTCTGGGGCCTGCAATTGACTCACTGTTGTTGAGTGCGCAGATGGAGCTGTAGTGGATTCGGTGAAATCGCTGCTGCTGCTGCCGCCGCCAGTGGCAATATGGCGCAGCTGCCACGCCTTCGGCCATGAGGCTGGTGTATTTCTTTTCTGTTTTTGAGCTCCACTCTGAGTATCTGCAGGGTGTGCTGAGCCCAGCCACTGGGAGCTTTAGATGCTCCCTATGCCGAAAAATCTGCCGAACCCCGCCGGGCTGTTCCACAGCAGCTCATCTCGGCTCGCTGTCCGCCGCTTCTCTCTGGAGCCTGGTGGGCTGTTGAGTGCATTGGTCTGGAGCTGTAGCCGTCCAGTGAATTTGCCGCTGCTGCTGGCAGTAAGGCACTGCTGCTGCGTCCTCGGCTGTGAGGCTGGCGTATCTCCTCTGTGGCTCTGAGCTCTGTTATGAGACCCCCTCCTCTCTGGGGCTGGTGATTTTTTTGTTTCTCTGGTGATGGTGTTTTCTGGCTATGAAAGGCATTGATTTTGTGGTAATAGAGATTGGTTGTTAGCGGGGCTCTTAAGCCCCGCTTTTCTCGGTCGCCATCTTCCCGAAGTCCCCCAGAAAATGATTTTTAAATGACTAAGTATACATATATTTTATGGTTTTGGTCTTTTTACTAGCAATTAGAAATGGGTATTTTATTTTTTTCAACTGGGACATGGATATTTCTGATGTGTCAGTTTTGAGAGACACAAAAAGACTAAATACATGAGTTGCTTTTTAAATATTTAGTAGGACTTAAATTTTCTACATTTAAATGATTAAATGCTATGTTACCTGTAGTACTATATATTTAGAGATTACACAAGTTATCTTTGAACACCCCACAGTAAATACTCAGCTGAGAACTGTGGGTCTGTAAATGTAATAAGCACCCCTCACCATCCTCCCCTCCCCTACACTAATCAAGAATCAATCAGCACTCTATCGCTGAACCCTTGACGCCTCAGCACAACCACTAACAGTCTATCAGAGCTGGCATTCAAGACAAAAACGTACTGAGGGACCTGCAGAAATCTTAATGATCTAATTCCACAGAGAGTTCATTTATTTATTTATTTATTTATTTTATTATTTTTAATCAAAAGGTAAAGGGATGGAACCCAGAGGAATTCAACCTTCAAGCTACAACTCCTGCCCTATTTATTTTTTATTTTGAAACAGGGTCTCATTAAGTTGCGGAGGGCCTCACTAAGTAGCTAAGGCTGTCTGCAAACCGTGATCCTCTGGTCTCAGCTTCCCGAATGCTGGGATTACAAGCATGCTCCACCACACCCAGCTGAGTTTTTTATTTTAAACTATAGAAAAGGTTAGAATAGCAATATATATATTTTTTAATCTCCTAAAAATGATCCAATATTTTGCCAAGGGAGCAGGAATCAAGCTTACTTGAAACAAAATAAAGTTCATTTCTTGGGTGTTGGTTTTGTTTGTTGGGCTTTCTCTGTCTAGCCTTTGGTACTCACCTTGGTGTCTACACAGTTACAGAGAGCTGAAGAGATGCTGGGAGTGTTTTTGAGGGCAGCAGTTGAACAAATTCAGATGGGGACCTGTCGTGACTATATTCTTTTCATTCCTGTGGCCTCATTTTAAAATTACAAATCTCTACGGTGATGATCAAAATGCCTGCCCTGATTCCCTTTAATCAAAAGACAAGTCCACATGAAAGCCAGGCCCTGTCCTCAGCAGCCTTGCTACTGTTGTTCAAGAGAAAAAAGTCATAATACCCTTTTCACAAACTATTGAATAAAACAGATTTCTCGACTGTGTTTTTAAAATATCAGCTTTAAGCAAATACCCCAGAAGTCATGCATTTATTATGCCCTATCATGTAGACTGGTAAAATTCTTGGCATTGGTATATAAGTCAACCTGTCACATTCCTTTTGGTCTGTTTGGGTCATGAGCAATACTGACCAAAGACCTGCCATACAGAAATAAGGAAATGCATATGTTTTCACCTGTGCTTCTCAAACTTTATATTTGAATCACCAGGGAATCTTGTTAAAGTGCAAGTTCTGATTTGCTGGGTGGGTCTGGGGTGGGGCCAAGAGTCTGCAGATATGAACAAGCTCGTGTGTGTTGTGGATACCCTAGGTCTGCTGACCACACTGAGTCTGGGGTGGGGCACAGAGTTTTCAACCTCTTTTACATTTAGATTTCTGGACTTTATTTTTCCTCTAACAAGGTTACCAAGACTTCAGGTTTGAGACCCATGGAACCAAAGGATATCAAAGCAGTGCGAGAATTAATCAACAGTTACCTGAAGCAGTTCCACCTAGCTCCAGTGATGGACGAAGAGGAAGTGGCCCACTGGTTCCTCCCCCGGGAGCACATCATCGACACCTTTGTAGTGGAGGTAAAGATGAGGTGATAAGACCTATTGAGAAGTATGAAAGCACTCTGCCTCTGCTATGATGCGTATTTTCCAGAAAGACCATGAGTGTCTCTTTTCCTCTCCTCCTTAACTCAGGGCTTCTGGATAAGACTTCTGCTCACCTTGACAAAGCCATATCTTCCTTTTATATTTCCATTCCTGGACAAGAGCACATTCTTACTTCCTGCTAATTGGAAATTGGGATGCTTTGCTGTTGTTACCTGTGTGATTATTAATTTCCTCATTCTTGAAAGGCCAGTTTGGTTGACCTTATCCCAGGTGGCTACTTTCCAAGGCTATACTCTTGGTTTTGCAAAACTTACTAGAACTGAACTGTCTTTTGTTGAGATGCCATGGATTTGGCTATTTAACCTTTGTTGAAGGAAGGAAGGAAAAGTAACAGTCTAGATTTTCTGATGTTAGATGCATTCAACATCATGCCTTTTTGTTGGTGGTGGTGGTGGTTGGTGGTACTGGCGATTGAATCAGGGATGTTCTACCTCTTGAATTATATTCCAGCCCTATTTTATTTTTTATTTTTATTTTATTTTAAAACAGGTCCTCACCAAATTACCTCTTGTCTCAGTCTCCCAAGTATTGGGATGCCATGAGAGTGCCCCCACACCTGGCTTATGTTATTTTGATTGAAATATGTGAAGAAAATATTTCACAAAATGTACTACAGATTTGGAAAGTAAAGAACATTTGAATTGCCTTTCCCAATAACCATATATTCTTACCTAAAATCATTATAAGTAAACTTTTTATACTCCTTCATTATAATCCACTGGTCTGTCTTGGTTTTTGTTGTTGTTCTGGTGATGGGGATTGAACCCTGGACCTCACACATGCTAAGTAGGTGCTCTACCACTGAGCTACAGCTTGGCCTCTGAAAGAACCTTTTACCCACGTGTGAGTGTATAACATTGTGTATTGGTCATTTGGAAAATACTAATTCACTGAGTTACACAGATCTTTCAAATATTGACATTTGATACAAGGATATTTAAAAAATATTCATAGATATCTCCACCTTTGTCATCAGAAAGGTCAATAATGTGGCTCGTGGTAGAGGATACATTTTTCTTGAAACTTTTACTTGCACCTGAAAGCTCAATTTTTATCTTTGGCAACAAACTCCTGCCATTTTCCCCCTGGAAGTAACAGGCTTACATCATTCATGTTCAAGAAAAAGGACAAATACCAAGCCCAAATTACCTTAGTTTGCCAGTTCTGCCCTGAAGTGGTTTCTAATGAAAAGGTGGCTAGCTCAACTCACAACTCAGTCACATTCTCCAGGAGGCAGCCCGAGTGTGTCTTTAGTGGAAAAGGCAGCCTTCTAATCCTTAGAGTTCTCCCGTCTGCAAAACCAGTGAGTCAACTTTGATTACCTTTCCAGAAGTGTAGAAAATTGATTCATTAGTCAGCCTTCTTTTATTGTGTATGTATGTGTGTGTGTGTGTGTGTGTGTGTGTGTGTGTATGTGTGTGACACACTGGGAATTGAACCCAGTGGCATTCTACCTCCAGGCTATTTTATTCTACCCCAGCCCTATTTTATTTTCGTTTTGAAACAGGGTCTTGCTTAGTTGATTAGAGTCTCACTACTTACTGAAGCTGTCTTTGAGCCTGTGATCCTCCTCTCAGCCTCCCAAGTACTGGGATTACAGACATGCACCACTGTGCCTGGCTTGTTTTGCTTTGTAAGAACTTATAATGCTGGGCAAGGACAGCCTCAGCAACATAGCGAGACTCAGCAACCTGGCAAGATCCTGTTTCAAAAACAAAACAAAAAATAGAAGAAAGGGCTGAGGGTATACATTGGAGGTAGAATGTCCCTGGGTTCAATCCCCAGTACCTACAACAAAAAAAGAGCTTCATGCACATCTCTGACCAGCACTTGGGCTAAAGTTCCAACTATATTCCCATCTTGGCCTCCACCCAACTTAACAAGGGGCTCAAATAAGGCTGGCCGTAAAATGTCTGAGTCGGTGTTTTCATTTGGACAGAAAGTTGGGTGCAAGTTAGAGATCACAGAGTTAGCTGCCACAGTGTGTTGGAGGTAACATAGCTAACATCACCTTTGTCCCTTAGAACTCCAGTGGGAAGCTGACGGACTTCCTGAGCTTCTACACGCTCCCCTCCACGGTCATGCACCACCCTGCTCACAAGAGCCTCAAAGCTGCCTACTCCTTCTACAACATCCACACGGAGACGCCCCTGCTGGACCTCATGACGGATGCTCTCATCATAGCCAAGTTGGTGAGAGGCTCCTTCCCATGTGTGCTGCTTAGTTCTCCAGCTGTGTCTGCCAAACTGTATAAAGTGCCTTAGCTGTGCAGACCTCCTCCCAGGGGGAAGCATGCAGGAGTTCTTTTTTTCTTTCTTTTGTTTTCTTTTCTATTAACATATCAATGCAAGAATTTTGCTAAATTTCTTTTAAAACTTTAGTAGCTGAGAAATTTTTAAAAAATAAAAAAAGCTAAGCTGGGCATGGTGGCACAGGCCTATCCTAGCATTTGGGAGGCTGAGACAGGAGGATTGCATTTGCAGACAGCCTCAGCTACTTAGTGAGGCCCTTTGGAATTAAATTCAAAATGTTTACTACATCATGTATACTTTCTATAGCTCACATATATGTATGTAGATATATATTTTATTTTTGTTTGTTTGTTTGTTTGTTTTTCTGTGGGTCTGGGGCTGGAACCCAGAGGCACTTGACCTCAGAGCTACAACCCCTGCCCAATTTTTTATTCTTTATTTTGAAAGAGAGTCTCACTGAGTTGCGAAGGGCCTCACTAAGTATCTGAAGCTGTCCACCAACCGTGATCCTCCATCTCAGCCTCCCCAATGCTGGGATTACCAGCATGTGCCACCATGCCCGACTTATTTTTGTTTCTTCAGTGTAGAAATCAGGATGTTCAATTCTTGCTACAAATAAGCACTTCTTTAAAAAGAAAATTTAATCTGTTGATATACATTTGATATTACATATTGAATATGGAAACGTAAATGTACAGGAGAAACTAGAAACAATATGTCAAAAATATCTTCCTTGTCTTTTTCTAGTATTTAATCATTAACAACATTTTACAGCCGGAGTGGTGGCACATGCTTGTAATCCCAGCATTTGGGAGGCTGAGACAGGAGGATCACAGTTTGGGGACAGCCTCAGCTACTACTTAGTGAGGTCTTTGCAACTCATTGAGACCCTGTTTCAAAATAAAGACTAAAAGAAAATAGGGATGGGGGTGTAGCTTGGAGGTAGAAGGCCCTTGGGTTCTCTCCAGTAGTGCAAAAAAATAAAATAAATAAAATTACAAATCTACTTTTGGATCCCCAAGTCAACATTATCTTCAATTGCTCATTTTTAGCTATATCCCCCCAAAATGGTCAGTAAGTTAATTAAGGTAAAAACCTTTGAGAAATAAGAATTTAGGTGTTTTTTATGTCACATTTTACATAGCATTATTAGCCTGTGTTTTAAGAAAATCTAATTGTTAAAATTTACTTCCCGAGCCAGGCATAGTGGCTCATGCTTATAATCCCAGCACTTGTGAGGCTGAGACAGGAGGTTTAAAGCTGGCACAGGTTCAAAGCCAGCCTCAGCTACTTAGTGAGGCTCTCAGCAATTTAGTGAGACCCTGTTTCCAAATAAAGTATAAAATAGGTCTGGGAGTATAACCCGGAGGTAGAATGGCCCCTGAGTTCTACCCCCAGTACCACCAAAAAAAAAAAAAAATTACTTCCCAGTATTAGCCCAAGATAAACATACTGTTTGTTTGTTTGTTTGTTTGTTTGTTTGTTTTGGTGGTATTGGGGTTCCTGTAAACCCTTCTACCTCCAGGCTATACTCCCAGACCTTTTTTTAAATATTTTTATTTGGAAATGGGGTCTCTTAAGCCAGCAAAGCTGGCTTCGATCCTCCTGTCTCCGCCTCCCAAGGGTGGGGATTACAAGCGTGCACCACCACGCCCGGCTTAAACATGCTGTGTAAAGCCTTTACAACTTTAGTTCCTTAGCAATAGCTTCAGTTCAGTTAGGAATTACAAAGGCCAATAATTAATAATCCTGGAGATGGACCATCTAGACAACTGTTCTCTTCCAAAACAAGAGCCAGATATTTTCTAAAATCTTTTTATGACATTTTAATGTTATTGCCAACCATCAGACTACACTTTTTGATTCAGCATTTCTGAAATATCTTGCTGACATCATCAGATTCACTGCTTGTATTTTAAGACAATTCTGAACTGAAATCTTAACCTGTACTTTACACTGCAGGCATTAAACCCTACAAGTGGATATTCAAGCTGTTAGGAGAGTAATTACTGCATGTTTGTCTCTACCATATTGTGACCCATTAAGACATATGACTACAATGCACCAATAATTTTTTAATTTATTTTTATTGGTGCATTGTAATCATATATCACATTGGAATACAAGACTTGAGAGGATATACAAGCACACATCATCCAATTAGCCCTCATCCAGCCCCCATCCCATTCCCTCCCCCTCCCTCGATCCCATGCTTGTTTGGTGATTAACTTTGATACATTTGTTTATGTACCTCCTGAGTTTTAAAGAGGCTCCATCCTCCCCTATTTCATACCCTCTGATTGGTCACCTTAATTGCTTCACTGTAGGGCCCTTTCTATAACTCGACCTCTTCCTGTTGCCCCTTTCCTCCTAGTTATTGCTGATTAGAGGAAGCATCTGGTTTTTATTTTCTGCGATATTTCTCTGTGCATGCCGCATCACAAGTACCGATCCCACTCTTGAAGGCCCCAGTAGTGGCCTGGCTACCTGGTGGACTGATCTAGACCTCGCTGGCTCAAGCAGCAGCCTTGCCTCATGAGAGGCCCCGATTCTGGTCTCGCTGGCCCCAACACAGGCCTAACCCCTCGGCAGGCTCCGATCCTGGTCTCAGAGGCCCCAGCACTGGCCTTGCCTCACGGCAGGCTCCGATCCCGGCCTTGGAGGCCCCAGCACTGGCCTTGCCTCACGGCAGGCTCCGATCCCAGCCTTGCTGGCCCCAGTACCAGCCTAACCCCTTGGCAGGCTCCGATCCCTGCCTCGAAGGCCCTAGCACTGGCCTTGCCTCACGGCAGGCTCCAATTCCGGCCTCACTGGCCCCAGCACCAGCCTAACCCCTCGGCAGGCTCCAGTCCCGGCCTCGGAGTTGAGTCCTTCTCTACAGCCTGGACACCATGATGTTCCTTCCTGGGCTTTGCAGAAATGTGTACACCACACATCTCCTTCTCAGCTGAGGGGCACACCAGCCTCCATACCACATCTTCCGGGGCACATGGAGCCTGCCCTCTGCTAGGACCGGACCTTCTGGGATGCATGACGCCTGCCCACCTCCCGAGCCACCAATAAATTTTTTTAAAAAAAGATGAGTAATTAGCCGGGCGTGGTGGCGCACGCTTGTAATCCCCACCCTTGGGAGGCTGAGATGAAAGGATCACACAGGTTCAAAGCCAGCCTCGGCTACTTAGTGAGGCTCTCAGCAACTTAGTGAGACCCTGTTTCCAAATAAAGTATTTAAAAATGGGTCTGGAGGTGTAGCCCAGAGGTAGAAAGTCCCTGGGTTCCACCCCCAGTACCACCACCAAAAAAAAAAAGGAGAGTAATTAAATGTTATTCTGGTATATGTTAATTCTAAATAGTCCTTTTGTGTTTTAAATTGTATATTCATTTTTTACATTGGCAGAAAGGATTTGATGTATTCAATGCACTAGATTTGATGGAAAACAAGACATTCTTAGAGAAACTCAAGTTTGGAATAGGAGATGGCAGTTTGCAATATTACTTGTATAACTGGAGATGTCCAGGAACAGATTCTGAAAAGGTAAGTGAAGTTGACGGAGTTTTGTAAATGTACATTTTATTAATTCAGTACATTCGCCCAGAATCTTTCTTGCTTCCCTTAGGATTAAGAGGGCATTCTAACTAGCTTTTTCAAGCATGTGTGGTACTACATGTAATTTAATTTTCCTTTCTTGGTCTTACTATTCCATTTTTTCCCTCCCTTTTAGGTTGGACTTGTACTACAATAGATGGCTATGTTGATTTCTAGAACTCTGATATCCTCATTTGTTAATATTCTATTTAATGATTCCTGGAACTGCCATTCCAAAGAAGAATAAAAGCACAACGTAGGTGATTGAAGTAGTCGATAACAATCAGAAAAGATGAAAAAACACCCCTGTATGTGACCAATAGTGCACATTTCTAGCTAGAACCTTACAGTGCATCCTCTTTTCACTGTTTACCCACTTGTGGGAGGGATGAAAAGGTTCAAAGAGCACATTCCTCTAGTTTTCAAAGTCTTGGCTCTTGGTAAAGAAAGGGTAGTTTTCTACTCTTTAGAAATGGGACTGTTTTTCTATAAAGTCATAGCATTGTGTAAGAGAATCTTTGCTGTTGTGTAAGATAAGCAGCTGCATTTCTATTTATTAAGTGGTGGTATATTTATATAACAGAACAAAGGGTCCATTTGAAAAATTATATCACCTTACATGATATATCACTGGGAACATTTGTGGAATTACAAGTGGTGGATATTTAAGTTTGAACAATATGAAACTATATCAGTGACTAGTACATTTACTACTCTTTAAGCAGAGTTGCCAAATCAGTAAACACACAGGTCTATACTTCGATCTGAAGCAGGTGGGTAGATTCAAAAGCAAACTCTGGGGCAAATATTAGTGTTCTCTGAAAGAACGTGCAACTGTGCCCAGCCAGACTTTTCCACTGCTGCACAATCTTCAGTTTCTCCTCAGCAACATCAGGATTTATGAGAGAAAGGAAATAAAAGCCCTAAGGTCAAAACTAATGTCCGGTGGATTTATTAGTGCTATCAGGAAATTGATAGTTTGAATGTTTTTATTACTTATGCAAACTTGCACATATTCCTTTATGCTGACTTTAATTTGCCATGAAAACTGTCATGCTAATGGAAAATGTCTTACTTGTAAATAAGTATTCATAATTTTGTTACTGATGGTGTTTTTACCTAGAACTTGAAAAAGTTTCACATGTACATATATATGTATATATTGCTAGTAATTCAAGAGAAATATGTTAAAGGAGGCCACATAGGCTGGCCTTAACTCAAATACCACAAAGTAGATACTTCTTCCTGCCTTTACTGTACCAGTGCCTCAGCCACTCAGTCCAGAAAAAAGTTAATGATGTTAGACAACCTACGGCACTCCCTTCATATACGGCTCGTGGGCTACGTCCAGTCCATAAGCTAAAAATGTTTTTTTTTTTTTTTAATGGTTTGGGGGAAATAGTCAAAACAATGACATTTTGTGACACGTGAACATTGTACAAAGTTTAGATTTTAGCATCTATAAGTAAGTTTCCTTGGAACACAGCCACACCTTCGTTGATGTGTTGCCTGGGGTCACTTTACACCACAGAGGCATGTTGAGTAATTGTGACTGGCCACATGACCTGCAAAGAAAGCCTCATGTTTGTAGAGCTGGAGTGCTAAGGAGGCACCCGAGCCTGCCACTAGAGGGAACTCTTGAGCCCCGCAGTAGTACATATTGGGACTCCCAGTGTTCTTGAAGACACACCAGAAGACTTGGCATTTCAAGTGGTTCAAACCCAGTGCATTACCAGTGTTTCTTAACCTGTAAGGAGAAAGGCATTCACAACAAAACTGTACCAATTTCCCTGGAAAATTTGGAGGGAACACCAGCATTAATTAAACAATCCATTTAGTCTGGAGTCAAGGCTCCAGTTAGGAATTCCTTCATTTTCACGGCATAGTCCTATACGTAATTATACGTAAGTAGTACTCAACCAATTGCAGAATTGCCAGTTAGAAATTTTGTCATGAGCTTACCTCATGAAAAAACTGTTAACACTATTCCTTTAAAAGTTCACCTACTTGTTATATTACTATATATATAGTACTGAGGGTAGAACCTAGGGGCTTTTCTGCTTCTGGGCTATACTCCCTGACCTATTTTATACTTTATTTGGAAACAGGGTTTCACGAAGTTGCTGAGAGCCTCACTAAGTAGCTGAAGCTGGCTTCGAACCTGTGCAATCCTCCTGTTTCAGCCTTCCAAGCGCTGGGATTACAAGCATATACCACCATATCCAGCTATATTACTTGATTTTTAAATACAGTAATTAGAAACTACATTGGCCCTTTCATAATTTAAGAGATTACAAATGAACATTTTAAAATAGAAAATTAAGCTGGGTGTGGTCGCACATGCTTGTAATCACAGCATCTGGGCGGCTGAGACAGGAGGATCACAGTTCGTGGACAGCCTCAGCTACTTAGCAAGGCCCTTTGCAACTCAGTGAGACCCTGTTTCAAAATGAAGAATAAAATATAGGCCTGGGTGTGTAGCTCAGAGGTAGAATGCCCCTGGGTTTCATCCCCAGTACCACAAAATAAATAAAATTAAATAAATAATATAGAAAATCAATAAAACTACTTGCTTACAAAGTAGCTATTAAAACTAAACTTAAATGCAATATATAGTACCTCAGAGATTAAAAAAATTATAACATCCCATACTGTCTATAATGAAAATGCTCTATTTTTTGGCAAGGTAACCTTTCTTTTTAATTTGTGTCATGGTCAGATTTTAGACTGAAAAGGGTTTTGGCAAACCATTATCTTCCCCCAAATTATCAAAAATAACTTTTCCATGTACACACTGTAGACACTTCATACAGGCCATAGCTTGACTGGGCTCCATTCTAACCTGAAGGACCTGTCATTGTGTGAACCCATTTCTAAAAACCCAAGCCCCCCACTTTTATTTCTTCTTGCCACATTTCACCTAGTTACCATCACAGTTGGCGTTCTGTTGCTATTGTTTTGGTGTTGGTGCTGGGGATCAAACCCAGGAGTCTACTGAACTACACTTCCAGCCCTCATTATACTTTTACACACATCAACTTCCAAGGAAGTTAACCATGTACAGGAAGGGAATTCTGATTCAAGTACCTTACCTGGCTTTTTTCTGTCCATATCAAGCCTAGATCTGTGCCTACCTACAAATAAAGCAAAATTAACATGAAGTAAAAATGATGTATTGCTTCTAAAGCTAATGTGTTGCTTGGCGTTTAGTATCTTTCCTTTAAAACTGATAATGCTTCTCTAATCCAGGTTCATTACCCTACTTACAGGAACCATGTCTATTGTGGCCCATTTTCCAAGTTTGATAGAAAATTGTTAGGTACTTTAGGATACAGATGTTCTTGCAAATGAGCATTGTACCAGCCTTTAAAACAGTGAATTTATATAAGCATGGACATCAGTTTCAATAAACTTTTGTTTTCCTATTCATATTTTTTATTATTTTCTGCACCTAAGTGTTATTGCTTCAGCATATCTGTGCCATACAGTTGCAGACTCATATACATCTGAAAAGAATATTACCAACCAGGAGTTGAAGAATATCTGTAAATATCTCACTTTATTTATTTCAAGGCTTTTTTGCAAGGTGTCCTTTTACAGCTATGAAATGGCAAGTTTATACACGATTACTTTGAAGTCATTTTTTTAATTTTGGGAGGTTTCCGTATCTTATTAGGGTTAGGAATCAGCTTCTTTATTTTGAGGGGTTGTAATGCTACAGAGGCCAGCCTGCTTTCAACAAGCCTCCTCTTTTGTTTTGAAAGGTCCTCCAGTGAAGTTTCCAGAACCTCTTTGTCTTGGCTTTCCAGAGATGCTGTCTCTAACTTGTCTCCGGAATCTTCGATTCTGTTTAGAAGCCAGGGCACATTTAGACTGGGCACTCTGGGCACGATAGCTCTCACTTCATCCATAAAGTCAGTGGTGCTCTTTTTGAACCCCAAGGCCAGCACACATTTTAAACCAATGACCGGGGCGATTCTCTCGCTGAGCCGGGGAACCTGACAGGCAGGCACAGTCCTGCTTAAGCTCAACTGAATGAGATGGGAGGTGATGATGGCCGGCTTGGCGGACTTGCACACCAGAACCAAGAGCAGCTCATTCCTTTCCAGGGCTCTGGTGACCTCGTTGACCCCGATGGCTAGCTGCTTCCTCACGTGTGCGGGCGTCCACCCTGACGCCGGCTGGCTGGCATTAGGCTTTTCCTCCTCTGGCTCCTCACCAGCATCCATGTCTACGTTGCATTTTTCCCTGCTGGGCTTTTTTATTAGTGGTGTTTTTTTCCTTTTCTTCTTGTCCTCAATTTTCTGAAGTCCGATAGATTTCAACTTGTCCTCAAGTGTCTGTAGTATGAAGTGCGTGTCCTCCCTCTCCAATGCACTCCAGCAGATGACATAGGGGTTGTTCAAGGAGGTCTTGACAAGCAGAGGTCTTGCCTTGCGGACGGATCCCCTTCCCGGTGCTTGAGGGGCTGCAGCCATTGGAAAATCCTTCAGAGAAAAGCAAAATGACAATGGAATGTCACAAAATAAATATGCACATCTTGAGACCATTTTTGTAGTTACTGATTTTAGCAGGCCTAATTATATACGTCTAATCAGAGGACCAAACATTGACCTAAGATTAAGTCATTTTAATTTCCCCCATGACTTTGTCTTCACATACAGGCAATATGGGAATTTTTATGAGTGCAATGATAGTGAAATCCTGTGCTTCATTTATTTAAAATGTTCCCTACTTGTTTATAATTATTTTAGTGCCGACCTGGCAGTAATTGTATAGATTTACTAGCACTTTGGAAATTGCTCTCTAGTTGGGCTTCCGTTCATTCACTCGCTGTGAGAAGATGCTCATTAAGCACATCCAGGGTGTAGGTGGTGCTGGAGGCCCTGGAGCTGTTGGTGAGCAGAGTCTGTGTCTGCCTGCAGAGAGCTCCCTTTCTAAGGGCCCTTGGAGGCCACTGCAATTGTTAAGCAGATATGATTTAAGAACTAAAACAGTAATCTGCACATGATTAAAATTTCAAATATTACCTTTGTTCTGTATCTTTTGTAAGTTTCCCTCCCTTCCTGGTCCCTGAGTTTTTCATATTTTCTTCCTAAAACATTACACACGCACACACGTAAACATTTAATACACACACACATACATATAGGCATTTACTTCCCTCCCCTCATGGTTATTAAAGCTGGCTGCTTTATAGGCTCACTTTCCCATGAAAACTAGAAAAGTATTATGAAATGTAAAGACAGCAGTCCATTATAGAGAAGAAAGGGGATCTCTGTTGGAGAAATGCTATAAACTGGTCTAGGAAGCGTGCCTTCTTTATCTCACTAGAGGTAACTGCATGTTGCTTTCTCTTTCCTCAGCTTTCTTCCTCCTCCTCTCAGGGTTCAGCTGAGAACCACAGAGACACCTTGGCAAAACTAAAGGAAGTAAAGGCTTTCCGGTTAGAGTTCCACATGCTGGAACTGGCTGGCAGTGGTGCTCCTGAATGTACAAAGCACCTTCTTCATGAGTTATTTGTTCTCCCAACATTCCCGTAGAATTCCCCAACATGTAGATGAGGAAACAGACTCAGCGTTCAAAGTCACAACTGGCTTTTCTAAATTTTTGCTCTTTCAATCCTGGCTACACCTCAAAAATAACTTGTAGATAGTTGGTTCTCACTCCAGATGGGTTCAATCAGACCCTCTAGCAGTATGGCCTAGGCATCTGATGTAGAACCCAAATTAGTAACTGCTGGTGTGAGACAGCCCTGAAAAAACCGTCCCCTGACGTCGCCCAGTCTCCTGAAAGTCCTAGTCACCTTCCCCCAGAAAGCTGGATCCCTGGGGTGAGAGGCCAGATCCTGTCAGTACCTCCCACTGCAGGGGAGTGTGTCCTAAGCTGCTGCCTTCACACCACTCATGCCCTTGCCTCACCCAGAGAACTGAGAAGCAGCTCATCCAAATCCATAAAGGGTGACGGGAGCTAGGAAGATGGGAGACAAATGACAGAGGAGCAAGACAAGTATGAGCTCACGGAGCTCCTGTCAAGCTCAGTTCAGCCCCGTCTCAGCATCTGAACAGCACAGGATACATACGTACAAGTGAATGCTCTAAACCCAGAGACAGCAAGACAGGCTTCCACTTCTCTGGTCTGAAGAACCTGGTAGGGGAGGTGGAAAGAGGTACGATGTTTTGATAAATGGAATCTCATGCAATATAATTATAACTAGATAAGAATAGCTTCCGAGAAAGAAAAAGGAGGGGCTGGCTGGCCGGCTTTTTGAGTTCTCAGGAAGCCTCTATGGACTACAGGCCACATGCTGGCCACACCTTTCTCTGGCCATTCTTCCACCCTAAGCTTATTACAACCAACTCTGCATCTAACTGAGGAGGCCAGCAGTTTCTTACCACTATTATTTATACGTATTCATTATTTCTTTAATCACATTATTCTCTCCGAGAATGTCATTCCCACCCTCAGCCCCATGGCCACCTTCTTAAATACCGCATTATTTATTACAACAAATACTGTGAGGCAGTAGGCCAAAAACCTACAGAAAGTAATACTGCACGTTAAGGTCAGGGCACTACAGGATGCTTCGGGAACTTAGCAGAGGCCCAACTTAGTTGAGGGAGGTCAAAGAAGGAAGACTGGATCCCCCCCCCCCCCCCCCCGTTGTGGTACAGAAGATTGAACCCAAGGTTACTGAGCTAGAATCCCCAGCTTTATTATTTAAATTTTTTTGAGGTACTGGTACTGGGGATGGAACCCATACTACACCTCCAGACCTTATTTGGAAACGGTCTCACTAAGCTGCTGAGGCTGGCTTCGAACCTGCGATTCTCCTGTCTCAGCCTCCCAAGTACTGGGATAACAAGCGTGCGCCACCACGCCCGGATGCTTTTTCTTGAGACAGCGTCTCGCCAAGTTCCAGAGGCTTCAGGAAGTGATTTAACCCACATCTGAAAAACTCCTACCCAAGGGAGTTAAACAGAATGGCGCCCCTGGGAGCAGCAGTAGAGGAAGCAAGTTCAAAGTCGCTGCAGCGGAGATGCTCGAGAAAGTGGGTAGACGATAGAAAAGTCAGGTGATAACCTATGATGAAGACTCAAGTGAAGGTAACATTTAAAACAAATGAATAGCATTAGGCGATTTAGGACGATCCTGTGAATTCTGGGCAAAAGAGTCCTTTTAAGCAGCAGAGGCTCCCAGCATAATTTAGGGAAGAAAGTATGGTGGCTTACACTGCGGGATAGATGAGAAGAAACTTAGTTGAGCCAGGAGGTGAGATGTCCCTGAAGTAGTGATCCCCAGGGTAAAGGAGGACGGGCTCCGGGGTGACTCCGGATCCCAGGCCGCGTTCTTCCCCAGGGTCTCCTCCCCGCAGTCCCCGCCCCGGAGACCGTGGAGATCTCGCTGCCCCCGGCGCCGGCCTCCGCAGACCCCAGACCCGCTCTCACCCACGCAGAGCGACCCTTCGGAGTCTGCAGCTCCCCCAGCTCCGGATCTCGCTTCCCAGCAGCCCGCCGGCTGCGCGCGGGCCCCACGTGCGCGTGCGCATCCGCCGCGCGTGCGCAGAGTGGCCCCGCCCTCCCGGCGCGGTGGGCGGGGCCGCGCGTCGCTACACGTCTCGCTGCTGCGCGTGACGTCACTCCCCGCGGGGCTGTCATCCCGCGTCGTCGCTTGGCCTGGAAGCCTCAGAGCTAGGCCCCGTCGTTTAGATTTAAAAATTTTTTTTTCTTTTAATAAAACAAGAAAATCTCCAAGAGTGTAGGACTCGCTCTCGGGATGCAAAATCTCTGCTCCTATCTCTGTGCCCCCAAGTGCATCAAATCCCTGCGGATTTCCCAGCATCATGACAATCAGATTAAGGGGTGGGGATAAGACTAATTGTAGGAAAGAACCTAGGGAATCTTGAGCCCCTGGGAGACAAGGAAATAAGTAATGAGTTCTGCAACCGCACTCCGGAATATTCCATCAAGTGTCTCCTGCGGCTGTCCCAACCAATAGAGGAGAGGCTATCGTGAATGGAGTCTGGAAAATGGCGAATAATTGGGAAAAGCTCTGAATAACATTTTAACAGCCAGGAATTGGCTGTTAATCTATTCTTGCCAAGAATTTGGAAGAAGGTAGATGGCTTCTGACCCAACAGACCGCTGCCCTCCCCGCTTCCCTTTTCTTTCTCATTCTAACTTGGATCCTCTTCCTTATCCACTTTTTCATATTTTCCTCCTTTTCTCAGTCTCTTCCCTGATCGTTCCCCCAACCACCATCCCCCACGCACACACTTTTGTATCTAGTTTCTATATTTTCAGTTGTCACGTACCTAACTGGAAGTAAACACAGGAGGGAGTTTTGGTCAAAGATCATCGCAGATTAGAGAGGATAAAGTACAATGTGATTTATCACAATGAGAAAGGTTAAAAAGGATGAGGTTACACTGAATTCGAGTGTATCAACAGGCTTTTTTCTTTTTTACTTGGATGGAACCCAGGGGCATTCTACCTCCAAGCTACATCCCCAGCCCTGTTTTTTATTCTTTATTTTGAGACAGAGTCTCGCTGAGTTGCAAAGGGCCTCACTAAGTAGCTGAGGCTGCCTGCGATCCTCCTGTCTCAGCCTCCCGAATACTGGGATTACAAGAGTACACCACCATGCCTGGCTTAATAGGTTTTTGTTTTATAAAATGAATCAGATGTGTTGAGAGGGAGGGAAATGGGAAGGGGGGCACCAAGAGCTGTGTACGTGCATATCATTGTCAAATCAACGTGATTTACATTATTATATGAGACTATAATGCACCAATAAGTGCACACACACACAAAATAAGAGTATCTCATAAAAGAGTATTAGTGCAATAAATATATTCTATGCATAAAAACATTAAAATGAATCAGATTAGTTCATGATGATAAACTGTAAGCAGAATGCAGGTCTAAAGGCAAAAACATACACATCTGAGTGAAATACTAGAGCGGTGTGAAGGAAGCAGACATAACATTGTGTCCCTCTAAGGTTCAGATTTATACTTTGAGCATTATCTACACTTGCATTTGCTCCTCGGAGATTACTGGCCTTTACACTACATGGTTCTGCAGCCAGGCTACCTAGGTTGAAATCCTAATCTCATCACTTACTAACATAATACCCTAGGCCAATTAGTCAGCCTCCTTCATGAAATGATAAAAATAGTACCTACTGTTAGGATTAGAAGACATGCTCTGTATAAGATGTTTCACATAGAGACTGGCGCACAGGAAGTGCCTGGTAAGCAGTGACTTCCTCGGCAGAATTAAGTGAGTAAGTGTGGCCTCAAAGCCTGTGTTCTAAATCTAGCAATTAATTTCTGCAAGAATTTTGCTGAAATGCACAACTTTTCAAATTACTTTTGTAATAACATTTCCGAGGTAATTTCTCTCCCATTTGCTTAACACAAATATTACGATAAATTTTTAAAATCTTTCCTGACCCAGTCACGTCCATTTCTCTTTCCCTGTTACCTTCTAATTTGTTTCATCTATATGCATTTTGTGTTCTGAATTTTTTATATCTCCCATGTTTCTCAATTAGAGGCTCCCAGTGGTCATTTGAACTCTTACTTTGGCACTCCATGGTCAATTTTACTTTGAAATGACAGCTGTTAGTGATTTTTTTTTTTTTTTTTTTTTGGTGGTACTGGGGTTCCTGGAAGCCCTTCTACTTCCGGGCTACACTCCCAGACCTATTTTATGCTTTTTTATTTTTGGAAACAGGGTCTCTTAAGCCAGCACAGCTGGCTCGGACCTGAGCTATCCTCCTGTCTCCGCCTCCCAAGCGCGGGGATTACAAGCGTGTCCACCATGCCCGGCATGATTTTACCCATTAAAGTATCAATAGTTCCTTGAATGACTGATGAAAGCTTTAAATAACTTATAAAGCTTTATAAGAATCTTTTATATGTTTTATATTATAGAATTGGACAATTGTTTTGTGTTTTTTTTTTCTTTTGTGGTACTGGGGGTGGACCCAGGGGCTTTTCTACCTCTGAGCTATACTCCCAGACCTATTTTATATTTTATTTGGAAACAGAGTCTCACTAAGTTGCTGAGAGCCTCACTAAGTAGCTGAGGCTGGCTTCGAACCTGTGCGATCCTCCTGTCTCAGCCAATTGTTTGATTTATATGTTTGCCATGATAAAGCAGAGGTTTAAGATTCTGGATGATGAACTATGTGATTAGCTACATCCCTTTGATGACATAAGTAAAATTCCCAATACAGTTTTTCAATAGAAAAATGTAAAAGATTCTTCATTCCTTCCATGGCCTTCTGACCTTGGTGCTGTGTGTGTGCTGTTATAGCTACAACAATTGTTACATACACAACAATCATTTTCCATCAGCTACTAAGAATTACAACAAAATTACAAGCCCTTTAAGGATAAGCTGGGAGGGAGGATTATACAGACTGAGTCTGTACTATTGGAAGTGCTGCTAGCTATGAATATGTGGCACTCCAAAGACCATGTGTCCACAAAGGCAGTGTTTCAAGCAGTTCCTGGCCACAGCACGGCACACATCCACAGATAGGGCCAGGAAGGAGAAGACCCGGATTGGATTCAAGCCACCTCTTATATCTACAGGACAACAAAACAAAGATCAACACGTGGTTAGCTCCCTGCACCTTCATCCCATGGGATGACATCCTTAATCCCAGAGGTCACATAACGGTGATGGGGTGGTAGCTTGCTCGGTATTGAGGAGCCAACTTGAACTTCAGCACGCAGTTCTGTGGACTTCCACGGGAGCCTGCAGCAGGACCCTGGGGTAGAGTGTGGAGGGAAGGGAGAGAGAGGGAAATAGAAAGCCCTAGTCTCAACTGGAACTAGGGAAGTGGACAAGCAGCAGCCTTCGAGAGTCTTCCCCAAGACAGGGAAGGTTTGCTGCAGGAGAAATCATAGAGCATCTGCCAAAACTCAGGTCCGAATGCAGGCAGGCCTTGCCTGTGGGGCTCTGTAGAGATGTTGAAGGTTAGCAGAGCTGTTTTATTAAGAGAGAAATTTGAAAGGCCCTCTTAAATCAAATGGCCACAAGGCTAGTCTGCAGTATTCATTCTCATTGTCTTTCTTTTTTTTTCTTTCTTTTTTTTTTTTTTTTTTTTTGGTGGTACTGGGGTTCCTGGAAGCCCTTCTACCTCCGGGCTACACTCCCAGACCTATTTTTTATATTATTTTTATTTGGAAACAAGGTCTCTTAAGCCAGTGCGGCTGGCTTAGAACCTGCGCGATCCTCCTGTCTCCGCCTTCCAAGTGCGGGGATTACAAGGGTGCGCCACCCTGTTTCCAAATAAAAATGTAAAAATAGGTCTGGGAGTGTAGCCCGGAGGTAGAAGGGCTTCCAGAAACCCCAGTACCACCAAAAAAAGAAAGAGGTCTAAAATGATGCCGACCTTTAAATTTTCCATATCTCCTAAATAACAGCATCAATGGTGAAAATGAATTGCACTCATAAAATTAGCTGCAAGTAGCTGTTCAAAATATGTCATAAAGCACATAAACAGACCCTAATATTTTACAATTAAAATATTGATGTTTGTATGAATTAAATGATCACAGATCTTTTTTAGACAGGGTCTTGCTATATTTCCCAGGCTGGCCCGTAAGCCCTGGGCTGAGCGATTCTCCTGCCCCAGCCTCCAGAGTAGCTGTGCCACCACACTTGCCTTTTTTTCATAATTCTTTCTGAAGCAATAGAAGTAGAGGAACTGGTTGAGGAAACACTTTGAAGTACAAATATGTATGTGTTTATGTATGTATACATATCATGTATTTCTTTTTGTGTGTGTGTGGGGGGGTCTGGGGATGGAACCCAGGGGCATTCGACCTCCGAGCTACACCCCCTGCCCTATTTTTTATCCTTTATTTTGAAACCGGGTCTCACTAAGTTGCAAAGGGCCTCACCGAACCATGAACCATGATCCTCAGGTCTCAGCCTCCCGAATGCTAGGATTATAAGTGTGCGCCACCACTCCCGGCTTGTATCATGTATTTCTATTGAGCAAAAATATATAAATAGCATTCTATTTTGTTAGCTCAACAGTATTTACTGAGAGTCCTTTATGTGTCAGGCAATTTCCACAGGTGTGACCAAAGGAGACTCCACTGGGCACCTATGACTTGGTGACAGAATTTGCTCGCTGGCATGCCCCCCGCCTGTCATTCCGACAGTCATCAGGGCTGGCACAGAACATTGGGAGCTTCTGAAGATTCAAGTTCAAGTACATACAGAGACATCTGTGTTTGGGGTTTACCAGAAACAGAATGTGAAAACCAGACGCCGAGGGGGCATACCAAATCTCGTGTGGTGGGCTACGGAGGCAGTGATAAAGAAGAGGACAACGCAGAGAAGGCAGGTCATGCTCGTACTTGCCGTGGAAGGTGAACCTAGAACAGCACCCGGCTCCTCTTTGGCACTTGCTAAATGTTTGAATAAGTGGGCGCTTGTGCAAGATGAGAGGAAAAGGGATTGGCAGAGTCACAAAGGGCTTCCAAGCTGGAGGGAAAGTTCTGTTTCTTAAACTGGTGAGAAGTTCATGGATGAGCCTTTGATTCTCCTAATGTTACATAGATATTCATGTATGAATGTTGATTTACATTATATATATTTAATAAAGATCTTTTAAAAACATTGTCTATCCAAATCGACTCATTCCTTAAGCACTGCAGAGAGCGGAGTGTCTGATGCACCTGGCATATGATGTCAGTGGGTGGGGGCATCCGGGGTGCCTTCTTGTTCCTTGAAACTGGGCACCTGGCCTGTCCATGGGGGACAGCAGCTCAGGAAAAAAGGATTTTGAAGAGACTTTTCTAGACTTACAGAATAACACGGAGCGCAGTGTAGCTTTCCTCTCCTCTTCTTCTACTTTCTTATACTGACTACAGTGACCAAATGTCTCCACTGAGGATACTGAATGACGTTGCTCTCAAGTTCCCATTCGCTCTTCTGCCCCACCATGCGTGTGCCATCATCAAAGACACACGTACACATGCACACGCGTGCGCACACACACACGCACACACACACTCACTCGCACGCTGCCCAGACAGTTCTCTAAAATTGGCTTTTTGTCCTTGATTTTGAAATTCATTAGTTTTACAGCAAAAATATTTTCAGAGGGAGAAAAGAGATTTGCATGAAAAGGCCAATGTTTTTAAAACGTAATTTTGCAAAGTCAAGCCAACAAGTCGAGGGGCCTTTCGCCCTGTCTGTAGTCCCTGGGCTCCACACCGAGACTCTTCACACCGAGTCTCTTTTCTGCTGGCGACCTTTCTCCTTGAATGCTGCTGTTTAAACGAAGAAGTGGAAATTCACTCACGTGACCAGGGCATCTGTTTCCAGTTCTTTGGAAATGTTAGTAAAACGCAACTCATAGTTGGGTTCGGAGAGCCTGCAGGCTTCATGAGACATTGGGTCTGCTCCCCTGAAAAACTGGGTCAGGTTGAACAGGAGCTTTTACCAATAATTACAAGTTGGGATGTTTGCAGCTCGTGTTCAAAAGTTTAGACAGTTTTGCTTTAACAAAGTGAAACGTCGGAAGCCCCCAGCCCTTTTCCTTCGTGATGAACGGCGCCTAGAGATACCGGCGATGACTCGGGGGGGGTGGGGTGGCCCGAAGAATCACCGTTTCTGCTCAGGTTTCCAGAAATTATGGAGAAGAGGGAGGTATGAATCAATAATGAATCTCAGGTGAGGTCCGTGCTCTGGGGAAACCTCTCTGGGTTTCCTGAAAACAACCTCTTGAGAAAAATTAGAAGGGTGATCCAGCTGCGGAGAGGCTCTCTCTAGAACGCCCTTCTACCTGCTTGGCCAGCAGCGAGGCTGGCCGCAGAGGGGCGCGGTCCCTGCTCCAGCTGGCCTCGGCCCGCCCCCCCAGCCAATGGGAGCCTGCAAGGCTCCAAGCTTGGCCAATGGGAGCCTGCAGGGCTCCGAGCTTGGCCAATGGGAGCCGCCAGCAGAAATCTGCCTTAAGTAGCATCCCAGCACCTGATCAAGTAAGTACCCGCCGCCAGGAGAGCAAGCAGCAGCATCCCCGCCGTCTTCACCATGTCCCTGCAGGTAACACGGGGCGGGCGGAGGCCGCGCGGGAGGGATGCGGATGCTATGTAAGAAAAGCGCTCAAAAGGTGCGTGGAACCGACGTGCCGGCCGTCAACACCTGCCCGAGCGCCTCCTCGCCGCAAAGCACCCTGCAGGGTGCAGCCTGTTGACTAGGGCTCAGCTTCCCTATGGTAACCCTCTGGCCCTCGGGAATGGCTGAGCTATGCCGTATGCCGAGCGGAGTAGACACAGCCCTTGAGGAGCAGGAGCGAACCCTCCTCCACCCAGTCTTCTGTTTCGTGGAGGGAGGTGTCATCCCGCACCTCCTTGGTCACTGGGGCCGCCACGGGTTATTAGGCAAGTATTTTTCTGAACAGCAGAGCTCTGTGAAATTTAAACTTTAAAATGCATGGGGTTTGACGGGCGTGGTGGCTCACGCTTGTAATCCCCGCGCTTGGGCGGCTGAGACAGGAGGATCCTGCAGGTTTGAAGACAGCCCCAGCTAGTTTAAGAGACCCTGTTTCCAAATAAAATATAAAATAAATAGGTCTGGGAGTGGAGCCTGAAGGTAGAAGGCCCCTGGGTTCCATCCCCAGTACCACCAAAAAATAAAATAAAAATAAAATGCATGGGGTTTTTGTTCTGTTTTGTGGTACTGAGAATGGAATCCAGGGGCATTCTACCCACGAGCTATACCCCCAACCCCGTTTTACTTTTCACTTTGAAAGAAGATCTCACTAAGTTGCTGAGGCTGGCGGCGAATATGTGATCCTCCTGTCTCAGCCTCCCGAGTACTGGGATTATAAACATCACCCGGGTGTGGTGGCGCAGGCTTATAATCCCAGCACTTGGGAGGCTGAGACAGGAGGATCGCGCAGGTTCGAAGCCAGCCTCAGCTACTTAGTGAAGCTCTCAGCAACTTAGTGAGACCCTGTTTCCAAATAAAGTATAAAATGGGTCCAGGAGTATAGCCCGGAGGTAGAAAGCCCCTGGGTTCCACCCCAAGTACTACAACAGCAAAAAAAGCATGCATCACCATGCCTTGCTTAAAGGACAGTTTTATTGATATGTTAAGCTGGAAAACTTTGGGAAAGCAAACAAATATGAATAAATGAAAATTATCAGGAATTCCTTTGCCAAGTGAAAACCACTTGACATGTTACTTCTTTGTACATATTTTTCACATGTGTGGTGTGCATGATTATGCATGCACAAATACGTGGATATAGCAACATACGTGTGGTGTTATTGTGTATATACCATTTTCTCCCTGCAGGCAACACTGTATTATGAACAGTTCCTCATCATTAAAGATTCTCCTAAAAATGTAATTATTTTTATTTTTTTGTGGTACTGGGGGTGGAACCCAGGGTCTTTCTACCTCCGGGCTATCCTCCCAGACCTATTTTATACTTTATTTGGACACAGGGTCTCACTAAGTTGCTGAGAGCCTCACTAAGTAGCTGAGGCTGGCTTCGAACCTGTGCAATCCTCCTGTCTCAGCCTCCCAAGCGCTGGGATTACAAGTATGCGCTACCACGCCCGGCAAAATGCAATTATTTTCAATGCATAAAATTTCACAGAATGAGTGTGGTTAACTTTTTTAACCATTTTTTCTTTTTTGAGCAAGATGTTATCATGGGTAAGGGACATCCTCCAGAGTCATGGAGGGTCACATACATCCCTCACAACTTTGCCTGTGGCATAGTTATTTAATCTCTGTAAACAAAACATAAAACCTTTCTGCTTTATAAGTTCACTGATCGCCAGTAATTGTTACAGTGATGGAAAACTGACCGATACAAAGTATTCGAAGTTTTCAGAGTTAACTCAGGATAGGGCAGACAAGGTTTTCTATTCAAGTATATTTGTATAAAGTTTTGCTAATTAGCTTTAAATTGACAAAAAAAAATTCCTTTTTATTGAAATCAGGTGAAATTAAGCCATAATTTTTGGTTTCTGAATTAAAAGGAATCTCTACAGGCAATCTAAGTAAATCAGGAATCTTGATCGCCCTCAGAAACCAGCCACTGCACTAAGTGAGTATCAGTGTGCTGATGTTGAATGTGGATACACAGGCCCTGGGAGAGAAGTGTCTTGCACAGGGGTTAACATGAAGCAAACCCG
The DNA here is from genome assembly GCF_963383645.1 of Muscardinus avellanarius. Lineage (NCBI taxonomy): Eukaryota > Metazoa > Chordata > Mammalia > Rodentia > Gliridae > Muscardinus > Muscardinus avellanarius. The sequence continues at coordinate 17,695,935 of NC_137806.1, forward strand.
CCTGCCTGTGTCAAGTATAGATTTAGGAAGAGGAAGGTGGTAGACATGCAGTGATCCAGAAAGCTGCACTGAGTGTAATACCCTTAAAATATGTAGATGAATTGATCATTTTCAGTGTTACGGGTTTTTTTGAGTTGTCTCTATTTGGTCTGTACATCAGTTCAGTACCAAGAATGGTGCCCATGATTGCAGTAGATGAGGACAACGCTGGTGGGCCCAGACGGCAGTAATCCGTATCTTTTTTAAGCTTTTCTCCTCCAGTTCCCATTTCCCAGTGGTAAACACTCCAAGTCATAACGGGCTTTCCTGTTAACAAATGCACTGTGAGCCTTCTGTTTTTTTCTTTTCTCGTTTTGGCTTTAGGATGATTTTGACCAGGCCACAAAAGACGTGAGGAAGCTGAAAGCAAGACCAGAGGACGAAGAGCTGAAGGTACTCTACGGCCTTTACAAGCAAGCCATCATTGGAGACATTGATATCGGTATCAAACCATCATTTTTTAAAATACTCGCATCCTTGGTTTGGGCAGTGTCTGCAGACGTGCACAGTAAGAAGTCAGCTTTGAATCCCCTCTCTCTTTCCCCTTCTTTTCGCAGCGTGTCCAGCAATGTTGGATGTAAAAGGCAGGGCCAAGTGGGAAGCCTGGAACCTCCAAAAAGGTTTTTGACTCCTAAGCAAGCTTCAGACCTACCTTCCTGTTCTCCCCTTGCGCCCACCAGTGACACGATCTCTTTGTGTCTTTCTAGGGCTGTCCAGGGAAGATGCCATGAGTGCCTATATTTCTAAAGCAAAAGAGCTGATTGAAAAATATGGAATTTAGAACTCACAGATGGGAAAGTTCTTCCAAAGCCTCCAGCGTGGTATCACAGCCTGGCCTCTAGAGGGGAAGCACTGTGAATGTTGTGGGTTGGGGAGTGTATTTTTGCTGTGAGCGGGAATTGGAGTATGCTGAAATGACATAGCTAAGTAAATTTCACTTTCTAAAACCAAGCTACTGAAAGGCTGTGTGTGTGTGTGTGTGTGTGTGTGTGTGTGTGTGTGTGTTACTGGGGATTGAACCCAGGGCATTCTACCTCCAAGCTATACCCCCAGCCCAATTTTATATTTTGTTTTGAAACAGGGTCTCACTGGGGTGCAGAGAATCTCACTACTTGCTGAGGCTGTCCTGGAGCCTGCAGTCCAACTGTCCCAGCCTTCCAAGTACTGGGATTACAGGCCTGCATCATCACACCCAGTAAAAGTTCTTTTAAGCTGGGCATGGTGGCGCACGCCTGTAATCCCAGCACTTTGGAGGCTGAGACAGGAGGGTCGCACAGGTTCAAAGCCAGCCTCAGCTACTGAGTGAGGCTCTCAGCAATTTAGTGAGACCCTGTTTCCAAATAAAATATAAAAAATAGGTCTGGGAGTATAGCCCAGAGGTAGAAAACCCCTGGGTTCCACCCCTAGTACCACCAAAAAATAAAAATAAAAAAGCCAGCCTCAGCTATTTAGTGAGGCTCTCAGCAACTTAATGAGACCCTGTTTCCAAATAAAGTATAAAATAGGTCAGGAAGTATAGTCCAGAAGTAGAAAAGCCCCTGGGTTCCACCCTCAGTACCACAAAAAAACAAACAAACAAACAAAAAAAACATTAGAAAAACTGGCTCGCCGGGGGTGGTCGTGCATACTTGTAATCCTAGTACCAAGACAGGAGGATCACAAATTAGTGGCCAGCCTCAGCAACTTACTGAGACCTTCTGCAACTTAGTGAGACACTGTTTCAAAATATAACAATAAAATAGAGCTGGGGGGGTGCAGCTCAGAGGAAAATGCCCAAGTTCAATCCCTAGTAACACACACACACACACACACACACACACACACACACACACACACACTATGGCTTTGGTAGGATGTACACCAAAACTGTAAATGTTATTTGGTCCTTTATCTTTTGGCTCAAAATTAATTAGTTCTACTGAGGTAATAAAAGCAGTTTATTAGGAATCAGGAGCAAGATGACTTTTTTTGTCACACTGGGTAGCTTTGCAAATGCTTTTACAAAGAAACATATGGGACTGGGAGTAGCTCAGGGGTTGAGCACTTACTTAGCATACATGAGGCCCTGGGTTCCATCCCCAGCACAACAAAAATGCAGAAAGAAAGAAACTTGCGAGCCTGTCTATAGCTCAGAGCTTCCTAAAATCAGCATCCTCCACTTTGTTGCCACCAAAGTGTCTGTCCAGGGCAGTGGTGCAAGTGGGGGGCCTTGAATAAAAATAAGGGGCAGCAGAAGCACCCACAGGGGTGCTGAGTAACTTTCTTTCAGAAAACAGAATGGTGATTCTGCAAATTTTGGAATCTCTGCTATAACTCCTTAAAGAAAGAAAAGAAGCTACCATGAAAATATCAAGTTTTATATGTAAGATAAATAAAATAATCAAACTAAAACATATCTAGTGACAAACTGTACCACTGCTCCGCCCTTGAGTTCAGTTTTGTCAGAGTAGAAAATACAGAGTCCAAGCCAGGCGTGGTGGTGCATGCTTGTAATCCCAGCATTCGGGAGGCTGAGACCACAGGATCACGGTTTGCAGCCAGCCTCAGCTACTTAGTGAGGCCCTCTGCAATTCAGTGAGACCCTGTTTCAAAATAAAGATTAAAAAATAGGGCAGGGGGTGTAGCTTGGAGGTCGAATTCCCCTGGGTTTCATCCCCAGACCCGCAAAACAAAACAAAACATAGAACCCAGAATACTGACCTATGATTCATTCACCAGCTCTGTTTGTTTTCGTTTTGTTTTGTTTTGTTTTGTGTGTGAGGTGGTAAGGATTGAACTCGGGGGCATTCTATCAAAGTTCTAGCACTACTAGCACTGTGTTTTATTTGGAAATAGGGTCTTGCTAAGTTGTGGAGAGCCTCACTAAGTTGCTGAGGCAAGTGATATAAAATTAACCTTGTGAGTTAGAAATCACATAATGAAATTGGGCTTCGCCTCAAGTGAATTCTATCACATGCGTAGTTTGTGTTGTATCTTGCTCTTAATTTGATGCACTTTCCCATGCTCCCTTCCTAAAGGATTGGTACAAGAGTAATTTGTATTTGTGATTATTAATTTGATAAAACTTTAGTCAGTGCAGTTCACATTTGAGAGCCTCCCACTGCAGCCATGCCAGGCTTTTGTGCTGGCCCTTTCCAGAGGAAAAGACTTTCCAAGCCTTCGACTGCAGAGGACCAGGCCTGTCTTTGCCTGTGTCTTCCCTTTGTAGGACTTGGACCTTGAGCTCAGTTTGGAAACCTTCTATCCTTAGATAACACTTAGTAGGGATGAGAATCATTTTTACTTTCCACTTTTTTAAATGAGAAATCAACCTTGATTTGTAAACATTAGGTGTTTTGAGATAACTACAGAGTCTCATGTAATTGTAATAGATAATATGGAAATCCTATGAAATGAATGAAGTACATTTTATTTGTTTATCTACTTATCTTTATCTATCTACTTATCTATCTACCTACCTACCTACCTATTTAGTGATACTGGGACTCTGCTATTGTTCTATGGCAGCTAAATTTTCCTATTTCTGCTTTTCTTTCTCTTTGGTACCTGTTTGCTTCCAACTGCTTTGCTTTCTCCCTGTGTTAAGTTCAAGCTATCAGAGAGTGAAGCTGGGCAGGCTGTTGGACATGGCGTTTGCATGTGACTGAAACGGGGTTTCTTGAGAAAAAACACGGTGTTTCCTTACCAGATTCTTGTCTGCGGTGAGCAAAGAATAACACCTGCAGACCACAGGAAGAGGAGTAAAAGGTTTATTGGAAGCAACAGGGAATAGGAAAAAGTGGCCAAACACCCCTAAGGGCTATCAGGGCTCTGGTGTCCAGCAGCTGCCTTCAGGTCGCTACCCGAGTGTAGCCCGGGCCAAGTGCCTTCAGTTGCAAGCTGCTTTCTCTTAAAGTCCACGCGATCTGCCAGAAAAGAAGTGCAGGTCACCCCTAGGGGCCCTGGTCGGCCTTGATGTCCAGCAGAGGCCTTCAGGTCACTACCCGAGTGTATCCTGGGCCAAGTGCCTTCAATTGCACCCCACCTTCTCTCAAAGCTAATGCGACCTGCGAGAGAGAAAGAGAGAGAGAGAGAGAAAGAGAGAGAGAGAGAGAGAGAGAGAGAGAGGGAGGGAGAGAAAAGCTCCCCAATGGGGAGGGGTTCCCAGAGTGGGCAACCGTCCTGGTGACTGGTCTAGGGGTTTATATATTTCTGCATGTCTTCTGTTGGTTGGAGTCTGGAAGGCAGTTCTTAAAATCTGCATAAGGTATTTGCATGTCCTTTGAGCGGTCTCCTTTCAGTAGGGGTGTCAGACTTGCTCCAGTGATGTCTCCTGGGTTTGTTGATTAGTAAACAGATGGTTTTGTGAAGCTTTGGTCATTCTTATCTCTGAACCTTGGAAGAGCTGGCCTCTTTTAGGAACCTTGGAAGTTAATTAGTATTTGTCACCCCTCAGGAAATTAAGTTTTTCTACCGAGGCCTCTTCCCTATCTGCCTACTTCCTTTCTACCTCCTCATGACCACTACATACACCGTGGGCTGGCTGTCCTTGGGAGGAAGGCCCTGGGTCCATCAGTCACCATCAGGGCCACAGAGCCTCCCAGTAATTGATGGAGAAGGAACTCATCACAAAGAAGGCTGGGGTCGTCGGCGTGTGTGGTGTGTGTGTGTGAGTGTGTGTGTGTGTGTGTGTGTGTGTGTGTGTGTGTAACCCAGGGGCATTCTACCTCCAAGCTATACCCCCAGCCCTATTTTTTATTTTTATTTGTTTGTTTGTTTGTTTGTGGTACTGAGGGTGGAGCCCAGGGGCATTCTACCTGTGAGCTACACCCCCAGCCTTATATTTTATTCTTCATTTTGAAACAGGGTCTTCCTGAGTTGCAAAGGGCCTTGCTAAGTAGCTGAGACTGTTTGGGAACTGCAATCCTCCTGTCTCAGCCTCCCAAATGCTGAGATTACAAGCATGCACCACCATGCCCGGCTCCTTTTTTTTTTTTTTTTTAATTTGGACAAAGGATCTCTCTAAGTTGCTGAGATCCTCACAGAGTTACTGAGACTGGTTTCAATCCTCTTCTCTCAGTCTTCCAAGTACTGAGATTACAAGTGTGTGCCACCATGCCCAGCTTCGAATTACATTTTCTTATTAAATAGGACTACTTTTCATTTATTTATTTATTTATTTATTTATTTATTTATTTATTTATTGTACTGGGGGTGGAACCCAGGGCCTTTTCTACCTCCGGACTATACTCCCAGACCTATTTTACATTTTATTTGGAAACAAGACCTCACTAAGTTGCTGAGAGCCTCACTCAGTAGCTGAGGCTGGCTTCAAACCTGTGCGATCCTCCTGTGTCAGCCTCCCAAGCGCAGGGATTACAAGCGTGCGCCACCATGCCCGGCTCTCAATTTCAAAAGATCAAATCAATCTTTGAGTCACAGCACATGTTGAACAATGATTTAATTTCAAGCATTCTCCCTGGCAAATCATTTTCACCATTAAAAACAACTGAAAAGGGCTGGGGGTGGGGCTCGATGGTAAGGGCTTGCGTGGCATGCACAGACCCTGGATTCCATCCCAAACCTGGGGGAAAAAAATAATAATTGAAGGAAAAATAGATAATTTTACAAGGCATACATTTTCCTGAAAACCTTCCCATAGATGAGAATCAAGTAAGAGTCTAGTACGGAGACAAAGACCTCTGCCAGACATGTTCTTTACCGTTTGTTCTTCACCCCAGATACAAAGACTCCGTGGAGAAATGCATTAACATATAATCAATCGCCCTGACCGTAGAGAGTGTATGATTTCCAATCGCTAAATAAAACTAATGAGCTATATCTGAATAACCAAGAAGAACGCCATAGGGCCGCCGACACTCAGGCCAAAAGCAAGAGCGCCTAGAGGTTGGCGAGCAAGGACAGCTCCAGACACTTGGTCACATAGTTCTTGATGAACTTCTCGTTGTCGTGCTCCATGAGGTAAAAGTGGTCTCCTGGCAGCACCTGAGAGTCTGCACTGCCACTGGTTACATTTTTCCAGGCTAAACACAAACAAAAGCTAATTTAATGACATTCCCAACTACACTTAGAGGTTTACTGCCGGATAGTATTCCTCTAGAAGCTGACACCCCGTGGTAGAATTACTTCCAAGGTCTCGGGTTCTACGTGACCTATCAGTAGACAGCAGTGTTACTGGGTCCTCTCATTTTACATGAGATCAGTATCTCCCCACTTAGATGACAGAAAACGCTGGCCAACGGTCACTCGTTGCAATGTTCATTGGCACTTGCTAAAAACCATCGAACACATATTTCTTTTTTTTAAGATTTTTAAATTTTATTTATTTATTTATTTATTTATTTATTTATTTATTTATTGGTGGTACTGGGGTTCCTGGAAGCCCTTCTACTGCTGGGCTACACTCCAGACCTATTTTTTATTTTTTATTTGGAAACAGGGTCTCTTAAAGCCAGCACGGCTGGCTTCAAACCAGCGCGATCCTACTGTCTCCGCCTCCCAAGCGCGGGGATTACAAACGTGCGCCACCACACCTGGCTCGAACACGTATTTCAATAAAATACCCCCAAACTATAAAGATAACGTCACCTTCTATATCCTTTGCAAGGTCTTCAGATCCAACAAAACATGTTAAGTCACAAGAAAGAATGACCTTAGTGGGGGGGTCAAAGCTGTCAACGGGAAAGAGCTGGTTAGTCATTCTTCACGATGTTGTTCCCACAGCCTTTCCCGTTCATAGCTTCAAGGAAATGAAACATGGAATGGCCTTGCGATTTGCTTTCTGGCAATGCAAACCCATTGTCTCCTGGGGCACCGCTCCCTCTCAGAACCTGTGGTCCCACTCACTGGGGTCTCAGCCTCAAAACATCATCTAAGGTGTGTGTGTGTGTGTGTGTGTGTGTGTGTGTGTGTGTGTGTGTGTGTGTTATCCAGGGGCATTCTACCTCTAAACTACACCCTCAGCCTTATTTTTTATTCTTTATTCTAAAACAAAGTCTCACTGAGTTGCAGAAGTCCTCACTAAGTAGCTGAGGCTGTCCACAATCCCAAGCCTCCCATCTCAGCCTTCCAAGTTACTGGGATTTCAAGAGTGCCCCACCACATCCAGCATTACCCCAGCCCTTTTTATTTTTTGTTTTGTAACAGAGTTTTACTATGTTGCAGAAAGTCTGCCTGATGTTGCTGAGGCTGGCCTTGAACCTGCAAACCTCCCAAGTACATGGGCCACCATGTCTAGCTTGAGTTGATTTTTGTATACAGTGTGAGGTAAAGGTTCAGTTTCATTCTTTAGTGTTTTTTATTTTTATTTTCATTTTTTTGTGCGTCTGGGGATGGAACCCAGAGACATTTGACATCTGAGCTACACCCCCTGCCCAATTTTTTATTCTTTATTTTGAAACAGGGTCTCACTGAGTTGCGGAGGCCCTCACTAAATAGCCGAGGCTGTCCATGAACCATGATCCTTCAGTCTCAGCCTCCCAAATGCTGGTATTACAAGTGTGCCCACCACGCCCAGCTAGCCTTTATTAAAGAGACTCCCTTCTCCATTGTACGTTCTTGAGCTTTCATTGATTAACATAAATGTGTAGATTTATTTCTGGACTTCTTATCTGTTTGTTGGTTGATATATCTGTTTTTGTGCCAATACCATGCATTTGATTACTGTGGCTTTAAAAAAAAAAAAAATCAATCCGGGCATGGTGGCACAAGCTTGTAATCCCCACTCTTGGGAGGCTGAGACAGGAGGATCGCGCAGGTTCGAAGCCAGCCTCAGCTACTTAGTGAGGCTCTCAGCAACTTAGTGAGACCCTGTTTCCAAATAAAATATAAAATAGGTCTGGGAGTATAGCCTATAGGTAGAAAGCCCCTGGGTTCCACTCCCAGTACCACCAATATATATATATATATCTCAAGTTTCTTTTCCTTTCATCCGTTTTTGTTTGTGTATATGTGTGTTTGTTTTTTTTATTTTTACTGTGAGATAAATATTAATTTGATCCCGATCATATACTAAGCCAGTAACACAAGACAGGCCAGCCAGGCATGGTGGCACATGCTTGTAATCCCAGTATTTGGGAGGCTGAGACAGGATTATTGCATGTTCAAGAACAGCTTTAGCAAGTAGTGAGATTATCATTAGCCTAGCGAGAGCCTGTTTCAAAAATGAAAAAATAAAAAGTAGGGCAGCGGGTGTAGTTCAGAGGTAGAATGCTCCTGGGTTCAATTTCCAGCAACCCCCCCCCCCCAAATTACATTTGGACTAAGATGGCCGGGATAGAAATGGAGGGACACGGGTAGGATTGGGATCTCTAGGCAGTGAGTCGAGGACTTGCCAAGAGACTGGGGGTGGGCAGCAAATGGAGGGCTCTGTGATGGTGGGTGTCTTGGGTCTCAGGCACAGGCCCTGGCCGTCCAGTGCCAGCCCGACATTGTGGAGGAAATTAAAGGAACAGACGCCCAACCATCTGCTTCAGGGAATGGACAGCCGGAGAACAAGACCCGGGGGAGGCAGAGAAGGGAAGACGCTGATTCTGAGTGGTCCCCTGGATCCGCTCGAGGAAGCGAGGCCAGGAAGAGCCATTCGCAGGCTTAGGTGTTGGACAAGAAAGGATTTAGAGTGTCAGGACTTCAGTCCTACAAGAATCAAGCATCCTTCCAGATATCCCACGAGACAGGAGTGGAGCGTGTCATGGAGGTAAATGATTTCTGGAATAAATTCAAAAGGAAGCAAATCTAGTGAGCTCTTGCTGTCTGCTGGCTGGTCTCCACAGTTAACAAACAGCAACTAACTAATCCCAGTGCTTGGGAAGCTGAGGCAAGCAGATCACAGGTTTGAGATCGGCGTCAGCAACTTAGTGAGACTCTTCGCAACCTAGCAAGACCCTGAGTAAAAAATAAAAATGAGCCAGGCGTGGTGGCCCACACTTGTAATCCTAGTACTTGAGAGGCTGAGACAGGAGGATGGTGCAAATCCGAAGCCAGCCTCAGCTACTTAATGAGGCTCTCAGCAACTTAGTGAGACTCTGTTTCTAAAAACAAACAAACAAACAAACAAACAAACAAACAAACAAACAAACATAAAATAGGTCTGGGAGTGTAGCCCGGAGGTAGAAAGCCCCTGGGTTCCATCCCCAGTACCACAATAAATAAATAAACAAACAAATAAATAAATAAATAAATAAATGGGCTGGGGTATAGCTTGGAGGTAGAATGTCCCTGTGTTCAATCTCCAATACCATACACACACACTAAAAAAATAAAATAAAAAGTAGTGACCTGCTTCTGACCATCCCTCTAAGATGAGACTGTTTTTCCATTAAGTTATTCAATGAATATTCACTATATGGTAAAACATGTATATCAGGCTAGGTGTGGTGGTGCGCACTTGTAATCCCAGCATTCAGGAGGCTGAGACAGGGGGATCTGGTCACGACATCCTCAGATACTTAGTGAGGCCCTATTCTTATTCAAAATAAAGAATAAGTCGGGCATGGTGGCGCACGCTTGTAATCCCAGCATTCAGGAGGCTGAGACAGGAGGATCGTGGCTCGTAGACACCTTCGGCTACTTAGTGAGGCACTCCACAACTTAGTGAGACCCTGTTTCAAAATAAAGAATAAAAAAATAGGGCAGGGGGTGTAGCTCGGAGGTCAAAAGCCCCGGGCTCCATCCCCAGTACCATACACACACAAAAAATAAATAAATAAATAAATAAAAAATAGGGCTAGGGGTGCAGCTCAGAGGTAGAATGCCCCTAGGTTCCATTCCCTAGTACTGAAAAAAAAAAATCTGTCTACCGTGTATGTGTATATATGTAATATATATGTATTATATATATATATATATATATATATATATGAAAATGTATACTCTTCTTTTTTTGTGTGGTACTGGGAGCGGAATCCAGGGGCTTTTCTACCTCCGGGCTATACTCCCAGACCTATTTTATACTTTATTTGGAAACAGGGTCTCACTAAGTTGCCGAGAGCCTCACTCAGTAGCTGAGGCTGGCTTCGAACCTGCGCGATCCTCCTGTCTCAGCCTCCCAAGCACTGGGGTTACAAGTGTGCACCACCACATTCGGCTTCTTTCTTTCTTTTTGTCTGCCTGCCTGCCTTCCTTCCTTCCTTCCTTCCTTCCTTCCTTCCTTCCTCCTACCTTCCTTTCTTTTTTTCTTTTTTTTTTGTGTGTGTATGGTACTAGGGATTTAATCCAGAGGCAACCTACCTCTGAGCTCTACCGCCAGTCCTACTTTATTTTTTGTTTTGAATCAGGATCTCACTAAATTGTGGAGGCCAGCTTTGAACGTGTGATCTCCCTGTCTCCGCCTCCCAAGTACTGGGATTACAGGTGTGCACCGCTGCAACCTGGCTTTATTGGTCATCTTTTATAGATACGATTTCTATGCCCACGCTACAGTCTAAGGCAGTACAGATATCACAGATGGCCCCGTAGGAAATGAAATTTAATTCTTAGTATGTTGTCTTTACATATATACACAGCCTTTGAAAACCCCAGCCTATATTTTTCTATAACTAGCCACACAAAAACTGGTCTCACTTACCCATAATTCTGAACAAGCTGTATGTCTGCCAGTAGCATGGGAATGCATTGCCTCAAAAGTTCCTTGTCTTCAATCAGACTCTTGGGGGTGCCTCCGAATTCCACAAGGTAAGAGATAATTTGTTCTTCCGACAGTTCGTTAAGTTTGGGAATTTGAGGCCAGGCCTCTGACTTGAAACATCAACAAACACAGGCCTGAGATGTTATAAAATACACCTTCACATAAACTGAAAACTCTCTAAAGGAAAAGACTTTAAAACCAGGGTGGGAAATGGAGTTCATCATTTATAGGCTTCAGGGGAAAAATTATTTATTTTGAAAGTGGGAAAAAAGGTCCCTCGGTAATTCTAGTCTCATAATATCACCAAAATGGCATTCTGGATCCGGAATAAGCGAGACCTTATTTTATTTGTTTATTTATTTATTTATTTACTTTTTTGTGATACTGGGGATGGCACACAGGGGCAGTCTACCTCCGAGCTACACCCCCAGCCCTATGTCTTATTTTTTATTTTGAAACAGGGTCTCACTGAGTTGCAAACGGCCTCGCTAAGTAGCTGAAGTTGGCCAAGAACCGGGATCCTCCCGTCTCAGCCTCCCAAATGTTGGGATTACAAGCGTGCGCCACCACGCTCAGCTCAGACCTTGTTCTAAAAATCCACAGTAAACCGGGTATGGTGGCACATGCTTGTAATCTCAGTACTAAGGAGGCTGAGACAGGAGGATCACATGGGTTCAAAACCAGCCTCAGCTACTGAGTGAGGCTCTTAGCAACTTAGTGAGACCCTGTTTTCAAATCAAATATAAAATAGGTCTAGGAGTGTAGTCTGGAGGTAGAAAGCCCCTGGGTTCCATCCCCAGTACCACAAAATAAATAAATAATAAATAAATAATAAATAAATAAATAATAAATAGTCACAGTGGTTCCAAAAGTTTGACATCACTGTCTGCCTTCTGAAATTTCTTTCTCAGCTTTGATTGGTTACTTCTCTGGAAGTTGGTGAAGTCCCCAGGTGACCCCTGATGGTCAGCAGACCTCAGAGGTACAGGAGCGCACAGGCCCACCAGCGACAGCTCAAGAGCAGCCCAGAGAAATGAGAGAGAATGGCAAAGAAAGAGATTTGAGAGATTTTCCTACCAAACAGGCTCTCCACCATCTTTCTCATGCCGGACCAAAGCTGGCCAGTTAGGAAAATAGCAGCTCAAGTTTGTTTGTTTGTTCGTTTGTTCTTAACTTGAGATTGAACCCAGGGGCATTCTACCACCAAGCCGCACACCCAGCCCTCTTTATTTTTTGTTTTGCAACAGAGTCTCACAAGTTCGCTGCGCTGCCCTCCGTTGGGATCTTTCTTAATCATCAGCTTTGAGGTCACCTCGGTCTGGCCCCCCCAACGACAAACTGCCTACCCAAGGACCAAATGAGGCTGACAAGGACCCTGGCGACTTCCTTATTTCCCAGTTTACCCTTTCATTCTCTGATTCATCCATGATTGCACTGATGTTTTTCTGACTCACCCATGACTGCTTTGCTGTCTTCTGTGATTACGATGTTTCAGTTAAAACTCTCAATAAAAGAAAGATTACAGGTAGAAGGACAGGTAGAAGAGATAACTCTCCTCCCAGCCTCTTCAGCTTCCCTCTTTCTCTAAATATCATTATGATTGCATTATCATTCATGCAAGAGACATCTGATCAATCGATCAACACCATCCACTACAGGCCTGAAACCTGCTATTTCCTGTCTCAGCCTCCCAAGCACTGAGATCACAGGCTGAGCCAGCATGCCTGCCTAGCAGCTTGGTTTTTATTTTCCTATTGCTTTTCTCCTCACACTCCTCTCCAAAAGAAACTAAAGTACTTACGTGGGGAGGAGTTGCACTTGACACAAAGAAATGCACAGGCTCCAATTTGTAGTTTTCTTTTAGGTACACAGCAGTCATAAAAGCAATGTAGGATCCCATGCTAAATTAGGAAAAGACAACCATAATAATAACTGTTCAAGGTTCATGATAAGTCATCTGGATAAACACAGCAATGACCACGTAATAGTCAAAAGCAGAAGTTCATTGGTTCGTCACACTAACTGATTTATAAAAGGCATATTTTCAAATTGGGCATGGTGGCACACATCTGTAATCCTTTACTTGGGAGGCTGAGGCAGGAGGATCAAGCCAGCCTCTGCAACTTAGAAGGCTCTCAGCAACTTAGCGAGACCCTGTTTACGAGTAAAAAGTAAAACTGGTGTGGGAGTATAGCTCGCAGGTAGAATGCCCCTGGGTTCAGTCCCCAGTACCCTATCCCCATAAAGGTATACTTTCAGTGATTAATGTAAACAGAAAAAGTATTTCAAAGATTGTAGATAATTCAATCTTAATATTTTGTACTGATTTCCCCAGTGTTATACGTTGGGGCTAGAATGTCCGCCAGAGGCCTATGTGTCAAAGATTTGTTTCAAGGCGGGCGTAGTGGCGCACACTTGTAATTCCAGTATTCTAGCATTCGGGAGGCTGAGACTGGAGGATGGCGGTTCATGGACAGCCTCAGCTACTTTGGTCCTCCGCAACTTAGACCCTGTTTCAAAATAAAGAATAAAAAAAAAGGGCAAGCCGGGCGTGGTGGTGCATGCTTTTAATCCCAGCATTCAAGAGGCTGAGACCGGAGGACCACGTTTCGCAGACAGCCTCAGCTACTTAGTGAGGCCCTTTGGAACTCTGTGAGACTCTGTTTCAAAATAAAGAATAAAAAATAGGGCAGGGCTGTAGCTAGGAGGTCAAATGCCTCTGGGTTCCATCCCCAGATCCGCAAAAAAAAAAAAAAAAAAAAAAAACATGTTTCCCAGCCTGGCACTTTCGGAAAGTGGGGGAGCTTTGGAAATGGACTTCGTCATCTCCAGGTTTCAGGGAATAATTATTTCTTCTTGAAAGCAAGGAAAAGAAGTTTCCTTGGTAATTCTAGTGTCAATGCTGCCAAGCAGAGCCTGGTGGGAGACCTTTGGGGAAGTGCCTCTGAAGGGGACCATGGGATCCCAGGCCCTTTCTCTGCTTCTCCTTCAATTCCTGGCTCTAAGGTCAGGGTTTGCTTCCAGAAATAATAGGCCCAAAGCAGCAGGGCCAACCAATCATGGAATGAAATCTCCAAAACTATGAGCCAGGACAAACCTTCTTTCTATATAACTTGATTGTCTCAGGTATTTGGTTACAATAAAGGAAGCTGGTTAACACACACAGCAGCTTAGAAATTATTATTATTATTATTATTATTATTATTATTACTATTATTGCGCACGTGTGCGCGTGCGTGTGTGTGTGTGTGTGTGTGTGTGTGTGTGTGTGTGTGTGTGTTACTGGGGATGGAACCCAGAAGCATTCTACACTCTAGCTATATTTTATTTTTTGTTGGAAACAGGGTCTCACTAGGTTAATGAGAGTCTCACAATTTCATGAGGCTGTCCTTGAACCTGCAACTTTCCTCTCAGCTTCCCAAGTACTGGGAATAAACATAAATAAATATAAAGTCCTATATCCCGTTCCCGTTGCTGATAAAGCGACTGCAAAGTGCAAGTGATTTGGAAACGTATACTGAGACTTTGACAGCTGCCTCTCATTTAACCTGAATCCTGGAAATTTATCTTAAGAAAGTAATGGGATTTATGTTGAACAATTTAGCAAAACCCTATTTCAAAATAAAAAATAAAGTATGGCTGAGGATGTAGCTCAGAGGTAGAATGCCCCTGAGTTCAATCTCCAGTATAAAAAGAGGAGAGAGAGAGAGAGAGAGAGAGAGAGAGAGAAGATTTATGCTAAATTTTTTATAAGAATATTAATTAAAGTGTTGCTTATAATATAAAAAGAAATAATTCATAAAAGGAGATTAATAAATTAGGAAACAATATATACTTACTGGCTATGAAAGGTGTTCATTGCAATATTTAAGTGATAAAATTCAGGTAGGGAGAATGATGAATACTTTCTTGTTTTTCAGTTTTTTGCTATATTTATAAAAATTATGTAGAGGCCAAAATGATTGAGTCCTTATTATATGCCATGTTTTTTTTTAATTTGGGGTGGTATGGGGATGGAAGCCATGGACATTCTACCTCTGAGCTACACCCTAGCCTTTTATTTTTTTTGAAACTGTGTTTTATTAAGTTTCTGAGGCTGGCCTCGAACTTGTGATCCTCCTGTCTCAGCATCTCAAGTACCAGGATTACAGTTGTGCACCACCACACTTGGCTACACCAAATTATTTATGATCACTTCTCATTAATCTCCCCAAAAAGGGACTATTATTATTCCAGATATATAGAGGAGAAAAGGAATTCACCAGCCTAAGAATTTTCCCAGTGTCACATTGCCACTAAGAGGCAGTCAGAACCCCAGGATCAATGACCTAGCCTCAAAATTATACAACCAAACTGGAGAAACATTTGAAAACTTTATATTTAAAAAAATGAATTGCATGTAAGTTGCTGCTATGGTATTCATTGTATAAGTTGGTCTTTTGCCTAAAAGGAAAAAAGGAGCCAGACCGTTGTGGTACATATGTGTAATTCCAGAACCTAGGAGGCTGAGACAGGAGGATCCTCAAGGACAGCCTCAGCAAGTAGTGAGATTCTCATCAACCTAATGAAATCCTGTTTTAAAAATGAAAAAAAAAAGTAAAAATAAAAAGTATGGCTTGGGCTGTAGTTCAGGGGAAGAATGCCCCTGGTTTTAATCACCAGTACCAAAAATAAATAATTAAAAAATGTATACTTACTCTACAAACTGGAGCACCATAAAAGTTGTGATTGGTCCTAATTACCCAGGCTGTTTCATCCATACAAAAGGTATACAACTCACAAGACACAAAGAACAACATTACCCATAGACTCATGATTGGAGAAACTCCCCCAAACGCCTTTTCAAATAAAACTCAAATTACCTGTGGCCAAAAAAAGCAAACGGCTTGTCCTGGATGACCGGCAGCAGAGCCTGAGCGATCTCTTCGGCTACCTGCTTGATGTCACTTACAAAAGGTTCCTCAAGACGACTTTCCCTTCCAGCAAGTCTTATAGAGAGCACTGGAGGTTAAGAAACACAAGGGAAATGTTGCAATATTATATGAATATTATATTACATGAATTTATATTTATATTATATTTATATGAATATTATATGAATATTATTAATGAAGGAAATGCTGCAATATTATAAGAGGCCTATGTTTACACCAGGAGAACAATTTCTTTTTCTTTTACATGGTCCTGGGGATTGAACCCACAGACATTCCACCTCTGAGTTACACCCCTACACTTTTTTACCTTTTGGTTTTGAGAGACTCGTAAAGTTGCTGAGGCTGGTCTCCGTTACCCTGTGTCAACCTGCCAAGTATGGGGATTACAGGTGTGAGCACGCCCGGCTTAAACAATTTCAAAAAAACAAATAATGGCCAGGTTCAGAAAGGTAAAAGGTTTAGAAGTTGCTAATAAGAAAAACAATAACAGAGTAATAACAGACTACTTAGCTGAAAAATAATGGTAACTTCAAAATATGTAGAAACGATAGATGAAACACACATATTATTAGCTCACAGTAAAGGGAAATCCTAAAGAAAAAATAAGAGGGAACTGAACCTTGCAGAGGTGAATATGTAGTAATGAATGGGAACCCTGACAGCTATTGCTGATATCAGAAAAATAAAACATGGGCTTTCAAGGGTGATCCAGGGAGCCTTGAGCTGAGCGTGGTGGTGCACCCCCATAATCCCAGTACTTGGGAGACTCAGATAGGATAATTGCAGGTTCAAGGCCAACCCCAGCAACTTAGCAAGACCCTGTTTCCAAATAAAAAAATAAAATGAAATAGGGCTGGGAGTATAGGTCAGAGGCAGAATGTCTTGGTTTCAATCCCCAGCACCAGAAAAATAAGCAAATACATACATACATACATACATACATACATACATACATACACAAATATATAAATTATATTAAATTTTAAAAACACAGTGGGTTTTGCTAGGAGATAAGATTCCCCTGGATTCAATCAGAAACAGAAAGACATTTGAAGTAATAATGGCCAAATATTTCTATATTTGATACAAAGGATGATGCCAAGAAGCTCAAAGAAACACAGACAATAGTGAAAACCACATCAAGACATACTATAAACAAATTGCTAAAAACACAATACAAATATGAAGCAGCCACGGACAAATGTAAAAATGTCAGAAAACTGCAAACTAGGGGACAACACTGAGAGGACAACTGTCAGCCTAGAATTCTATAACTTGTGAGATATTTTTCAAAAGTGAACATTAAATAAAGGTTCTTTTTGGCTGTCCAAAACTCAAGAATTCAGTGCCGAGGTGAGTATAATATAATATCATAATTTAGTAGCACTAAAATAAATATTAACTTTTTTTTTTTTTTGGTGGGACTGGGAATGGAACCCAGGGGCCTTCTACCTCCGGGCTACACCTCCAGACCTATTTTATTTTTTATTTGGAAACAGGGTCTCTTAAACCAGCTGAGGCTGGCTTCAAACCTGCGCGATCCTCCTGTCTCAGCCTCCCAAGGGTGGGGATTACAAGCGTGCGCCACCACACCCGGCTCAAATACTAACGTCTTAAGCCAGGTGTGATGGCGCGCGCTTGTAATTCCAGTACTTGGGAGGTTGAGACAGGAGGATCACAGGTTCACAGCCAGCCTCAGCTACTTAGTGAGACCCTGTTTCAAAATACTAGGGCTGGGAGAGGTTAGCTCAGAGGATGAATGCCCCTAGTGACCTGGAAGATAATATCAGGTGGCATGACACAGAGAAAAAGGCAGAAAAGAAATGTTTGAAGACATAGTGACTGAAAATTTTTCAAATTAAATAATCATAATCCAAGAAACTCAACAAGATCAAATTTCTATATATACATGTCATCTGACCTAAATTGCTTAGATATTGACAAAAGTGAACGTACCTTCTAGTGAATCATGAATATTTTCACCCCATTTGGCAAAATAAATGGAACCACCTCCTGCCCAGGGAAAGCAAATCAGCCTAAAAATTGCATCAGGATTTTGGTATAAGCAGTTCAAAATTTTTTCACTCCTAAAAAGAAAATCGAAATATGTTTAACATCGCCTCAATTAAATTCTCCAAACTGAATTAGACTTAAATATAACCATATTATTACTAATTATTGATAATAAATATTAATAATAATTAAAATGTGTTCATGAAAAATTTTATTAATTTTAAGGAGCATCTTTTCAAATATAGGATGATTACCATTTTTTTTCCAAGAAGAAAGGCCAAAAAAGGTTTTTTATGGTCTGCGTTTGACAAGTTAAATATATAAACTTTTAGAGATTTAGGTGGAGTAGTCAAATTTCTAACACGACAGTGAGGCAGTTCACTGACAGTAGTTCAGTGAAAGTGATATACTATCAGTATTGGAACTGCTTTTGTTCACAATTCAAAAAGTTAATTGTATCCAAACTCTCCTGAATAGCTTCAATCTGTGTTCATTAACACCAAAGCCAAATGATCCTACAGTTTTCCAGAGCATATAATTCCTACTCCTTTCTGAGCATCCAATAAACAGGGCTTTTGAATCTGCATACGATGTCACTGGAAAAATTATCATAAGATCCGAGTACCCAGCCTAGCACTGTGGCTCACACCTGCAACCCCGGTACTTGGAAGGCTGAGACAAGAAGATTGCAGGTTCAAGGGCAACCTCAGCAACTTAATAAAACTATATTCAAAAATAAAAACTAAGAAAGGGCTGAGAGTACTGCTTTGTTGGTAAAGGGGCCTAGGTTCAATCCTCAGTACCTACAACAACAACAATATCCAAGTACCCAATCACCTGATATTAGGAAATTTTCTTTTTTAAAAAGCTATCCTAATGCTGGGCATGATGGTGCACACTTTTAAACCCAGTACTTGGGAGGCTGAGACAGAAAGATCGCAAGTTCAAAGCCAGCCTCAGCAGTTTAGTGAGGTTCTCAGCAACTTATACCCTGTTTCCAAATAAATTGGTTTTTTTTTGTTTTTTGTTTTTTGTGGGGTTTTTTTGGTGGTACTGGGGGAGGAACCCAGAGGCTTTCTACCTCCGGGCTATACTCCCAGACCGTTTTTATATTTCATTTGGAAACAGGGTCTCACTAAGTTGCTGAGAGCCTCACTAAGTAGCTGAGGCTGGCTTCGAACCTGTGCGATCCTCCTATCTCAGCCTCCCAAGCAAGGGGATTACAAGCGTGTGCCACCACACCTGGCTTCAAATAAATTGTAAAATAGGTATAAGTGTGTAGCCCACAGGTAAAAGGGCCCTGGGTTTTATCCCCAGTACCACAAAGAAAGAAAAAAAAAAAAAAGTTCTCATAGCCAGGTATGGTGGTGCACACTTGTAATCCTTATACTTGGGAGGCTGAGACTTGGGATCACAGGTTCATGGACAGCCTCAGCAATCTCTCAATTTAATGAGACCCTGTTTCCAAATAAAACAATAAAATAAAATAGGGCTGGGGGTATAGTTTAGAGGTAGAATGCACCTGGGTTCAATCACCAGTACCACACACACACACAAAAGTTATCCTAAATGTAAATATTATATTATTCGCAATTTAAATCCTTCCCTTAACATTTTAAAATTGGCCACTGAATTTCTTACAAAGATCTATAACTTTCCCAATGATCATAAATCATAGTCCAATGATTTTTATTGTGGTGGCTCTGGGGATTGGACCCAGGGGCATTCTACCTCCAAGCTATATCCCCAGCCCTTTTTATCTTTTGTTTTGAAACCAGATACTGCCAAGTGTGTCACTAAGTGTCTCACTAAGTTGCTGAGGCTGGGCTGGAATCTGCAATCCTCCTGTGTAAACTTCCAAGTACTGGAATTGCAAGAGCGCACCACCACACCCGGGTGTTCTCCACTTTGGTGTGTAAATTGACTCTTGGCTTCACCTCTTCACACAAGACAGATATATACATTTTTACTTTAAAAATACCTCCGAGTCAATATTATTTTACATAGTGAATAGTTGATGCCATTTATAATACCTCGAACTAGCATCAGTGACCATCAAATTAGGCTACTGTGAAAGTCTCTTTCAATCTAAAAGGGCGATTTTAAACCAGGAGTGGTGGTGCAGGCCTGTAATCCCAATATTTGGGAGGCAGAGACAGGAGGATCACAGGTTCAAGGCCAGCCTTAGCAACTTAGAGAGACTCTCAACAACCTTGTGAGACCCTATTTCAAAATGAAAAATTAAAAAGGACTAGAGGTGTAGCTTGAAGGTAGAATGCCCCTGGGTCCAATCCTCAGTACCAAAAAAGTAATAAAAAATAAAAGGGCAATCTTGTAAATACAAGATTCTGGCACACCTAGGATGGGAAAGAGCCAAGTCACACTAGGAGTAGCCTACCTGGTTCTTCCAGCTCTGTCTCTTCTCTCCATGCTGTGAAGAACTGCTGCACAACCACTGCTCTGAGCAACCTGCGGAACCGATGCAGAATTCAATTTCTCTTTAGGTATAAACCTCCAATCAGCCTTGTGCACACAGGGGAGTGGCCAGATTAATTTTTACATCTAATGACTGTATTGACTGCTCTGATTCCTGTTAGAAAAAGTAGAGGGGAGGAGGTTAAAGAAATAGAGGAGGAGGAGGAGGAGGAGGAGAGGAGGAGGAGGAGGAGGAGGAGGAGAAAGAGGAGCTGGGCATGGTGGCACCTGCGTGAAATCCCAGCATTTGGGAGGCTGAGACAGGAGGATTGGGGTTCAAGGACAGCCTTAGCTACTTAGTGAGGCCCTTGGCAAGTTAGTGAGACCCACACTCTCATCATCAACATATAAATAGGCCTGAGAGGCAGGAGGTGGGGGATACTTCTGAGAAGCTTCAGATTAGAGTCTCGG
Organism: Muscardinus avellanarius; assembly: GCF_963383645.1. Taxonomy (NCBI): domain Eukaryota; kingdom Metazoa; phylum Chordata; class Mammalia; order Rodentia; family Gliridae; genus Muscardinus; species Muscardinus avellanarius. The sequence continues at coordinate 17,716,431 of NC_137806.1, forward strand.
CTGAAAACTGTTCTCTATGTTGTACATTGAATCTTACCTTTGTTCATATTATATAACCAGTAAGTTCAAGTATTAACAGGACTTTTGGAGAATATACAGGAAGACAATGATAAAATCTTTCTAAACACTAGCCAAAAAAAAAATCCTAAAGATAAGTAGAAAACATTCTGCACTTACTAGATAATTGGAGTAGGGAATATTTGTTTTGAAAATAGAGTTGCCATAGTTTTCTGGTAAATAAAGTTGTATTCTTTTATTTTATTCATTGGGGATTGAACCAGGGGCACTCTACCTTCAGTATGTAACCCCAGTCCTTTTTTAGTTTTGTTTTGACAGGAGGGTCTCACTAGGTTAAAATTCTCGCTGAGTATCTGAGGCTGACCACAAATTTGTGATCTTCCTGTCTCAGCCTCCCAAAGACTGGGATTACAGGCATGTGCCATTATGTCTGGCTAAAAGTTGTACTCTTTTAAAAAAATCTTAAGAAAGAATTAAGGATTCCAAGAAAGGGTTGACATACCAAGCTTCCAATTTTGTAAACTTCACATATTTAGAAAAGCAATTTCCAAAAGGATCTGTCATTTGTAAATATTTTAAGCCACTTAACTTTCCTAGATGCTCCTTGAATCTCCAGTAATCATTTTAAGGCCAGGATTTACTTCATACCCTCAGCCAGAGTTGCACAGAATAAGTGCTGAGACCTGTAACCAAAAAAAAAAAAAAAAAAAAAAAAAAAAAAAAAAAAGAGAGACAGAGAGAGAGAGAGAGAGAGAGAGAGAGAGAGAGAGAGAGTTGCTTAAATAGAGGAGGAAAGTTCACAGAAGGTGAGAAGTCCTGTTTGTTCCTCGGAGCATTTATTTGCAATAGACTAGAGCCATCAGTAAATAAACTCTCAGAAATTTCACCTACTTATTCGGTTTCATTAACTTATTAGTATGCAAATTCTACTTACTGTATGCAAATTCTTTCTTCTTTGGTTAAAATACATAGATATGTGCATGCTAGAGATAAAAATCAGAGTTTTGTACCAGTTAGGCAAGTGCTTTACCCCTGAGCTACACCCCTGGTCCCAGGTAATAATATTAAATGCAGCCAGATTTGATAACAAATGCCTGTAACCCCAGTACTTGGGAGGCTAAGACAAGAGGGTCACAGAATTACGGCTCGTCTCAGCAACTTAGTGAGGCCCTGTTTCAAAACAAAAAATAAAACAGGCATAGCGGCACTTGGGAAGCTAGAACAGGAGGTCTGCAGGTGCGATGATAGCCTCAGCAACTCAGTGACACAGCAACCCAGTGAGCCCCTCTTGCAGAAACAAAAAATAAAAATCTGGCTGGAGGGTGTAGCTCGGAGGTAGAATGCCCCTAGGTTCACCCTCCAGTACCACGAAAGTAAATAAATAAATAAGAAGAAAATCAGGCTGGGGGTGTACTTCAGGGGTAGAATGCTCTTGCACTCAATTTCCAGTATTACAAATAAATAAATACTAGACAAATATACCTACTTTTGCCTTCCAAGGAAAACAGGAAAACAAAAGTGAAATACACACTTTTGGTGTGTATTTACAACTGAAGGTTGTTATTGAGGGCTACGAAGCTTCAAGAGAATTTGGTTAAATTACTCCAGCGGTTCCTAATTGAAGTAGGTTAAGCCCCTTCTATTTTGATATTATATTTTTGACTTGGCACACCATGGGTCTTCTATCTAAGAGATTAAACATTAACTTGGGTTTCAAACTGATTGTTCGGCAAATGTTTTCTGAAAGTCAAGATGTTCTGCATCATTTCTTAACACTGGCAGATTCCTCCAATAAAACAATAGTGGCCTTCCCTCCAGGAAAAACACTACAAGCGCTCCTTTGATTAGAGAGCAGAAGAAGGAGAAAGGGACAGAGATAATATTCAAGCAGTCAGAGCTTGGATTTTTTCAGAACATGACACCAGCTTGACACCAGCTCAAAGACAAAGTGTGCCCACTGGGTTCCAAGAAGAACAGATTGCAAAGAAAGATATCTCCATACAGAGGTATCATAATGAAACTATAAAACAAAGAAATAAAGTCAGGAAAAAATATTGACAGCAAGCCGGTGACACCGCTTGTAATCCCAGCACTTGGGAGGCTGAGATGGAAGAATCACAGTTCGAGGACAGCCTCATCTACTACTTAGTGAGGCCCTTTGGAACTCAGCGAGACCCTGTTTCAAAAAAATAAAAATAAAAAATAGGGATCAGGGTATAGCTCAGAGGTAGAATGCCCCTGGGTTCCATCCCCAGTACTGCCAAGAAAGAAGGAAAGAAAAAAGAAAGAAAGAAAGAAAGAAAGAAAGAAAGAAAGAAAGAAAGAAAGAAAGAAAGAAAGAAAGAACCACCAACTTAGAATTCTAATACCCAGTGAAAATTACAAAATAAAGACATTCTTATTTTTTTAATAAAGACATTTTTTTTTTATGTCTGTGGGGATGGAACACAGGGGCCTTCTACCTCCAGGCTACACTCCCAGACCTATCTTATATTTTATTTGGAAAAAGGGTCTCTTAAGCCAGCTGAGGCTGGCTTTGAACCTGCATGATCCTCCTGTCTCAGCCTCCCAAGCGTGGGGATTACAAGCTGCGCCACCACACCCGGCTGAATAAAGACATTTTTAGATGAGTAAAATCATAACTTGTCACCAAGAGATAACGCACTCTGATTTTTATTTTTTTATGCGGTACTGGGGGTGGAACCCATGGGCATTCTACATATGAGTGACATCCCCAGCCCTATTTTTTATTTGTCATTTTGAAACAGGTTCTCACTGAGTTGCAAAGAACCGCACTAAGAGCCAAGGCTGTCCACGAACCATGATCCTCCTGTCTCAGCCTCCCCAATGCTGGGATTACAAGGGTGCGCCACCAGGCCGAGTTTGTTGTTGTTTTGATTTGTTTTGCTTTTTGTTTTTATTTTGGTACTAGTAATCGAACCCAGGTGCATTCTACCTCCAGGCTATACCTCCAGCCCTATTTTATATTTTATTTGGAAACAAGATCTCACGAAGTTACTGTAAGCCTCACTAAGTTGCTGAAGCTGTCCTTGAACCTATGACCCTCTCTTCTCAAGTACTGAGATTACAGGCATGTGGCATCAGGAGACATTCCCTAAATTAAATGCTTGGGTAGAAGAAAATGATCCCAGACTAAATTTATGAAGTGCAAAAAAGAATGAAAAACAAACACAATATCAAATCTGATGAGCAAATATGTCTGGACATGGCAAAAGTAGTTATGGCAATGTTTACTGGGTCTTAAAATATGTAAAGAATTAAAATACCAGACAAAAATAACATGTTAGGCATAGGTAAAGAAAAAGGTGTTAAAACCAGGCATTGTGGTGCACACTTGGAATCCCAGCATTTGGGAGGCTGAGACAGGAGGATCAAAGGTTTGTGGCCAACCCCAGCTACTTAGTGAGGCCCTCCCCAACTTAGTGAGACCTTGTGTTACAGTTGTAAATGGCGCTGTGAGCCCTTTTTCTTTATTCAACTAAAATTTGTTGAATAGGAGAATTAAAACTAACGGGCAGTTTGCAGCAGCTTTAACAGGTCTTTATTACAAAATCAGTAGGAGCCGGGCGTGGTGACGCTCTCTTATAATCCCAGGATTCCGGAGGCTGAGCCGGAGGATTGGAGGATCACGGTTTGCAGACAGCCTCAGCTACTTAGAGGGGTCCTTCACAACTCAGTGAGACCCTGTTTCAAAAAATAAAAAGACTAAAAAATAAGGCTGGGGGGGTGTAGCTTGGAGGTACAATACCCCTGGGTTACACACACACACACACACACACACACACACACACACACACCAGTAGGAAATAGAAAGAGAAGAAAAAGGAAAAGCAACCTGCTGGTACACATGCCAGAGAGCCCAAAAATGGAACTCTGACCCCCTCTCAGAACCCTAGCCTTTAAATATATTTTGTGTTACGGTTTGGGAATGTATAGTTTTGGGGAAACTGTCCCCAGGGACCCCTCATAGGGTCCCGGACACAATTCCCCTCAAACCACAACAAACCCAAAAAACAGAAAAACTGCGGGTTCTTGTCCTGAGCTAAGGGCAAATACACATTAGCCCGGACTCTTGCTGAAGATTTAAAGAAGTTTATTAAAAAGATAGAAATACAGAAGACAGTTACAGCCCCACGCCAGAATGGCACGGGGGGTTTCAAATGCCCCACCAAAGATACAACACGTGGACCAGACTTTTTATACCCATGACTTCCATCTTGTTTACGTAATTCTGAGGTAGTAAAAACCCTGTAAGTTTCCTCCCCCAGCAAGGTGTGGCAAGGTGTCTCCTTTCACGAAGGTCGACCCCTCCTCCCATCCTAGCTAGACTATCCAGTTATTATGTAAACCGGTCTTTAGAATGAGGATGAGGAAGTCCTAGTTCCCCTCTCCTGTAGACTTGCTAATTACCTTTGGCGATTAATTTACATTGGAATAATTGCCTGCTTCTAGGCAGAAACCAAGTCCTTTCACAGATTTGCCCCTCACCCGATTTTTGGAATATATTAATAATCAGAGCTTTCTCAAATCTTCCTAGGCCATTCCCAATACTGGTACATTTTGTATTGGTATCTTCTTATCAGCGTTACCAAGGCAATGGGCTAGTAACTTATTTCTTAGCCAAGTGGTACCTCTTTGCCTCTGGGCAGTGTGCTTACCAAGTGCAGGGTCAATTATCTACCTAGCTTCACCTTATCTTTATGGCTGAGAAATGCCCCAGGCAGGGTCACTGTGGTCTTAGGGTTTTTAATAGTTTCTACATATTTTTAGAGCTAACAGATTTACTATGGGTAAAAATTAGGACAAAAGGCACAGAGGGGAACTCTGCATTGTAACAGCTTCCAACCTTCCCTGCCGAATGCCTGTGCAACACCCAGGCTCTCATGGACTTTTTACATTTTGGAAATTAATACAGAGCAATTTTCTAATACCGGCACATTCCCCCCTCTTTCTTTTAACTTCTTGACACCCATCAGGCCAAAGGGACTAGAGACAAAGAAAGTCAGTCGAGCTACTTCCATGCTGAGAGGGGCTGGAGTGGGGCCCCGGCCTTGAGGATGTGAGGAAGTTACTTGTGGGGGGGTTGTTGCTTAGCTGGCGTTCCCAGTGGTGTCACCATCCAGGAGGCACCATGAGATGGTTCCATCTGTAACACCATCTGGAGTTTGATGGCTTAAATCTGTTGGAAACAAACTTAGCCACATAGTTTAATACACATGGGCCAAATATAAGCAGATGTACAATGACCACTAAAGGTCCCCCAAAATGGTAGAAACCAAGTCATGAAAGGCAGAACAGACTGAAGAGCTGTCCACACTGATGAACTGTCTACTTGTTAAAGTCCTGTAACAATGATGCTTGTTCATAAATTTTTTTAATGTTAGTTTAAACTATTTCTGAGATATTACTATAAGTTCAGCAAGTCTTATTTAGGATAGGACACACACCACCTTTGTCTGCAAGCAAATAATCAATGGCCATTTGATTGTCAAGTACCACTCTCACTAAGGATTTGCCCAATTTCCTAAGGGCTCTTATAGCATCTCTGGAACTTATTTTAAAACCCTCAAGAGCACGTGTAAGGTTTTTAATGGTGGCCTCGTGGTATGCCAATTCTCCCCCTGGGGCCAGTATCCCAATGAGGTAGAATGCCCCTGGGTTCAATCCCCAGTACTACAAAAGAAAGACAGAATAAAGCAGAAAGAAGAGAGAAAAGAAAGTAGAAAGGGGAAAGAAAGAAGAAAGAAAGAAGAAAGAAAGAAAGAAAGAAAGAAAGAAAGAAAGAAAGAAAGAAAGAAAGATAGATGATAGATTAGTAAATTTAGACTTTAATTTTAGGGGAAACCCTGAAAAGAACAAAAACAGAACCTAAGTTATCCAAATTGAAAAACAAAAATGTTCAATCAGCCAAAAGAAAGTCAAGTGTGGTGGCACATGCCTGTAGTTCTAGTAACTGGGAGGCTGAGATAGAAGGATCACAGGTTCAAGGACAGCCTCAGCAACTCTGATAGACTTTCAGGAACCTAGCAAGACTGTTTCAGGATAAAAAATCAAAACAAGGTGAGGGTGTAGCATGGAGGTAGAATGCCCCTGGATTTAATCCCCAGGAACACACACACACACACACACACACACACACACACACACACACACTAAAGTGAAGTGGGAACCAGAGGTTCCAAGTCAGTCTCAAAAACTCAGCAAAGTCCTTAGCAACTCACTGAGACCCTGTTTGAAAATAAAAAATAAAATAGGGCTGGGGCTGTAGCTCAGGGGTAGGACTTCCCTCGCTTTTCCTTTTTAGTACCACAAAAAAAAAAAGAAAGAAAGAAAGGAAGAAAGAAAGAAAGAAAGAAAGAAAGAAAGAAAGAAAGAAAGAAAGAAAGAAAGAAAGAAAGAGAGAGAAGGTCTTGGTCACAGAATCCATTCAATGGTGAAGTGAGGTGAATTGCTTTTCAGAAGCTGCCTCTGGCTCTCTGTAACAGTGAGATGGGGGGTGAGATGGGGGGGTTGTTCTTAGCTATGTGTAGAAAACAATGGCCAGAACTCCTCTTTTTGCTGTAAGCTTAAGCGATTTTATTATTACAAAGATGGAGAGATAGAAACAGTATTAAAGTCCTACACCTTTATTGGGCAGCAGGCAGGCACTCGGCTGGGGGTGGCAGCTGCCCCTGCAGGCGGCTTGCTAACACCCAGCAAACAGCAAGAGGGGTGGGGTGGGCCTTTGCGCAACTGTGGACAGTGTGGCAGACTGCACCGCAGGCCAATGCCAGCACACAACCCTGGGTGTGGTCCCGCGTGGGCCTCAGCTTGAGGTAGCGGAGTAGCCCTGGCTCCCTTCTCCCGGGTGGTGGGCGGCCAGTTCGCCTCTGCGGGCTCAGCCCCACCACTTGCTTCTCTAATCCATACACCTCTGAGCTCCTCCAGCATCACCCCGAGATCTGCACACACAAACAGAACAGTTAAAAACCGGGATAAAGACAACCAAACTTTTTCAGTGGACTTACAAATACCAATTTCTCCAAAGCCCTGCAGTTGAGTGCCAAAGAATATGCCATGAATGGAATTACCACTGCTGATTTCTCAAAGTTCCACATTGGGCTAAACAAAGAATATGTCATAAGATACCTTCGGTGGGTTCTTGGTTTCCACGGCGAAAAGAATTGCAACTCATGCCAGTCAGGGATAAAGACAGAGGTTTTAATTCAAGTAAAGTAACACATTCAGAGAAATGCAGGACATCTCAAAGAGCGTGAGAGCTGTGGGGACTGGGGCAAGAGCTGCAAAAGCTGCCCCAGAGCTGCCTCAAATGGCCCCACCATGGCCCCCAAATGGCCCAGAGCTCCTCAGAGCTATACTTTCATGTAGGGCTTACTAGAAAGGAGGTGGCCAGGGCACATGGGCTGGCTGGCCTCTTTTCTTTGAAGCTTTCTGCTTAGGAAAAGGTGGGATTTCCTTTTGGGACAAGATTTCTAGGGAGTGGAGACAGGAAGCAGGGCTGTTTGGGGTACAGGGCTCTTTAACTAAAAGTGTGACTTTTTGGGGGGAGGGTCTTCCTGGAAGCAGACAAAAGGTGAAACTCTGATTGCCTCAAGAATTTCCTGAGTCAGCACATAATGATTTAAAAGTATGGGCCTAGCCAGGCATGGTGGCACACAATTGTAATCCCAGCATTTGGGAGGCTGAGACAGGAGGACTTTGCAGGTTCAAAGCCAGCCTCAGCTACTTAGTGAGGGCCTTTGCAACTCACTGAGATCGTTTCAAAATAAAGAATAAAAAATAGGGATGGGGATGTCACTTAGAGGTAGAATGCCCCTGGGTTCCATCCCCAGTGCCACAAAAATAAATAAATAAATAAATAAATAAATAAATAAATAAATAAGCAAGCTGGACGTGGTGGCGCATGCTTGTAATCCCCGCGCTTGGGAGGCGGAGATAGGAGGATCGCACTGGTTTGAAGCCAGCCTCACTGGCTTAAGAGACCCTGTTTCCAAAAAATAAAAAAGTATAAAATAGGTCTGGGAGTGCAGCCCGGAGGTAGAAGGGCTTCCAGGAACCCCAGTACCAGCAAAAATAAATAAATAAATAAATAAATAAATAAATAAATAAATAAATAAATAAATAAATGGGTCTGGTGATAGGTTAGGTCCCTCCCCCACCTCTCACGGGCAGCTGGGACAGGAAGTGGAACCCTGGAAGCCAGAAGCGGAGATGGGGCGGACTCCAGATATTGCGAGATGACCCACATTACCCTGTGTCGCTAGCCCCAGCCCAAGACCCAGGCTACATAAACATCCTCACTTCTCTCTGCAGGGTGACTCTGCTGACTGATCAGCCCCTTCCTCCACGGTCAGCAGACCTCACCTAAAGGTGCCAGTTAATTAAGAGGCCTGGTCTCACACAAAAATTTGGATGGTTTTGTTCTTTTTTGGGACTCTGACTCAATTTCAACCTTACATTGGGTACCAAATCCAGGAGGATTTTTTTTTTCTCGCTCTTTTTTTTACCCATCCCCAAGCCCTGGTGGTTCCACAGGTCCCCTGAGGACAGCCCTCCTCTTTACTCCCAGGAACCTGGATTCTCTGACCCTTAATTGGACCAACCACTTTTGGACAGGGTGAGTTCCCTTCCCTTCCTCTGGTCAGCGGGTCATCTCCGCAAGCTTCTCGCGTCCAGCTTCTCTGTTTGTTCAAATGTTCAGCCGCATCAGAGTTTCCTCTGGAACACTGGGCTGTCCTGCGCCCTTGAGAAGGGAGTGGAGCAATCCTTCCTGTCCTCTTGGTTCCTCCAGCCTTGAAAAGGGAGTGGGGATATTCCTCCCTTCCTCTTGGCCCTGTTACCAGACATTGAGTGGGACAATGGGGACGCCTGTCTCCTGTTTTTATTTTTCACCCACAGAAGCCAAAATGAGAAGCCAAAATTCCATCAGGAAAGCAGGCCCACCTGTTTATGTCTGGTAATTCACCATGCAGGAGACCTATTTGCCCCTTCCACAAAACACTGGACCAACCACAAGGTGGGGTCAGCACGGTGCGCGCACTCGCTCTCTCTCTTTCTCTCTCTCTCTCTCTCTCTCTCTCTCTCTCTCTCTCTCTCTCTCTCTCTCTCTGGATGCCAAACAACCATAAATATTGAGCTCTCTCTAAAATCTGTTACTGATGCTCCTGACCCAATAGCTTGTTTTCCTTTTGACCAGACTGACCCACATCGCCTAACCCAAGTAGAGGCAACGTCAGGTGATTCTTAAAATCTACAGTCTCCTCTTTGGCCTCAGTGAAAAATTACCTCCCTTGCTAGGATAGCCCTCCAAAATAGATGGGCTTTCCGTTTACTCACTTCTGAAAAGGGTGGTGTTTGTCTCTCTTTCCCAGGGAAAAATGCTGCTATTACATTAATAAATCTGGTCTAGTGGAGGAAAATGTCCAAACTCTGACCAGGTTAGGCAAAAATCTAAAAACACGATATCGACAGTCTACCTCATATCTGGAAGGATTCCAATGGTTGGTAGTTGCTTGACTCCTTCCCCTTCTGGGACCCTTTATCATGATTTGCCTTTTATTTTTAATAGCCCCTTGTCTACTAAATTTTATTCAAACATGCATTACTGAGCTGTCCAGGGTAACCTTCAATCAACTCCTGCTGCAGCCATACTCCTGCCTGCCCACTTCCGAATGACCTGACCTCTCCTGGCCAAGGGGCCCCTATAACGGTGTCCCCTCTGACAGCAGGAAGTAGTGGTTGATTCAGTCATCAACCAATATCACCAAAGGTTGGGATGATAGGTCCCGTCCCTCCCCCTCCCCTCATGGGCAGCTGGGACAGTAGGCGGAACCCTGGAAGTCAGAAGTGGAGATGGGGCAGACTCCAGATGTGAAAGGATCAGATGTTGCAGGGCAGACTCCAGATGTCACGAGAGGACCTGCATTCTCCCACGGCGCTAGCCCAGCCCAAGACCCCAGCTACATAAATACCCTCAATTCCTCTCTGTGGGGCGACTCTGCTCATCAATTGGCCCCTTCTCCCATGGTCGGCAGACCTTGCCCAAAGGTGCCAATTAATTAAAGAGGCCTGGTCTCACTCAAAAACTGGGCTGGTTTTGCCTTCTTTTTACC